>NW_006400098.1:625231-643219 GCF_000299155.1 Elephantulus edwardii | reverse complement strand
GTGACTGGGATAATCGGGATGGGTGTGTCAGAGTCAGCGTGGTTGGGACAGGATAGAGCAGGGTTTAGGGCTGTTGTGCATAGGGTCGCTATGAGTCGCAAAAGATTCGATGGCACATAACAACAACATAGTAATTATTAATTTAATAATCGATTTAGTTTTTATATGTGGCATGAGGTCTGGGTCTTGTTTTAGTTTTCTGCAGGTAGATAACCAGTTTTGAGATAGAGAAGTGCAAAGACACCTCTGACTTTAGTTTTGTTTTTCAGTAGCTCCCTGCCCCTTCCTTCTCTGGGGTCTCCTTTGGTGAATGACGTCAGGTTCTGAATCGGTATTGCGTTATAGAGATTGCTTTCAGTGGTATTGACATTTCCAGTGGTAGGTCTTCCTTTCTGCCGGTGTGGTTTATTTTTCTATTTCTGTAGGTCCCCTGGGCCTTCTTGTAATAAATAACACTCTTTTGTTATACTCCTTGCTAAGAATGTAATATTTTGGGT
Organism: Elephantulus edwardii; assembly: GCF_000299155.1. Lineage (NCBI taxonomy): Eukaryota > Metazoa > Chordata > Mammalia > Macroscelidea > Macroscelididae > Elephantulus > Elephantulus edwardii. The sequence goes on along the minus strand of NW_006400098.1, from coordinate 642,722 downwards.
GACTATTGTAAGCATTTGGAAGGAGGAGTGGCATCCACTTCCGTAATCGCTTGCCTCCAGAAACCCTATGAACCTGGAGAGAGGATGCAAGACACACAAGCGTTGAGGACTCTCCTTCATGGGGTCGCCATGAGTCGCCTGTGACTCGATGGCACTTAATTGTAGCCATATGGTTCTTTCCTTCATTTCATTGATATGGTAGATTATGTGGTTTTCTTATATTGAACCATACCTCATAGAGGACGTGAATCCCACTTGAGAATGAAGTTGCTGTGCGTCATCGAGTTGCCTGTGACTCAGAGACCCAGTGTACATCAGCTCTCAAACCTGCCCTAACCTGAGCCAAACTTGTCGCCCCAGCCAGACTTAGTCCCATTTCTCCAGTGTACTGACTCAATCCATCTCCTCCTGGGTCTTCCTCTCCTGTCCTGTCCCTGTTCCCTTCCAAGCATGATGTTCCTCTCCAAGGACTGATCCCTCCTGGCCATGTGCCCAAAGTATGTGAGATGAACCTCAAAATCCTTGCCTCCAGGGAGCATCCTGGTTTCACCCTCTCCAGGGTGATTCTCCTGGGAATCCAGAATATGTTAAACACTCTTCTCCAGCACCACAACTCAAAGGCATCGATCCTTCTATCATCCTTAGTTATTGTCCAGCTCTCAGATGCATAGCAAGTAATTGTGAAGACCACGGCCTGGATTAGGTGCACCTTAGTCTCCAGACTGACATCGTTGCTCTTCAGTACTCTAGAGAGGTCTCTGACAGCAGACTTTCCCAATGTAATTTGTCTTTTGTTTCCTGTCTGCTGCCACTGAGAGTGTTGATTGTGGAACTAAGCAAGCACCAGGAGAGATGGAGAAGAGATTGAGGTTAACAGTTATAGCTTTCTTGGCTCCACAATCCACACTCACTGTACCAGCAGGCAGGAAAGAAAAAATGGATTGCCCTGGGAAAATCTGCTGTCAGGGACCTCTCTAGAGTACTTAAAAACAATGTCAGTCTAGAGACTAAGGTGCGCCTGATTCAGACCATGGTCTTCACAATTACTTGATATACATCAGAAAATTGAACAATGACTAAGAACGACAATTGATGCCTTTAAGTTGTGGTGCTGGAAAACTCTTGATCATGGCCCAACAAGAGAACAAACAGGTCTTGGAGAGGGAGAAACCAAGTTTCTACTTGGAGACTAGGATTTTGAAGCTCTGTCTCACATACTTTGGGCACATGGCCAGGAGAGGCTGGTCCTTGGAGAAGGACATCATGCTCGGAAGGGTGGACACAGACAGCGCAGGACAGGAAGACTCCTGATGAGACGGATTGATACGGTGACTGGGGAAATGGGGGCAGGTGTGTCGGAATCAGTGAGACTGGCTCAGAACAGGGCAGGGTTGAGAGCTGTTGGACAGAGGGTCGCTAGGAGTCAGAGGCAACTTGATGGCACATTGTAACATGGTCCTATTTAGGAGTGAGTGGTCCTTTGCATCGCCTGGAGTTACAACTCTACTGCAGGATGTGGTTCAAGTCGCCTTGCTGTAGTCAGGAGAGCTTCCCTGCCCTTTTGAATCCAATATTCATCAATTCTGCTCTTGCTCTTGCCCCTTCATCTGGCTTGTCTTCACCTCACCCTCCATCCTTGGTGCTTGTTTGAGCAGCCCGTCATCTGACCCGACCTGTCAGGCTGCACCACCTTGTGAGTTTCCAGCCTGACGTGCTCAGCTATTGCTTTGGGTTCAAACCCTTTGGTCCCATGGGTCACGAGACACCATAGATTTATTCTTGTCCCACTGGCCTGTGACCAGCCTTTGTAAACTTGGAGCCTTTTCTTTGAGGGCTGCGGAGTTCCGTGAGATGCTACAGAATTCTAAGATTGGAGTGAGCGTACTGGGAGGGGAAGAGCATTTGATGTTCAAGACAGAGTGCTACAGAAGTTTAGAAATGTTGGACATTTGAGACTTTTTTTTAAAATATTTTTGTGTGAGTGTACCGTCAAATCAGATCTGACAGGTACAGGAGGAGATTGTCCCTCCTTCCCCGGCAGAGCATCTGGTGGATTCGAACCGTGAGCCTCTGGGATTGTAGTTGCAGCTCCTTACCACTAGGCCACCAGAGCTCCCCATTTGAGACATTTTTTAACCTGTCTCTTAAGAACCGGCTTTTTGCTGCTCCTTAATTCACACAGGACATGCTTCCAAGGACCTGATGCTCAAGTCAGCCATGCTGGCAGTCAAAACAGTGGCTCGTTCTTTCATTTACCTGATTCTCGCCATCTCCTTTTGTCAGAGTCGCGGGGGTCTCTACAAGATAAAAGGGGCTGTGGAAGGTTTACTGCTGGCGTCCCTTGGGAGGAACAGGGCAACCTCCGGTCAGTTTAGTGCATGTCACTGAGGACAGAAGCACCCCCTCATGTCTTCTCACAGCTAGATCGTGAGATATTAATCTCTGTTAATCTGGAGATGGTGCAAGTGATTAACCCGTGGAAGGTTGGAGAGGACTCCAAAACAACTCATGTCTATTAAGTTAAACTCGAGGTCCTACTTTCATCTCCAAACCTGTTTTCTTAGCGTAGACCTCCATCTGATGTTCTTCCTCGTTGGTGAGCCCCAACAGTGAGAAAATGAACCTCCCACCATCTCCTCATGGCCCCCCTTCATCTACTCACAGCGGTTGTCAGAATTATTAGCCTACGTCTGGTGGGAAATGGTTTCAGAGTGTAAGGACTTTGTAGTCATTCTGGTACCTTGACATTTACCCATTTTTTAAATCATTCAGGTCAACAAGCTCTAACTCCTCGCCTCTTACAGAGCCTAGTCTATAGATTTCTATTCCCATTCTCTGCCATTATCATGATTCAAATGAGAAAGATGAAAATCTGAAACACAGTTCTGCCGGAGTGGCACGTGCTAGAGGACTGGAGATTTGGAAATGCTTTTTATTAGAATGCTGGCAAACTAAATTTGGTGAGTCAAACTTAAAACATGGTAACAGGTGCACGTTAGGGCTGATGGCATCAATACCCTCTACAGACACATCGCACTAGAAACAGACAAGCCCAACGTGTCACAACATTGTGGCTTCCTCCCACCCAAACAATTATACTCCAATCTATTCAGAAAAGAAAATTCTGCTTTGCCAAGTGTCTTTCATTCATGTGTTCTTCTAAGTGTCTTTGTGTCATCATTTTAAAGAGGAAGACTTAGAACAAAATGGCAAATAAATAGTAAATCATATTGTATAGTTTACACTACAAAAAACACAACGAAGAGGTAGTTTGCTATCACAGGCCCAACCAACAACAAATGCCCATGATTGTCAATGAGGAAGGAGCCTTTTGGAGAAGATTGTACCAAGACAGTCCTCCCTAGTTCATTGTATCGTTCTTGTAGTAGCCATCAAAAAGCGAAAGTTCATCTGTAATGGCCACACTGTGATTTCTTTTTTCGACAGACAGCAGAAGCATTTTACTTTTCTCATCCATTTCATCTATATGTATCCTTGGAGTAAAAAAAAAAAAAAAAGAATTTAAAAAATAATTTATAATGATGCTTGCCCCTGTTTCCCTCCAATGATTGTTAAGTGCTAGTGAATCGACTGTGACTCAGTGACCGCCTTGAGCAATGGTCCCTCACCAGCTCTGATGTACCTGAGCCCAAAGCTTTGACTCTCTCAGTCCATCTCATGGACAAACTTCCCCTCCTTCGCTGACCTGCCACCTTTCCAGGCAGAGTGTCCCTTTCCAACAACTGACATCCCCATCAATACTTCTTTGTTCTTTTCTATAAACTAGGAGAATTTTATTATAGACATTCTCCCCTCCCCCTCCAAACAACAGGATCCCTCTAACTTATGCAGTGAAGTGAAAGATCCAAGTAAGACTTGTGTGAAAAGTTCAGGGTTACAAAAATTGAAATTGGGTGAAAACAGAAACGTTAGGTGTCTTAACTCATTGGTCTTGGAGGAAGAGCCATCAGTATGCTCCTTAGAGGGAAGAAGGGTAAAACTTTGTTTCAAGTATTTAAGGGTATGTTGTCAGTCCTTGGAAAAAGGCATACTGGTGAAAGGTGAGCATTAGTGAAAAATGGACTTAGTCATGACTAATAGGCATAAGCCTGGTAGAGTCATGAGGCGGGCACACGATGAGACAAGGGTTAGATCTGCTCTTCAGAGTTGCTGTGCAGTCTCCTTGGCACGATGGCTTCTAATGCAACATACACATCCTTGCTTAAAAGCTAATGCATTCTGCATTCTTGTCAAAGGCAGAGAGACTCCAGTATAAGGCATCTCATGTGCCCGTCACCGGACTTTAGCCATGTTTAGTATTCCACCTGTCACATTAATGACTTGTTTGGGCCAATTGGTCTCCCCACATGATAGGGTCAAGCCTTGCTCCATGATACCCGCGTAACGTGACCCGATTTGGAGACAGCCTGTGCAGATGTTATTAGTTCAAATGAGGTCATAAAGAAACACGTGGGTTTGAGCATCTGTTGAGTCAGCCTCCAGCTGCCGGGGACCCCAGGCAACCAGAAAATGCACTACTGCCCGGCCCTCAACTATCTCCAAGGTCATGGCCAGATCAGAAGGTCCAATCTTCAGCGGTTTCATGGGCTGGATGCCAAAGGAAATCACCAGACCTTCCTGTACAGGAGTGGAATGAATCCTATTCCAGTCAGAGTGGTATTCTTGATTAAGAACCGAAGACAGAGGGAAGGAGCCAGTCAAGAGATAGGAGTGAGGCTGCCATCAGCCAAGTAACGCCTGAGATAACAGGAGCAGAACGAAGTCCAAGAGGATGTTAGAGTCTTCAGAGAGGGCACAGCCCTGCTGAGACTTGGATCCCAGATCATGCAGTGTCCAGACCTTAGCGCTGAGCGTGTGCGGTTTACAGCCCAGGGAAAGGACAGCCAGGAGTCAGTTCTCACCTGGCCATGAGAAGATAGTGCGTGGGAACTTCTCACAGCCTCCTGAGGAAACACACTTCTATTTTTTATGAGGTCATTTAAAGCCAGTGCTAGATCTGATCTCCCCACACACATACTTCTTTTTTGTTTCCACTTCTTTCCATATCATTGTTTCCAGAACATACCTCATCAAAGCTGACGCTGCGACCATTAAGTTACTTGAGGGTGGCACCGCTACCCACAGTGGCTCTGATGGCGACAGACGGACAATCTCCTCCCTGGTGACTTACAGCCTTGTGAAAACTGCCTGGCGGGTCGAGGATGAGTCCATCTTGACTCAGCCACGGTGGATTTAGCATTTGATAATTCCACAACAGCCTCTCTGTTTCCCCGTCAGCACTTCTCCACTTCCCTCCAAACTTCTTCCCTGACTTCCCCAACATCACAGGCACAGAATCAAGTCCTAACTCTTTTGGAAGCAGCAGCGGCATCCACTTCCTCAGCAACATGCCTCCGGAAACCTCTATGAACTTTGGATAAATGACAGTTCTAGAAAGACATCAGGTCTTTCGTCTGGAGGGCCGCTATGTGTCTTGCTTGACTCGACAGTCATGAACAACAGCAACGTCCTATTAGTTTGTCCCGTAGGAGCTGTTGGGTCGCTGGGTGCTGTCCCCTCAGCCCGGACTCAGGCACGCTCTGAGCGGATCTGAACCTTGGCCTCTGCTGCACCGTCCTCACTGTCTGTCCTACTCTGACCCATCCTCATCACCGTCTCCATCCGGCCCAGACAGGCTTCCTCTCCTGTCCTAACCCTCCACTTTCCCCACCATCAAGTCTGTTCCCAAGGACGGGCTCCTCCAGGAAACATGCTTGAAGTACATGAGATGCTACGCCCCTGTCCTCGCCTTTAAGGAGCACCCCGATTACACGTTCATTCTCCAAGACAGACTTATTTGTTCATTTGGCAATCATATATTCATATTCTTGCCAACACAATTCAAAGGCGTTCATTCTCCGGTCTTTATTTGTAGTCCAACTTTCAGATGCATAAGAAACAGTTGAAAATACTATGGCTTGGATACAGTGTACCTTTGTCCTTAAACCAATATTGTGTGTGTGTGTGTGTGTGTGTGTGTGTAAAAACAATGTATTCAAACTTTGTAAATAAATCAGTAAAAAAATTTTTAAAAAGGAAATCACATTTTGAAGCCAAATCTTGCCAGAAGTTGTCTGAAGGGGTGGCCAAGCACTTCCCTGGTTTCTCTTGTAGGTGTTCGGTAAACAAATATTTGGTAAGCCAATGTCAAGCTTTTCTCCGCCTACCAGGATGTTGCCTATGGGTCCCTAAGTGTGGATTGTGTTTTATTCATGTTGAGAAGTAATCCCTATTAATTAGAAGCAGGAGTGGCATCCATTTCCTAAACCAAATGCCTCCGGAAACTATAGACTTCGAGCCATGTCAAAAGGTATAGAGGCGTTCGTTCCAGGCCTGTTGTTTATAGGGTTCCTAGGAGTCATGCTCGACTCAAAGGCAATCAACAACAACAACAACATCCATGGTAACAGCTGCCAAGAAATCAAAAGACCTGTTGCACTGGGACAATCTGCTGTCAAGAAAATCAGAGTGCTAAAAAGCAATGATGTCACACTACAGTGTGTCCGACCCAGGCCACGGTCTTTTCAATTATTTTCTGTGCTGGAGAAAGTTGGACAGTGAAGAAGAATGGCAGAAAAACAATCAGTGTCTTTGAATTGTGATTACCGGAGAAAAGTACTGAATATCCCATGAACTACCCCAAAAACCAAACAAGTCTGAGTGGTGGAAGTACAACCAGGGTTCTTCTTAGGAGCAAAGGTGGTGAAACTGTCTCACTGTACCTCAGGCGTGTTGTTAAGGAAGGGCCAGTCCATGGACAAAAGGCCTGATACTTGGAAAGGTGGAGGGTCAGAGAGAGAAAAAGCCTTTGGACAGGAAGGACTCACATAGCGAGTGTACCAATGGGCTCAAGTGGATCAGAGATGAGGAGGGCAGAGAATGGGTGAAGGTACCAATCTGTTGCTCAGAGGGCATCTATGAGTCATCGGTGACTCGATGGCATCTCATCACTACAGCAACGGAAGGTTCACATCTGGGAGGTTTGGAGGGGAGGAGAGTGAAGGGAAGGGGGGGGAGAGAGGGGAATATATATTGATGAATAGAGAGAGAGTTAGCACATGAGAAGAGGACCCTCAACAACAAATGCCTTGTTCTAGTCACTGTGTGAATACAGCAAGAGCTGGACAGAGGTGCAGGATTGTGCAAGTTGTTTTCCTGGTTTTGGGTGGCGTCTCTGGGAGCCAGTCAGCTCGATGGCACCCAACAGAAGCTTTCCCCTCGTTAGCCTACAGATGTTGGCTATTATATCATCATCTTCCCCTATGTACAGGATGCTCAGTAAAAGAGCAGCATTTTGCAATCCTGACAATGGCTGGCTGCCCGGACTGTCCCACCACCAACCCCTTCCCCCCAAAAAAATCCCCAATGACCCAGCCTAAGTGTCAAGTCTCCAAAAGTTGAGCAACTCTTTTACAGACTGAGGAGTTCCTAGTTTGCACAGGTTGTCAAGTGCTTTGCTGCTAACCAAAAGACTGGTGGTTCAAACCCACCCACCAACGTCTTGGCAGAATGGTCTCGTGGTCTATTTGTGAAGAGTCACAGGTATGGAAACACCATGGTCAGTGCTATGGTGCAACGCGTGGTATTGACACGGGTAAATATTACTCACTCTTGACTCGATGGCAAGCCCACCAGAAGCCTAACAGTCCAAGCTCGTTTTGATGACACCGCCAGGAAGCAGTGTCCACTCACCCGAATAGATCCATGACACAGTTCGGGTCAGTCAGGGCCTTGCACAGCTCTGACACGCCATCGTAGTCCAAGGTGATCCAACTAAGGTTCATCATTCTGAGTGTTTTGCTGGTGGTGAGCACTGAGACAAGGTCCTTCACGCAGGCATTGGTGAGACCACACATTTCAATCCTGTGATGGTGAATGAAGGAGAGGAATGACCCCAGGCTTGGGCAGCTTGGAAAGCAGACTACTGGTCATGATAACCCCGTGCCTCTGAACAGAAGACGGCAGTCCAAGCTATTCTTAGTGGGGTAACTGTGTGAGGAGGACCTGCCGTGCTTGCTGCAGAATACCAAAGACTATGATTAATTACATCAACATCAAGAACACAGAGGTCCTTACCACTGAGCAGACAGACATGGTGACAGATGAACAAAGGATTGAGATTGTGGATCCAAGTAAGATGAGATGATTGACAAGCAACTGTAATACCAACAGTAAGGGATTAGGAGCCATATTGCTTTGGGCAAGACCTCTGTCAAGGGCCTTGCCAAAATTCTGAAGAGCAATGATGTCAGTGTGAAGGCTAAGGTGCACCTGACTCAGGCCATGGTCTTTTTTAATCACTTGCTAGGCGTCTGAGAGCTGGACAATGAGGAAGGATGACAGAAGAAAACTGATGCTTTTGAGTTATGTTCTTGGAGAAGAGTACTGGACATCCTGAGAACTGCCAAAAGAATGAACAGGTGTGTCTTGGCAAAGGTGCAGCCAGAGAGGGCTCCTTAGAGGCAAGGACGGCCAAGCTTCCCCTGTCATGCCTTGGGCATATTGCTAGCAGAGGCTATTCTTTGGCAAGAGGTGACACGCTTGGAAAAGCATAGTCAATGATAGAGGAAGGCATCCAGAGAGTTGGCCTGGCGTGGTGACGACACCCCTTGAGCTCGAGTGTGTGGTGAGGACGGCACAGGATTGGCTTGTGTTCAGGGCTGCTGCTCATGGGTCTCTCTAGGTTCCACTTGACAGCACCTAACAGGAGCCTGTGGTACAGTTACACCAGGCAGTGGATCTACTGACCTCTTGAGACCATGATACTGCTAAATATAGCACAAAGGTGGCCTCCCGCCACCAAGACTTGTCTCAAATGGTGTTAGTGCTGAGGCTGAGAGATGCTGGGATAGAGGGATAGGACCTGAAATTGTGTGAGGCCCAGGTAGATGGCATTTTCAGGCCAACTTCTCTCAGCTTTCACAATCTTGTGTCTCCCCCAACTCCCTCCCGCAGTGTCCTCCGGAAATGAATAACCATCTGCACTCAACTGCTTATAGACGATTGAGGCTTTGAACCCACCCAACTGATGGACTTAAGAAAGGACCAGTGATCTGTTTCCAGAAGAATCCTAGTTAACACCCTGTCGTGGGGTTCGACGTCAAAATGCACCAAGTTAACACGATTTGTGACGGAGTTGACAACTGCAAACAACTTCGTAAAAGCCATCATGGATACTCACGTGAGCATTTCTAAATTACAGTTAGGGTGCGTCAAACCGACACACAGATGCTTCACACCAGCGTCCAGGATTTCATTGTATCCCAGTTTCAGTGACTTCAGAGAATGGTTGATAGGAAGAACAGAGGCAATTTCTTCACAGCAGCTGGGAGTAAGAAGACATCCAGAGATCCTGGAAGAGAAAGACTCACACGGACATGTTGTTGTAGATTGCTGTTGAGCCAAGCACGACTCATGACCCTATGAACAGAAGGCCTGAAGCCTTTCTAGAATTCAGTCCAACAGTCCATGGGGACAAAGCCTTTCTAGAACTCAGTCCAACAGTGCAAGGGGATAAAGACGTTTACAAGAGCATATCATCAGATTCATTATGAGTCACATCTCACAATAGGCAAATAAAAATCTTCCCCACTGGACCAATTGGCAATCTCATGATAGATGGAGAAAAGACTGAAGTCGCCAACTAGTTCATCTTGCTTGAATCTGTATTGAACACCCATGGTAGCTGCAGTCAAGAAGTCAACAAGATGAATCGTGCTGTCAAAGGACCTCTCCAAAATTCTAAGGATCTTAATTTAAGGACAAAGGTGCATTCGTCCAAGCCACGCTAGTTCCAGCTGCTTCCTGTGCAGGTGAAAGGTGAAGAATGAATAAAGGTGACAGAGTACGAATCAATGTCTTTGAATTGTGGGGTTGGAGAAGATTACCCAATAGTCCATGGACTTTCAAAGAACAAATCTGTCTTGGAGGAAGTAGAGGCCAGGACTATGAACCTTCATTTCTCTTTTACAAGGAACCAATCCTTGAGGGTGTGGGACGTGTGGATGGACACGGTGACCACCCCAGTGGGCTTGGGTAGAGCTGAGGATGTCCCAAGACAGTTAAGACAAAGTTCTGATCTCTTGATCAAAGGGTCATAGTGAGTGATAGACGTGAAGACACCTGAGGACAGCAACAGCCTCAGACTGTTAGGTGTTTTCAAGCTGACTATCACTCGTGGCAGCCTCGTTAAGAGACTGTGGCTGGCATGCCGGGTGAGGGAGCCTGCCCTGCACTACCTTCACGTGAGGCAATAGTTTCCATCTACAATGTCCACAACCAAACGAACCTCACGAGGCCAGACGTGCTTCCCACCGTGCTCCGACACCTTCTGTTACGAGAGCTAACGGAAGCTCCCGAGGCCCCCACTGCCTCAGTGCTGGGGTTGCAAACCTGTTGCAATGGCTACACAGAACTTGACTCGGCATTAGGCGGTTTATTAGGGAAATCAACAGGTTACAATTCAGGCTGGAAACAGGCCTCAGTTCTTCAGCCATGACAGCTGAAGGGCGCTCACAGACCCTTTTGTCTTTCTGCCTCTCGGCTTCAGTTCCACGTTACGGAGCTCTCGGTCCTTTCAATTGTGACACTCAATCTATCCAAATCCTCCAGCAAATTTGGGGAAGGTCCCAGGATCTGGCTTCATGGGGTAGCGGTCCCAGCCCACTCTTATGCCCGCCTCTGGTTCTTCCACTGCTGTGGCTATGCCCATCTAGTTCCAATGAGGCATGTAGGATTCTCCAGTTCTTATGGCTGGTAGCAAGAGTCCCCCCTCTGCCTCTCAAGGTGCTCTTTTAGAACATAGAGGGGTGGTAAATTTTTTCCACCCATCCATCATCATTAGCTGTACACCTTGTTTGTACCATCCTCATAAAGGTAGCCATTCTCAAGTGGGTTACTGTAGGCGGCGTGTCCCAAGTCCATCTTGCTGGGGCGGGCGTGGGAAAGGCTTTCTATGACCCTCTGCTCAACTCGAGCACTCTGGTGGCCTAGTGGCAAGAAGCTGCGCTGCAATCCTGAAGGCACACAGCTCGAGGCCACCTGCTGCTCCATGGGAGGCTGGCCACTCTCCTCCAGTGTGATTAACTGCCTGAAAAATACACCGGAGGGTTCGCTATGGGTCAGTTCCAACCCTACGATACACTTACAACGACTTAACCCAGCATGTTATCATTTGTTCCAAGGACAAGATTCCGACACAATTATACAGACTTCCTTACAACGTGCTCTAACTACATTAGATGAAGTGTCAACATCCTTGATTCTAAGAAGCCCCTGGATGTACCTGCCCCAGGAAGACACATTTTTGTTCTTTCGGCCATGTGTGAGTCGTGCCATATTCTTTGCCAGTTCTACAATTTGAAGGCATCAGTTCTTCAGTCTTCCTTAACCCTTGCACAACTTTCAGATGCACTGGAAGTAAATGAAAACTACCATGGCTTGTTTGGGGCACACTTTAGTGTTCCGTTGACAGCCTTTCTCTTTAGCCTTTTAGAAAGATCCCTGATAGATGCCTGCCCCAATGCAACCTTTCTCTTGACTTCTTGACTGGTGCTACCATGGTTGAATAAAAGGAATTCATTGACAACTTGAATCTTGTCTCCATCTACCATAGTGTTTGTTGCCTTTTGGTCCAACGGTGAGAATCTTTTTTTTTTTCTTGATATTGTGACGTAACTCATTCAAGATCATAGTTTTTCATCTTCAGTAAGAGCTTTGGGTCTTCTACCCTTCAACCAAGGTTGTGTTATCTGCTTAACACATGTTGAAGAGTCTTCCTTTCTGATTCTTCATTTTCCTTCATAGAGTCCAACTTCTTGAAGCATTTACTCAGCATTCAGACTGAAGAGGTCTGAAGAGGATACAACCCTGACGTATGCCTTTCCTGATTTTCTATGCTCCCTTGCTCTGTTCTGACACTAACTTCTTGGGCCAGGTCTAGGTTTAGCCTGAGCACAATAACGTGTTCTGGGATTCCCATTCTTTTTAAGGTTAGTCATAATTTTTGTTTTATAATCTACATAGTCAAATTAGTTTGCATACTCGTATTGTACTTCAAACTGTTCATTGTTGATCATTTTTGGTGCTGCTTCCTCCATCGTCAGGATCTTGCCATAGAGGATTGTCATGAGTCAGAACTGATTACACAACAAAGAACAAGGTATATTCACTGCCTAACCCACACACAGGTAAGCACATGTATATGCATGCCCATTTACACACACAGTTTGCTCAGCTCCACGGTCAACACTCTTGGCACCAGCAGCCAGGAAATCAAAAAACATATTGTGATGGCAAAGTCTGTGGTTAGGGACCTCTCTAAAGTACTCAAGAGCAACAGTGTCTCTCTGGAGACTAAGGTCTGCCTGATACAGGCCACGGTTTTTGCAATTGTTATGCATCAGAGAGTTGGACAATGACTAGGGAGGACAGAAGGAGCATTGATGCCTTTGAGCTGTGGTGCTGGAGAAGAGTACTGAATGTACCATGGACTGCCAAGAAAACAAACAGATTCGTCCTGGAGAGGATTAAACCAGGCTGCTCTTTGGAGGCAAGGATTCTGGGGCTTCATCTGACATACTTTGGACATGTTGTAAGGAGAGACATGTCTTTAGAGAGGGACATCATGCTGGGTAGAGTGGAGGGACAGCGCAGGAGGGGAAGATCCTCTATGAGGTGGATTGATTCAGTGACTGGGGTAATCGGGATGGGTGTGTCAGAGGCAATGAAATTGGCACAGGATAGGACACGGTTTAGGGCTGTTGTACATAGGGCCGCTATGAGTCGCAAACGACTCGACGGCACATAACAACAACAACAACATGTGTACATGTATGCATGTAATAGACACTCCCACTACAGTATTGTGTATATATTGTGCTTATGGAGAGGTGAATCACACGTGCTAATTCACACTGCCAATCACGAGTGCTCAGAACTACTTTCAAGTCCTTCTGAGGTCAGAGACACATGCTCGTAGTGATTGGGTGTGTGTGTGTCACGTCTGCCCTACAAATCCATTAGTCAAGACTTGAGACACATTCCACAGTCTCCCTCCTAGGTGTATACCCGGCAGATGTGGAGGCGGGGATGAAAACCAAACTTCAACAATGTTCCCCACAATGTGTTTCACCATCATTAAGAGATGAAAAAAAAAACCCCTCTATCAACAGACGAATGACGGAACCACATGTGGCCTGTACACATTCTGAGTGCCCACGAAACCTTCCAGAAAAAGCCCTCCTGCATTCCACAATACAGAGTGTACTGTAAGAAAGAAATCGGTCACAAAAGGAGAAATACTGCATCATTGCACTCACGTGAAATGGGCAAATATAAACAAAACAGAACAAATGTTACCCATGACAAAGACAGGTGGCAAAGTTAGGCTTTGGTTAGAGAAGGCTGGCTTTATGTTACTGATGGGCTGATTTGAAGGACAGCAAAGATGAGTACATAAGTTGAAGAATATCACCAGTGCCTCTGAGTTTTACAGATGTTGAGGTTTCCAAGATGGCTTGTGTTATTTTGACACCACACACACACACACACACACACACACACACACACACACACACGATAGAAGACAGCATGCCTATTCGACATCCCAAAATGAACCAGCCAGCTAATTGTCTCTGTTCTTCCTCCACACCTACTTCCAACATCCAAAAAAGTCAATCCTAATGACTTACCGCAATTCTTGCACATGACAGAGTGGATTCTTCAAGCTGACACATAAGGTACACACTCCATGCTCACCCAGAACATTTGAATCCAGATTAAGAACAATCAGGGGTGGGCCGTGTAACAAAACTTCACAGAGGTAGTGACAGGAGATGGGTGACAGACAGCAGAACTCGAACCTGTCAAGGTAAGCACACGCGTGTCAACGTGCACACACGCAATTTGTAATTAAACACTCGTGGTTAACCTCCACAACCAGCGCTCTCATGAATCCAAGTGAAAACTTTGGAGTTCTTCCTTATCTCCTGTCCCAGATTCTTCCTCCCCTTACTTTTCCCTGGAGAATTTAAGGAGATTAAATCTTCCAGCAGCAGCAAAAACACGCGACGAGGAGTATGGAATACAGTGAACAATTTCTGATTCCAATTTGAACTTGCCCTAATCTGAATGATTTTAGACAAAGTCTTGTGACACTGTGTATTTAATGTTTCATGAGATGTGTTGGGGAACATCTCATCTCAACGAATTGTAAAAATACTGCTCAATTGTTCATGACTGCCGTCCCATGGACAGTGCCTCATATACTCCGTATGGATTTGGCTAGAACCATGAGGAACAGATTATTTTTCAGAAGTAGATCCCCCTGTATGTGCTCCAAGACACCTGTGGGTGTATTTGAACCTCTCACCTTTGTGGTAGTAGCTGAGCAGGTCAACTATTGTATCAGCCGGGGACCCCGAAGCTAATTCCAAGAAAAGAAAATGAATTCTTGCCCACATTGTTGCAAATTTGCAAAGTAAAGGAAAACATAAAAGCCACAAAACGATAGCAAAAGGCTGAATATTGCCCACGAGTCGAGTTGGCTTAGCTTGAAAGACCATTTATCTGGTATGCAGTAGGGAGGTGGCTGGAGTTAGAGCTGCGGAGCTGTTCTGATTTACCGTGACCCACATCCAGCAGATTCACAATCGGCCTGCTCCTGAGCCTTCCTCTCCCTCTGTGCTGAACCCAGTCCATCACTGAGGACATGACATCAACACCTTTCCGTGGTTGCTTTCTCCTTTCTGACCCTCCACTTTCCCAAGCACGGTACTCATTTTCCAAGGACTTCCTGGCCACATGTCCAGTTTCTGTGAGATGCTGTGCTACCACCTTTATCTTAAAATGAAAACACCTGGAGTGCCGGTCCAATTGGCAGCACCACAACGGATGGTGAAGAGATGGAGATTATTGACATTTTCAGCCGGCTTGGCTCCACAATCAAGACTCTTGGCACCAGTAGCCGGGAAATGAAAAGATGAATTGCGTTAGGACAATCATCTGCCTTCACTCTCTTCTCCACCTCATTCTTGGTGTCCCCGTCTCTTCATTCGCCCCGGTCGACAACAATCAGGTCCCTCTCCAGAGTGCTAAAGAGCAAAGATGTCAGTCTGGAGAGTAAGGTGCACCTGAGCCAGGTCCTGGCCTTTGCAATTGTTTCCTATGCATCAGAGAGCTGGACCAAGACTAGGGATGACAAAAGAATCGTTAATACCTTTGAGCTGTGGTGCTGGAGATGAGTCTTGAACATACATACCATGGATTTCCAAGAGAACAAACAGGTTACTCCTTGGAGGCAAGGAAATTGAAGCTCCATCTCACTTACTTTGGACATGTTGCCAGGAGGAACCGGTCCTTGGAGGAGGACACCATGTTTGGAAGGATGGAGGGACAGTATGGGAGAGGAAGACCCTGGATTGAGACAATAACTGGTGTAATGGGGTTAGGGGTCTCGGAGACAGTGAGATTGGCTCAGGATAGGACAGGGTTCAGAGCTATTGGCACAAGGTTGTTTTGAGTCGCAAGTGACTTGACAGCACATAACCATCACCATCACCATCACCACCATCGCCACCATCGCCACCATCACCACCATCACCACCATCACCACCACCACGAATCCCTAGTTGGTGATAACGGTCAGTGTGGTCAGCTGGGAAGCAAACGTTGGGACAGCAGTTCACAATAGTTAGCTAGAAGGCGTTCAAGGGCGATCTAACATTGTCACAATGAACTTCATGTCTTCTCCAGCAAGTGTTTGTAACATAATGCCATTTAATGATACAACAGACATGCAGAGATGACCCACGTTTTTCTGACTACAGAAGCCGTGTATCTGGACTTTGATGTGGCTATCTCCTTTGACAGAGGCAAAGGCTGCGTATTCAATGGCCTTTGTCACTGATGGGTTGCTGTTTCCAACGCCATCTTCTCCCTCGGGGCATGCCTTCCCTGCCGGACTTACATCAGCACCATCAGAACACAGTTTGGATGCTTCAGGGCATCACTCAGTATCTCGAATCCTTCATCTCCCAGGGGATTTTGTTTCAGGGAGAGGTACGTCAGCTTCTGATTGCACAGGAGGACAGATGCGAGGTCTGCACAGTTTTCATGTGTGATGTTACAACTTTCCAACCTACACGGGAGACAGATTTTTGTGAGACTGGAGCAAACATTTTAGAAGGATTCAATAGGAGTCAAGAACTCTGCTTCTAAATCTATGCACACCAATCTACCCATGGAAACCATTGAGGAAAAAAAATTCTGTGGATATACCTTGAATTATGGTGTTGACTAAGAGTTTGGAATCTACACTGGACTACCAACACAACAAGCCTAGGTTAGATCAAGTGTAACGAACCATGGGTGGTGGTTAAGACAAGGATGGAAAACTTCATCTCACTTTGAGGATGTTGTCAAGAGGGATCATTGCTTAAAAAAAAAATGACATTTTTGCTGGGAAAAATTAAGGAGCAGAGAAAGAGAGAGTAAGATCCTCTCTGAAATGGATTATTCCAGTGACTGCAGCAATGGTCTCGAACACAATGGAAATGTTGAGGGTGCAGCATTGGGCAATGTTTTGATCTATTTTTCACAGGCTTGCCAACTCAAAGGTGCATAATAACAGCATTGAATATTACAAAATAGATAATGTTTTACAAACTTTTTTTTACAAAGTTAAAATAAAGCTGTTATTTTCAGGACCATGTTTCTTCTGCCCCAGACCATTCCCCCCACCCCCCCAAGCATCTCTGATGTATGGAAATGCTGGACTATAGACAAAGTAGGAAAACTGATGCATTGAATTGTGGTGTGGGTGATCGAGGGAAGAGAAGGAGGGCATGAATAATGTCTACTGCATGGACACAGATGAGAGAACTGTTTAAAAGGGCTATGTGGTTAGGTATTATTGTCGTGACAGGAGTCCAGAATGAAGACTGCACAGTGGAGTGGACTTGGGGGAGGGATTACATAACAGCGAAAGCTTTTCTTTTACTTTTCAATGAGAAGAGTGAATTGGGGGCATTGAGTAGGGAGAAAAGTGAAACAATGAATGAATGGAAACCCTAAGTCCCTACAAACTTTCATGAAAATTAACTTTAAAAAAAGTTGAACCCAATCAGCTGCCTTAAAATGCAACAAACTAGTCTTAGAGTTGTTAGACATGTCTGCTAGTCTTAGACTAGAGAATATTCCTTAGAAGAAGAAGAAAAAAAGCAATTTCAGCTTACTTAAATCAGAAAAGAGAAAGAGTAATTGCTAGAGTGGAACATCAGGCTTGGCAACCAGACAGTGATAATTTGAGAAATCTATCCGAATCATCGGTAGCATCAGGATGGATGGCGAAGAGATTGAGATTGTTCACAGCTTCAGTTTGCTCGGCTCCACGGTCAACACTCTTGGTACCAGTAGCCAGGAAATCAAAAAA
>NW_006400098.1:611367-624731 GCF_000299155.1 Elephantulus edwardii | reverse complement strand
TGTCTCTTTTGAGTTTACCCTCATTTTACAAGGAGGTTGGGAGAAACGAAGGTTGCCTTTACAAAAAAATAGAACATATGGGGAGTTCTGGTGGCCTAGTGTCAAGAACCTGCATTGCAATCCCAGAGGCACATGGTTCAAATCCACAAGATGGTCTGCCGGGGAAGATCAACACACAAAAATCAGTTGGATTTCTCTACCGTAACAAAGATAACATAGAAAAAGAGCAAAGAAAAACAGTATCAATTACAATAGCTAATCACAGAATTATGTACTTCGGAACAAACCTAATTAGATACACAAGAGATCTACACAAAGGAAATTACAAAACAGTACTACAAGAAACACACTGAGAAATGGAAGAATACATCATATTCATGGATAGGAAGACTCAGTATTGTCAAAATGTCAATTCTACCCAAAGCAATCTACAAGTTCAATGCAATGTCAATACAGATACCAAGTCCATTCTTTAAGGAGATTCAAAGGCAATATTCAATTTTGTCTGAAATGAAGAGAGACCCAGAATAAGCAAAGAACAACTGACAATGATAAGGTCTGAGGTGTCACACGTCCCCGGTCTCAAATCGTGCTATACAGCCGTAGTCATCAAGGTACCATGGGACTGGTATAGCAACAGAGACACAGATCAAGGGAATAGAATAAAAACATAGACATCAACTCTTATCTCCGTATGGTCAACTGGGTTTTGACAAACTTTTACAAAGATTTGGCAAAGGGGGAAGGGAAGGCGAGGGAAGAAATTGTCCATCAATAAATGAATGAAAATCTGATCGTTCTGTAAACTTAGATGAAAAGAAGAATTTGAAAGTACACTCAATAATTAAACCCCAGAACTAAAGATATCAACAGGTCTTCTTGCATACCCCGTGAATATTCCATGTATTACATTACAAACATTTATGGTTAGCATATGGCGTCCACTTCCTAAGTAACATGCCTCTGCCAACTATGAACTTTGACAGATGTTGATAGTTACAGAAAAGCTTCAGGCCTTTTTTTGATAGGGTGGCTATGAGTTGTGCTGGACTTGATGGCAATCACCACCATCACCAATATCATACGTGTTGTTGTTAAGTGCCGTTGAGTCGCAGGTGACTCATAGCAACCCTATGAAGGAGAGTCCTCGACACTTGTGTGTCTTTCACCCTCTCTCCAGGTTCATAGGGTTTCTGGAGGCAAGCTATTATGGAAGTGGACGCCACTCCTCCTTCCAAGCTTGTTTTAATCGGGGAGCTCCACCCCATTTTCTGTCCACATTGGGCAACCAACCATTAACGCATTTGACACATCAGTGTCACAGTGTTCAGCCTCACAGCAACCACAAGTGACCGCTGTATGGCAAGTGGATACACCAGGGCTATACGACCTAGAGGAGTGTCTGAACAAAAACAATGAAAGACAGGCCCAAGAGCCGCGGATTAAAAGACTCAGCCACTATTGGCTTGGTAGCATCGTCTTCTGACCACTGGGCCAACTGATCTCTCTCTATGTTGATGTTGTTGTTAAGTGCCGCCGAGTCTCAAGCGACTCGTATGAAGGACAGTCCTCAACGCTTCTGTGTCATATCATACATTTCTATGTTTATTTAAAACAGAATGAAACACTAATTCCAAAAACGTCAACAAGACACTGAAAACAAAAGCAACTGTGGTCTCCTTACCAAGAACTTTTAAAATACATGGTGAGAGGGGAGCTCTGGTGGCCTAGTGGCAAGGAGTTGCAACTACAATCCCAAAGGCGCACGGTTCGAATCCACCAGGTGCTCTGCCGGGGAAGAAGGGACAATCTCCTCCTGTACCAGTCAGATCTGATTTGACGGTACACGCACACAAAAATAAAAAAAATAAAAAAAAATACATGGTGAAAATGACAGTGTAGTTAATGTGTTATTCTCCTGTCAGAAAAACTTATTTGAAAGAAAAATGTGGTGTGGAAACTTACTCTCCATTTACCACAATGACAAAGTCAGCAGATAATGGCAAAGCGTTGACTCGTGAAATGTCAGCAACGGACACTCCCAAAACACGGACATAGAAAAGTAGCTAAAGTTGTTCAATTTTTTAGCCTTGATAGCCTTTGTTTTTTGTAACCGTGGAAACTCCATCTCACCTTCAAAAAAGAAGCCAAACCCTTGACCATTGAATCAGTTCGGACTCCCATAGCAATCTCGTAATGGTGAGAAGAACGGCTCTGCAGATTTTATTTATATCAAGTAAGCAGAAATCAAGCAGACAACTAGTCGTTACCAAGGTGGAAGGAAAGGAATGAAGGAGAGCTTTAGCTTAGGCAACTCTACATTTATGCTAAGGGTGCTGGAAGTATTTGGAAAAGGCTAACCACAGTCAATGTCCAACCTCGATTAGTCAGGCTCACTGAGCAGCACGTGTCAGAACCGTCTGGACGGTGAATGTTCTGTTAGGTCTATGTTCAGCACAATGAAGAAACAAGTGGAAAACCCCTAAAGGAGTTGCAGGGAGCATCAGCAAGTGTCAGCTGTCTATGGACTGTCATTAAAAGGAAGAGGGCCTGCGTGAATACAAGCAGTGTGAAAGGCGGGTGTCCATTGGTTGGCAGTTTCAGAGAAAGTCCTGATAGAACTTGCCCCCTCTAACTGACACCCTCACGGAGCACAGATCTACTCTGAAGCACTTTAGTCCAATTCAGCTCAAAGGCATCTGGAACTTAACCCAACTATTTATTAGGCGTTTAGGAGTTCAGGCGGTCGAATGGTTAAGAGCTTGACTGCGGACTCAGACGTCAGTGGCTCCAAGCCATCAGGTGCTCAGAGGGGAAGTACGCAGAAGCGATTTCTACAAAGATCACACCCATAAAAGCCAGAGGGGGGGGAGAAGTTCTACTCTGTGCCTGTGAGACCACTAGCTGTCAGAGTAGATTCAGTTATCAGTGAATTTATTTGACTGTCTCTTTTGAGTTTACCCTCATTTTACAAGGAGGTTGGGAGAAACGAAGGTTGCCTTTACAAAAAAATAGAACATATGGGGAGTTCTGGTGGCTTAGTGTCAAGAACCTGCATTGCAATCCCAGAGGCACATGGTTCAAATCCACAAGATGGTCTGCCGGGGAAGGAGGGACAATCTCCTCCTGTACCAGTCAGATCTGATTTGGCGGTACACACACACACACACACACACACACACACACACAATTAAAATTAAAGAAAAAATTTAAAAAAATAGAACATATCATCAAGGGTGGCAAATGATCTCTAGTGAAGAAAATGGATTTGGAAGCATTTATGTTGGGGAAAAAAAAATAATCAACCCATGATGGCAGAAATGTTAAGTGCTTTCAGCTTGAAAAGACTCAGAGGTACCTTGGAAGAAAGTTCTGGTGATGTCCATAGAAAATCTATGGAGCAACCCTCCTTTACACAGAAGGGTTGCTGTGAATGAGAATGGAAGACTGCAACTAAGGGGGGGAAAATAATGTTGGAAAGGAGAGTGGAGATCCTGATACTTACCCCAGCTTCTCTACGTTACACGTGGGGTTTTTCAGCATCCTGCAGAGCTCTCTGATGGCTCTGTGAGAGAGACTAATGCCGTGCAGAGTCAGGGATGTCAAATACGCGTTATGAGAAAGGACGTTGAACAAGTGTCCACCATCTCCAAAGCTGGACGGGAAACAAATCCTGCAGTAGGGAAAGATTGGATGCAAGGAATGAACTCAGAGTACCAAGCAAGCACTTGTCTTCAACAGCTCTGTCAACTCGTCGTGATCAGTGGTTTCCAGAGCCCTGGTTCCTCCCAGCAGCCGTTCAACACATCCAGAGGCGCCTGAGAGAAACGCTCCTAGGCCTAGTTCTGCAGAAAGAACCACTGAGGACGCATGGGTCGCCATCAAGCTCTTCCACAGACGGAGCCATTATGGGTTGGAGCAGAGTGAGGGTGTAAGATTGGGCCAAGCAGTTCCACTACAGGGAATATACCCCAAAGAAACCATAACCACCACCCAAGCGGATGTATGCACACCCATGTTTATTGCAGCTTTGTTCACAATAGCAAAGAGCTGGAAACAACCCAAGTGCCCATCAACAAACGAATAGATAGAGAAGCTGTGGTCTATTCACACAATGGAATACTACGCTGCACTGAAAACCAAGGAACTCATGCAATATTAGCATAATGTCCTCCAGGGCCACCCAGTTGTATGAGTGCAATATCTCAGTCACAAAAGGACAAATAATGCACAGGGCCACTGTTGTAAAACGGGACTGACATTGGGGTGGGGGGAGACTGAGCAAGATGGAATTAATAATGTATACTGCATTTAATAAACAAATGAGGGAGACAACTGTTTAAAAGGGGTCAATGATTAGGTATTATTGTTGCGACAGGAGTCCAGAACGAAGGCTATGTAGTGGAGTGGACTTGTGGGGAGGGATTGAGTAACAATGGAAGTTTTTCTTTTACTTTTCAAAGAGAAGAGTGTACTGGGTGGGGAGGGGTAGGCAGGGAGAAAAGTGTGACAATGAATGAATGGAAATTCAAAGTCTCTGTAAATGTTCATGAAAATGAATTATGACAATATATTTAAAAAGAAGACTGGGCCAAGTCTCATCATGGGGTTGCTAAATGGTCAAGGGCACCTAACAACAACGTGAGTCAGAATGAACTCGACGGCCCAAGTCATCTCCAGGACTGTGGCAAGGTTTATAGCAAAGGACGCCAAGTGCTGCCATGTGCTGAAGCAGTGTTCCGTAAGCGCTTGCAAGTCCCTGTCCTCCATACCTTTTCAACCTATATGCAGAACAGATTATCCGGGAGGCTGGGCTCTATGAGGAGAAATGTGGGGTCGAGACTGGTGGACGATTTATCAACAATCTGCGTTATGCGGATGACACAACCCTGCTTGCTGAAACTGAGGAGGACCTGAAGCGCCTGCTGCAGAGTGTCAAGGACTGCAGCCTACAATATGGACTGAGGCTCAATGTCAAGGAGACAAAGATTCTCACCACTGGACCAATTGGCAGCATCAGGATGGATGGTGAAGAGATTGAGATTGTACACAGCTTTAGTTTGCTTGGCTCCATAGTCAACAGTCTTGGCACCAGCAGCCAGGAAATTAAAAGGCACATTGCCATGGGAAAGTCTGCTGTTAGGGACCTCTCCAAAGTACTGAATAGCAATGGTGTCTCTCTGGAGACTAAGGTGCGTCTGATACAGGCCATGGTCTTCGCAATCACCTGTTATGCATCAGAGAGTTGGACAATGACCAAGGAGGAGAGAAGGAGAATTGACGCCTTTGAGCTGTGGTGCTGGAGAAGAGTATTGAGAATACCATGGACTGCTAGGAAAACAAACAGATTTGTCCTGGAAAGGGTTAAACCAGGTGGCTCCTTGGAGGCAAGGATTCTGAGGCTTCATCTAACATATTTTGGACATGTGAGGAGAGACCGGTCCTTGGAGAAGGACATCATGCTTGGGAGGGTGGAGGGATGGCGCAGGAGAGGAAGGCCCTCTATGAGGTGGATTGATTCAGTGACTGGGGTAATTGGGATGGGAGTGTCAGAGACAGTGCGATTGGCACAGGACAGAGCGGAGTTTAGGGCTGTTGTACATAGGGTCGCCATGAGTCGCAAGTGACTCGATGGCACACAACAACAACAACAACAACAACAACAACATGTCCCTGAGGACGCTTCCTCTTTCTTATTTAGAAAGCATCTCCCGTCGATCAATGAACTCCCATGCAAAACTCATCTCCTGCCAGAACCTCTCTCGTTCAGCTCTCCAAAGCAATGTTCTGTGTCTGTGGACTTCATGTATGGGCTCGTTAGGTCAGGATTAGAATTCTTGTCTTGCATGCTGGAGAGACAGGTTTGAGTCCCAGCCAAGGCAACTCCTTCCACGCCACGGGGAGTTTGGCCTGCTGCTATGATGCTGAACACGTATCTGACTCATGTGGACGAGAGCTAACCATCTGCTGATCTACCCCTGAGAATTCAGTCAACGAATACCTTCTAGATCATGATGTTTCTATCTGCACTTGACCCTGGGCTCATCACAGGACTAGTAGTGTTTGTTTTCCTGTCCCCAGGGGTCTCCAGCAGTCAAGAATGACTCCCCAGCAGCAAATAACAAGAACGCTGTAGTTGTGGGTTTGCGCTTACCTTCTTTGGCCTTTCTCTCACAACGTGAACGAGAGAGGAGGGGCTTCCTGGTGTGAGGGATTAAAAGCAGCGCTGGGAACCAAACTTACGTGAGGGTCTCCAGTTGGCAGATGGGGTGCGCCACGGCTCTGCCAAGAATTGCCAGGGAGGCGTCACTGAGGTCACAGTTGTCCAGCTTCAACACACGCAGTTTCTTGCTGGCCTTCAACACCAAGCAGAGCTTCTTCCAGAGGGTGCGCTTCCTTTTCCTGTGGGGACACAAAAGACCGAGTCCCCAGGATCTCACTTCAGTCCCACTCATTTTAAACTGGGCCGAATGCTATTCCGCGTCTGCTCGATGCAAGCAGGTATAGGTCCCAGAGAGGTAGATGTTCAGTTTGGTAAACCAAGCTGTCTTGTCATCGTGGTTAAGAGTGTCAACTCTGGGACGGGAGCCCTTGGGGTGACACTGTTGTGGAGTCACGTGTAACTCAGTGACTCTGAAGGTTAGAGTGGGACCGTTGCTCCCCAGAACGCTGAGGCCCAATTTTGAGAAATGGATCAAGTATTTACTCCAAATCACCCGAGGGGAATTGGGCTTCCAATCTGTCAGCCGATTGAGGCTTTGTCATTTGCGCCACTCAGGGGGTACCCAGAGCACCTATTTGACTGATGCGGCATTCGTAATAAACTTACTTTCCAACAACAAGGACCCAGTCGGTCAGGATCTATCTGGACCACGATCAGAGGAGGAAAACACTTAGAAAGGACCATCACACTCATTAACTGGGCTTACTGGATGGACTGCAGTCTAATGACTGGGAAGAATCTAGAACTCTTGTACCGAAACTATCCCACGAAGCTATAGCTATTCTGAAATTTTAGGCTGTCAAAACAATTTCTGCTTTGAGTGTAGTACTCCTAAAAGAATTATCTGTGTGTACTGACAAAACGAACCCAAAGTAAAGACTAGATCTACAAGTTGTTGTTGTTGTTAAGTGGCGTCAAGTCGTAGGCAACTCATAGCGACCCTATGAATGAAGGTCCTCAACACTTGTGTGACTTTCATCCTTTCTCCAGGTTCATAGAGATCCCAGAGGCAAAGCTATTTTGGAAGTGGATGCCACTTCTGCTTCCAGCCTTATTTTAATTGGGGAGCTCCACCAAACACTGCCTGCCATGGGTGACCATTAGATCTACAAGAGTCAGACAAAATTAAGTCTGATGAAACACAATTGGTTTGAAATATACTGATGACACAGCATGGTATGTAACCAATGCTTCTCAAAATTTCCAATAGAAATTAGGAATGGATGCGTTTTATCATTTGTTATACAAGCAGAATCAAGTAACAAAAAAAAAAATCACTCTTTTGGTATTTGCCAGTGAACAAAAAAATGGTATTAAAAAAACCCCACAACCAAACAAACACAAGCCACAAACTATTTTCCTGGATGGTATTTGAGAGCTAAGTCATGATGAAATGGCAGGGAAAGCTAACGGCCGTGGAATAAAAATATGATCAAAGTAACTATAAAACTTCCAACTTCACTGCTTTTCAGCTCAGCACATTTTTTTCATTTGCCCTACGAAGTAGGTCTAATTTGCCCCTCTTGATTCAGATGGAGAAATTCTAAGAGGTCAAGATGCTGCCCTTAACATAGTAGACATAGCTTGCTAGAATCAGAGCTCGGGAAATGATCTCTGACCATGAAAGTCATACTGTTAAGCTCAAAGATATCAAATACCCACGGAGAATCGGCGTCAACTACAGACAGGATGGGATGGGGGAAAATACTCAGTACGTTACAAGGAGTACTCACATCGAGACTGGGCCAGAGTCCTCTGAGAAGACATTGTCGACATAGATGCTCAGCTCCTGCAAATTCCGGCAATGGGTCAGGCAGTACAAAGCCACTACCCAGCTCCGAATACTGTCAATGTGAACCACCATGTCTCTGAAACGATCCATGACTTGGGTCACAGACTTCTGCTCCTTGGTCTCGTAGAGACTACTGAAGAGGTCCAGGTAATTGGGCTTCTGATCCTCTTTCTCAATGAAGCCTCTGAGACACAAGACTAGCTCCTGCCACGTCTGCTGGCCAAGCTTCAGACCAACTGACGTCCCCAGCACCGTCCTGGTCCTTAGGGATGGAATTCCGAACATGAACAGTCTCAGCTGGGGGAAGTAGTCGTGCATGTGCCAGATACCAGACACGGCCAGATCGATGAGGTTGTAAACCACACAGGTGGGCTTGTCTTTGGGCTCCCTGGTGTAGCAGAACAAGGCCGCGCAGAAGCCCTGCACCAGCTGGTGGGCGAATGAAATGTGGTCACAGTGCCGGCGGAGAAGACGCAGGTCCAGCCACAGCGACACGTCGTAACCGATGAGTCCGTGCCTCTCCAGGTCCTCCTGGCAGAAGAGAAAGTTCTGAGACCACAAACCCTCTGCAGCCAAGGAACACAAGGCTTTTATCTGGAAGGTGCTCCGCTTGGGTGGAGTGTTCTCATAGCCTCCTCTCACCACGCTGACGAAGAAAGACACAAACAGAGACGTCAGATTGTGGCCGACAATCTCCGGTTCCTCCCTTCTGTGCATTTGCCATTTCACACAGGAGCAGATTAGCCAGCACAGAAGGGGGGTTTGGCATAAGTACAAGATTTTCTTGTCTCGCAGGACGCTGGAAGCTTCCACGGCTTGATTCTCAAGGAAAAAATGGGAGAAGTATTGCTTCCTTTCGTGCGTCGAGAGCCCATGGAGGGTTATGTATCTCGGGTACTGTAACAAACTGCTTTTCCCAAAACCCGACGGTCCCAATGCAGTAAGCAGAGAAGCGTCTGGGAGCAGATTTTTCCGCAGCAAACTACGCAGGATAATCTCTACCGGCTGCTCCTGCCTCCAGTCATGACATGTTTTGTTTTCCAGCATCAAGTTCAACTTCAGCTCCTCCAAGCCATCTATGATTAACAAGATCTCCTGGGGCTGGGAGAAAACGTCTTCAATTGGCTCCCAAGACTCGGGCCAGTCCCTGGAGAGGAACTTCACTAAGCTGGTCTCTATCATGTGGTTCATCTCATGGACATCCAGGAAGAAGACGAAGGTGAATCTGTCCCTCCACAAGTTCCCCTCTGTCCAGTCCAGCATCACTCTTCTGAGAAGGGTGCTTTTTCCGATTCCTTCGGGGCCTCTCAGAACTACGGTGAGCGGCCTTGAGCTTGTCCCGTCGGAAGTGAATGCGCTTTTCAGGTCTTCATACTGCACCTTGACGGTTTCTTTGTAGAAAGATTCTGGAACTGGGAGACAGGTTTCTTCTTCCCACAGAAGGCGGAACTTGGCCTCCATGTGCTTCCTGTAGGGGTTGATCTTACCTGAGTGAGGACAGAAAAGATGACATTTAAAACAATACAGGCATTTTGAATTCTTCTCGACACCGACCACAGCCATTCCCAACAACGCATGTACAAAGGCTAATATACTGGATCATCGAGAACCAGGCTAGACTCGTTTTATCCAGAAAATACCCAACTAAACCAGCTTATGTCAAGTTCACTACGAATCCCATTGACCCCCATGTGTGCCATGGTAGAAACCACGGGCCTTCATGACATCATTGCTTTTCCCTTTAGAAGTTGGTCAGGAGACTTTCGGGGCCCTTCTGGGCTGTTCTGAATAGCAATCTCTTGGTCAGCAGCTCAGTGTCACCCTAGGACTCACTCCTCTTAGGACAACAATCTCATAACGGACGTGGGAGTACACGACTCAAACGGAAAAGGCTGGTGCAGAGTTAACAACTACATCAAGACTGTTTGGGAATGATATTTCAAATGGCGTGATTCCTTTCTCAACAGAGAACCTCCCCGCCCTGGTGGGAGGAGGAACCATTTAGCAGCTGCCAGCAAGTCGTGACTCATGCCAGTTCCATGGGCAAAGACAGTTGGGATCCAAGGGGTTCTCCCTGGGGCCCCAGAGAGCCAGGAGCTGTGTTTTCAGAGCACTGACCCGAAATCAAACTCAAGTCTCCTTCGCGGGAGACGAGACTTCGACCACAGAATCACCATTTACTAAGGGAGTGGCAGGAATTGTTAGTGACACCACTCCTTTCCTTTTAACCACTCAAAGGCCTTCACTCTCCACTTTACAAATTAAGCAGACCATGTCCTATTTAGTTCATGTGGACTAATGAATAGGTTTTTGGGTCCTTGGGTCTGTCCTATATCCACCTGACTTGGAAGGACTCAACTAGGGTGCTTCAATTACCCCATGTCATGCTCAATTCGGAAATGCACCCTTGAGCCATTATGATTATTATTATTTTTAAGTTTTGCAAATGACTTGTTTTCCATGTTCAGGGCAAAACATGAAGACAGGAAAAAGGATCAATCCAAGCAAGACCCACAGCTCTAGTGTAGAATCATTCACCTCAAGTAAATAAGTAATTGTCGTTGTGGATTGCCTTCGGGGCTAGTATGACTCATAGCGACCCTATGAACAAAAGGCTTGAAGTCCCTCGACAACTATGGACATACAGGTCCTTCAAGAAAGTACAAGGCTGTCACACCAAGTGTCTCATGATACCTGGAAGGAAGAGTGGCCTGGTGGCACGTGGTTAAGTGCCGTGGGGTTAAGCAAAGTGCTGGTGTTTTGAACCCACCCGGAGGTGCTTCAGAAGACAGACCGGCTCCAATTCGCCAAAGACTGCAGTCGAGAAAGATCTGAGGGTTGCATGGCGCAACCACGAGTTGGGGTACTGGTTGGCAGCATCTGACAAAAACAGTCTATGGTCTCTCACGCTTGCACATGTCTGCTTAAACGAACGGGCGAGCAGAGTGAGGGACAGCCATCCCCCAAGTTGGCGTGAGGCACATGCCAGCTCTCAAGCCGTCTCCTGGACGTGGGACATGACCAATCCCTTAGAGAACTGGATGCTGTTTCTAATTCTACTGCGTCTAAGGCTCCCTCTCTCCCAGCTCACACACTTAATGGTTTTGAGGTGTTGCCCATTCAACAAAGATGTCATTTTTATTATCAAAAGCTCCCCCCAGATGCAGCCTCTGCACACGGGCTCCCACCCTACACCCCGCACTCACATCTCATCTCCTTCTTGGCCTTCTCCCAGAGGTGTCTCTGACCGAGCTGTTCGAAGACATCCAAGGTCATCTCCCAGGCCTGCTTCTCCGTGTACTTCTTGACCAGAACCCTCATGAGGTTCATTTTTGAGGTCCCCACCAGCTTGGCCACAGAAAGGGGCTCCAGCTGACGTTTCAGCACTTCCTGCTCAAGCAGCTCTTTGAACTTGGAGAACGCTTCTTCTTCAAGTTCCTCCAGGTAACACAGCAAACTGAAGAATGACAGCCAAGATTCCGACATCTTGGGCCAAGATCATGGGCTCAGAGTTATCCAGAGGGAGAGGTCTTCAGAAACAAGGAAGAGCTGTAATCAGGGAACAATGTTATAAAGGGAGAGAAAGATCAGCAAGGAATTTCAAGTAGGTAGGAGGACAGAAGGAGAATTGATGCCTTTGAGCTGTGGTGCTGGAGAAGAGTATTGAGAATACCATGGACAGCTAGGAAAACAAACAGATTCATCCTGGAGAGGGTGAAGCCAGGCTGCTCCTTGGAGGCAAGGATTCTGAAGCTCCGTCTGACATACTTTGGACATGTAAGGAGGGACCAGTCCTTGGAGAGGGACGTCACGCTTGGGAGGGTGGAGGGACAGCACAGGAGGGGAAGACCCTCTTATGAGGTGGATTGATTCAGTGACTGGGGTTGTCTTGATGGGTGTGTCGGAGACAGTGCAATTGGCATAGGACAGAGTTTCGGGCTGTTGTACATAGGGTCGCTATGAGTCACAGGTGATTTGAAGGCGCTTAACAACAACAGTTACTGACCAAGGAACTATAAGGGAGGGGAGGGGGCGCAAGTGAGGGGCACGAAGGGAGCCAAGAGGGGAGGGCAGGGGAGCGGAGAGGAGAGAACTGTTTTCCACTGACTGGGAACTGGTTGGTTCCAATTCACCAGCCGTGAGGTGGACGATTCAACCCTCTCCTTTTCTCTGGCCTCACAGCCTGTGAAGTTTTATGGGGATGATATTCTCCGGCACACAGGCCCGCTAGGAGTCAGAACCTGATTGTAATGGTCCAGTTTAGTCGAGCGGCCTGGAGAATTCCGTGCCTGACTGCTAGCCAGGAGGCTGGTGTGTGCACCCATCGGGAAAGCTTTTAAGAAACCCTGGCCACCTGCTTCTAAAATGTCAGCAAACTCCGAGGAGCACGGTTTGCCTCTGATGCTTCCGGGCCTTCCTGGGGAGGTACCTCGGGGTGGACTCGACACTCAGCCATCGCAGTTAGCTGCTTGGCCCACTCAGGGGCCAGGCTGTCGGATCCCTAGAGCTGCTTACTCTCCAGGGTCCTAGGAGCCCCCGGGTGGCTCCAAAAGCCAAGCACTTAGGGAGCCATCCAGCAGGGTTCACAAGAATGGAGGTCTCCCCCCAAGTGGACCCCACTGCCGTGGAATCAACACCTACCCATCGTGACCCTCCATGAGTTTCAGAGACTATAGATTATTATTATTAATATTATTATTATCATTATTATTCTTTTACAGGAGGGGATTGCCCAACATCTCCCATAAACTGGATAGAGTTTAGAACTGCTGACCCTGTGTCGAGAAGCCTGACATGTTACCCACTACACCAAGAGGGCTTCTTGCAAAGGTCTCAGCTGTTGCACACCCTCCGGGCCACTCCGCTCCTGTGACACGGATCAGGTGGCGATGGGACCAAGTGGACTCAGTACAGCTCTGCCGGCTTTCTTTCATCCTCCTTAAAATGACATCGCTGGGGCGTCTCACATCCTGTGATTAAGACCACCCTTACTCCGCTCGAGTTCAGAAGCAGCCCTGTGTGATATAGCCGGCTTCCTCTCCTGGGCTTCTGAGGCTCCAGAAGCAGGAGTAAGGAGAGCGTTAGGAGACCACTGCCCCCTCTCCAAACCAGTTCTAACAGCCTCACTCCACCATTTCACTGGATGTTACTGTTGGGCGCTGTTTCAGTTCTGACTTGTACAGACCCCATGTGGAGAAAGCAGACCTACCCCGTGGGTTTTCTTGGGTGTAATTTCCGTGGGTCTGCCTTCCAGAGACTTTGTGTGATGGAGCCAGCAAATGTTGGGCTAATAGCTGGGTAGGTAACTGCTGTACCTGGGGGTGAGGTGGAGTGGGGTGGGTGGGGTGG
>NW_006400098.1:605061-611267 GCF_000299155.1 Elephantulus edwardii | reverse complement strand
TGGTAACTGCTGTACCTGGGGGTGAGGTGGAGTGGGGTGGGTGGGGTGGGTGAAGTGAGGTGAGGTGGGGTGAGGTGGGGTGCTTCTGCTTGGACCAGAACCTTCCTCTGAAGAAATCGGGTTTCCTGCAGTCCCTCTTCGAATGAGACTCATGGTGGGGGTGTGGGTAGCCTCATCCCCGCCCCCTCATACTCCACAAGGGAGCCCTTGTAGCTTAGTGCTAAGAGCTGTGCTGCTGACCCAGAGGAACGTGGCTCGAATCCACCAGTTGCCCCAGCGGAGAAAGATGCGCCACCTCCTCCCCTGCGATGAACCGTCAGCTGGTACGTTAACAACAACACTTCATAGATTGAAATCTATTGCCCTGGGCTCCATCCCACCTTCGATAGTGCAGACACTGGACAGGTAGATGTCATTACCTGGCTCACCTATGAGTCCCTGGGGGGCACAAAACGTCTGTTACTAATGGAAGATTCGAGGTTCAAATACCATATGCATCTGGGGAGCTCTGTAAGGTATAGTTCTACTCACACAGAGATGGTGTCTTGAAAAGCTGGCATTAACCCCATGGTGACTGTTTTCTTTATCCTCACTCCAACACTGACTGTAACACAAAGTTGCTTATGTACAAATAAGATCTTGACTCTGTATAACTTTTGATGGGTCAATGTTCACCCCAAGCCAACAGCTCAGATGAGCATAGCACCAAGTCTCGAACGAAATTCTTCTATTTGGGGCTTCTTTAAAAAAATTATTATTTTTGTGTGCGTGTACTGTCAAATCAGATCTGACTGGTACAGGAGGAGATTGTCCCTCCTTTCTCGGCAGAGCATCAGGTGGATTAGAACCGTGAGCCTCTGGGATTGTAGTTGCAGCTCCTTGCCACTAGGCCACCAGAGCTCCCCTTATTTGGGGCTTTTCTTATTTACAGCTGTTGCGCTATTCCTTCATCTCCCCAGGTGATGGGAGTCGTCTCTTCATCATCAGGGCCACAGAACCGCCACTCTGAACAACAGGCCTCTCCCTGTAAGATTTGCTCCCTCTCTCCGGCTTTCCACCGCCACAGCCCACCTTCAAGTTGCTGAGGTTGACTTTTAGAAGACGCTGTGTCTACCTTGTTAGTTAGAAATCAGCTCTGCCCCCCGCCTCCCCGCCAGCACCATGCCTATCAGTAGAACGTGCGTCACAGGGTCTCCGAGGCCGTGAGCTTTAGGGAATGCGCCACCAGGTCTACCTCCCAGGGGGGTCTCAGTGTAGGTTAAAGCGTCAAGCTTCCGCCTGGAATTTGAGTGTTTATACAAAACCAGCACGGCTAGGATGCAACTGGTTGACTAGAAAACGTTGTTGAGTTGGCTCTATTCGCAGCAGCCTTATTGGACAGAGAGCAACCCCAAAGGGATTTCCAGGCTAGAACTCGTTAGGGAAGGGGGGGTGCGGGGGAGGCTGGAGAAGGGGTTTCCAGGCTGTAAATCCTTATGAAGCGGGGTCTTTTCCGGGGGGGAGGCTGGAGAAGGGATTCCCAGGCTGTAAATCCTTATGAAGTGGGGGTCTTTCCTAGGGGGGAAAAAGAGAGAGGAAAAGAAAATCAAAGGCTGAAAATCCTTATGAAGCAGGGTCTTTCCTGGAGGAGAGGCTGGAGGTGAGTGGGCTGGAACCCTTGGGATTTCAGTTAGAAACTGATTACATAACCCTGGCACTGCTGTAGTAGATTTTCCTAGGGAAAAGAAGGGAAACTCAGTACAAAAAGTCCCACTTTTTTACCTAGTCCAGAGGAGGGGACACTGAGAACTGAAGGCTGGAAGTACCAAATGCACTATCTCTCTGTGAAGTCTTCATTATAACACAGACCAGCCCTGCTCATGTGTGGTCCCCTCCCCCTGTTCCTGGCGCTCTGTGAATTCTAGAGCCAGCGTGAGCCCTGAGGGGGGAAACTGAGGAAGGAAGAATCCCGAGAAGACGTACTCACCCAGCCTGGCCTCTTGACCTCCTTGCTTGTCCCCTTCAAAGAATCCAGCTCGAAACAAGGGATTAAATAGCCCTGGTCGCCCTTGATTGCCGTGAATTTGCTTCTTCACACTGATTGGAAGGGCTCTTGGCTCGAGGAAGCCGGCCAAGTGGAGCTGCTTGGTCTTGATGTCTCCACCTCAGGTGTGAATGATCTCCCTGGAGGCATTGCCGAGGGCTGCAGGCCTGAAGATGGGGGGGGGGTGGCTCTAACACACAGTCTCCCAGGGCATCTGTGAATGACGGTCACCTGCTCCCCAAACCACACGTGAACAGAGAGAG
Source organism: Elephantulus edwardii (assembly GCF_000299155.1). NCBI lineage: Eukaryota > Metazoa > Chordata > Mammalia > Macroscelidea > Macroscelididae > Elephantulus > Elephantulus edwardii. The sequence goes on along the minus strand of NW_006400098.1, from coordinate 608,981 downwards.
AAAGAACAACAGTGACAACCACGTAACAGTCACTGTCTTGCTGTCCTCGCCTCGTGATGATCTCGAGGGTGACGGGGCCAGAGCTGGTCTCTGCCAGGTGTGCAGGGCTAAGGGGTGGTCTTCACAAGTAGGTTTCTAGATCTTTCTGCTGACAAGCCATTCTGGGAGGACCCACTGTGAACCTTACTGTTGGTGGCGGAGTGTGTTAGCGAGGGCATCACCCACGGGTCCGTGCCCCCAGCGATGGTTGCTAGGAGGCTGGAAGGGAACCGTGTCTCCGAATCAACCAGCATTGGTAGGTTGTGGTGTGAGGTCTGCCTTCCCCGCCGGAAGCTTTTTGGCTTCCATGGCGGCGCCAAACAGGAATTTTTTTATATGTAGGTAAAGGAATGCAAACTCTTGAATGAGTAGCTCTGGAAGTGACAGATAAAATCACAATTTAGAGGTGTCAGGTCAGTCTGAAGACTAAAGTGTGCCTGATTCAAGCGGTGGTCTTTTCAATCACTTGCTATTCATCTGAGAACTGGTCCCTGATGAAGGCTAGGAGAAGGATTGATGCCTTTGAGTTGTAGTGCTGGAGGAGAGTATTGAATTACTCCATCGGCTTCCAAAAGGACAAACAGATGAGCCTTGGGGGTAAAAAATGTGCAGCCAGAATTCTCCTCGGAAGCAAAGCTGGTGAAGCTTCATCTCTCAAATGTAGGCATGTTACCTGGAGAAGCCATTCCTTGGAAGGGACTCCGTACTTGGAAAGGTGGAGGGTTAGGGAAAGAGAAGACCTTCTACTAGATGGACTGGGCTCAGGTCTGTTATGCAAGGGTGGCAATGAGTCATACTTGATCCAACGGCACCTAATAACAGTAATTAACACGCCTTCCCCTCCCCCTCCCCCGCACCTTCAGCGTGCCATACTGCAGTGGCCTGCGTGTTTCTAGGATGCTGGAAGCTTGGTCACCAGCATTTATTTATGTTTTTTTTTTGTTTGTGTGTGTTTTTTTAATTATTATTAAATTTTATTCGTTTTAATGAACATTTACAGAGATTTTGGGTTCTCATTCATTCATTGTTGCACTGTGTTCTCTACCCTCCTCCCCAGTTCATTCTTCTTCCCCCCCAACCCCGAATGTCTGTTTTAATTGTCCAATTGCCACAGTGCTTGTCAAAGCCAATTCTGATTAATCTCCTTTGTCAGTGTGCCCTTTGCCATTCCCTATCACTCCTCCAAAGGGTCCCTTTGGCAGTAGGAAACACATAGACTATTATGGAGATTGATTTTGGAATTTAGATGCACTGTTATTAATTGTGCTTAGCAGTACATGTTCATATCCTTGAAGATGACCACCAGCATTTAAAAGGCCAGAAGAAGCCCCCATGGAGGACAGCATCCATGGAGGCTCTCAGAGGGGGACAGACGAGGAGGAATAGCCTAGGAGCATACTTCTGAAAACTGGCCGGGGAAAACCTTGGTGGTCACGACAGAACATTATCTGATGGCGAGTTGGGAGACGACAAGGTCTGTAGGTTGGAAGACAAAAAGGGACGCAGGGGTGCTGGTGGACCTGTGCAGGTTGGCATGTGGTCCTGACGTTGGCGTGTGGTCCTGACGTTGGCATGGACTGGATGGTGATTGGACTCTGCGGTGCTTGGAGCTCCGATGCGTCAACTAACTTTACTGCAGTTAACGGTATTTTCAGTGACAATTAACACCGTTAACCGCCAGCAGCTGATTATAGCATCTATTTAAAACGTGTGAGGACATGTGTCACTTGTTATTGTTGACATTGTCATCACCTTTGAGTCGAGCATGACTCATAGCGACCCTCTGACCAAAAGGTCTGAAGACTTGCAAGAACCACTGACATGTATCAAACTTAGGAAACTGAGGAAGGGAACCATCCTCCTCTTTATTTGCTAGCCCGTTTCCCTCACTGCATGAATGATAATGATGATAATAATAAAATTAATAATAATAATAATCTCTCTTTCTCAAACGCACCACCCCAAAATCCACATTCTGTAAACAACAGGTGAGCAGATTCTCTGTAAATCCCCAAAACCAACTGTTGGTTTGTAGCCGTGTCAGCCCCCCCGGCAGTGGCGGCTGGGGGTGACGCACGTGGAGCCCAGAATGACACGAGATCTCTCCAGACTGCGGTAGATATGCTCACTGTTGCCTGTACTCCTCCCAGCAGAAATGATGACATTATTATTATTATTATTATTATTACCGGTCTCCGTCTCCAACGCCATTGAGACGTTAGACCCAGTCTTCACTTCGGCTGCAAATGCCATCCGTCTCACTCATTTCAGCTTTGTTCCTTCCATGTCTCCTACTTAGACCAGAGTTGCGGTTTTTGGTTTGGTTTTTTTGTTTTTTTATGTCAAGATATTTTATTTTTAAACCAGGTCCCAACATTAACCTTTGGCCCATTCTGCCCCGAACAAGCTACAAATGCTTGCTCTGCAGCTGGGTGCATTCTTTAGTAGCATGTGTGAAAAGTTAATAAAAATGTATATAAAACAAATATTCAAATAGTTTCCACAGAACACAGAGAAGTGTGACCCCGTCGCCCGGGCTTCCATACTGTTGCCTGTGGTCCATCCCACCTTACTCATACGAAGACATTTCTAAAGTAGCAATCATGACGTTACAGGATTCTCCTAAATCCCTTCCTTCAAGAGAAACTTGGAGTTAACAGCTACCAGAATGGTGTCTACACATTAACACTCGCTGAAGCACAAGATGTTGGATGCCGCACTTTCCCAAGCACAAGGCAACGGCAGAGGGCTGACATCAGCTCCTCCACTTCGACGGGATACTCTTGGTCCTCCATCTGCTCCAGAAGCTGCCCTGTCGGCCCGGACGTCACGTCGTAGACAGCTGGTCTCTGGAACCCATTGAAAATAGAGGGGGCAGCAACGGCGCAAGCACCCACTATGAGAAGCCAAACTTTATACCAAATATTATTATGAAAATCCTCGTTCACGAATGGAAGGAATTGCAGATTTATAAGTTGGGATTTCTCTTGTGGCAGATCCCAGAAAATGAGCTGTTTGTTTCCTGCAGACAGGAGACAGCAAGGGGCCCCCTACAGAGTGTTACTTCCTGGGAAATACTTCCTGAGCTAGAACATTAGGCTGACAATAGAGAAAAACAGAGCCTTCATTTACAAGGAATTCCTTTTGTTATTTGCTTCCCCAGATTATCAATAAATACACAGAGAAACATGACTTGGGGTCTTCAGTTGAGAACTGCCGGCCCCCTGTTTTATGCTCTCTGCTCTATCACATTCCTGGCTGTTTGTCTCATTATTAGCAATTATAAAATTATTCCATTCTTTGGGACCCTCGGTCTGCAACAACCCACGTTTTCAGACGCCATCCAGTCCCCGCATGCGTTTCTGGCAGGTTTTAGAGCGCAGCAATCCAATCCAGGCCTCCCCACGTGGGTCCCCCTCGGCTGGAGGAACAATTCTTCTCATCTGCTTTGGGTCTCTTTTGCAGCAAGGGCTTTACATGTGCATGATTGTAAAGGATGCAATTAAATGAGCCACGTACCCCTTTATTCACAGAAAGGTTTGTCCAATCGATTCCTCCTCGTCATCAGAGCCCGTCTGTTCTTTTTTAAATTTTTTTATTATTAATTTCAATTAAAATTTACAGAGCCTTGAGATTTCCATTCATTCATTGTTGTACTTCTCTCCCTTCCCATTCCCCACCCCCCAGTACGTTACCCTCTTGGAAAAGTAAAATTCTTTCATTGTTTTACAAGCCCTCTCCCCAAGTCCACTCCACTATGCAGCCTTCGTTCTGGACTCCGGTCATGACAAGAATACCTAATCACATATCCCTTTTAAACAGTTCTCTCCCTCCTCTGTTTCAATGTAGTATACGTTATTGAACCCATCTTTCTCAGTCTC
>NW_006400098.1:603093-604396 GCF_000299155.1 Elephantulus edwardii | reverse complement strand
GGTTCCAGTTTCTCCACAACCTCGCCAGCATTTGTTGTTTGCTGTTCTGTTAAATTTTGCTATTCTTACTGGGGTGAGATGATATCTTATAGTTGTTTTCATCTGTTCTTTTAATACAAGTTTCTTGGCAGAGGCAACATAGAATCTGCCTAACTCAGTTATGATTTTACTCCACAGTCTGATGGAAAACCCTTGTCCACTGCTGGATTGATTACACAAGTGATATCTTCCGAGTCAAGCTTCACGTCCTCAGAGCCAGGAAAGCCTCCCTCAATATCAGAAACGTGCTAAAAGCAGCCTCCGCGCCCATGTCAAAGACCCAACAGGCTTCAGATACTGCATTGCGTAAAGGTCTCTGGGTCGGTCCAGCCACTTCCCACCTGGAAGCTGACACCAATGACATCAATGTGGAGTTCTTTAGCCCGTTCTAAAAGAAGCCTGCTGGTTTTGAATGTGGCACCAGATATAACACTAAGGCGACAGACTGCTTTGGAATCATCAGTGGCAAAAAAAAAAACCAACCCCAAAATAAAACCCACCCCAACTTTGCCTTCGGATGTGTCCTGGCAACTTTCATCAGCGTAACGTCACTGTCTCAACTCCATTATTGGCATCACACTTAACTTGAGATACTTGTTTATAAGGATTTGCAGAGATTATTTTCTCTGGAGCCCCGCCCCTGACTCTGCACCAGCTGTATTTCATTCTTACTAGTACCTGTCCCTGTGGTAGTCAGGGTCTTTCTTCACTGTGGCTCTGTTATCATTATATTTGACTGCATCAAAGGGAGGGACCCAAGGAAGAGCTTTTAGCCATCTGAGACCCTTCTTCAGGCTGTCTCCAAGGTCCGCAACATAAAAGACAGCTTGATAAAACAACTATGAGCTATCATCTCACCCTAGTAAGAATAGCAAAATTTAACAGAAAAGCAAACATTAAATGTTAGCCAGGTTGTGGAGAAACTGGAACCCTTATTCACAGTTGGTGGGAGTGTAAAATGGTGCAACCACTATAGAAGGTGGTGTGGCGCTTTCTCAAAAAGTTGGAAATAGAAATACCATTTGACCAAGAAATTCCATTGCTGGGAATATACCCCAAAGAAACCAGAACTGCCACCCAAGCAGATATATGCACACCCATGTTTATCGTGACTTTGTTCACAATAGCAAGGAGTTGGAAACAACCCAGGTGCCCATCAACAAACGAATGGATAGAGAAGCTGTGATATATTCACACAATGGAATACTATGCTGCATTGAAAAACAAGGAACTCATGAAATATTATACAAAATGGGTGACGCTG
>NW_006400098.1:602008-602578 GCF_000299155.1 Elephantulus edwardii | reverse complement strand
GAGATTGTCCCTCCGTCCCTGGCAGAGCATCTGGTGGATTCGAACCGTGCGCCTCTGGGATTGTAGTTGCAGCTCCTTGCCACTAGGCCACCAGAGCTCCCCTAAGATGACTTTTTTTTGAAGAGGAAACTTCATTAGTTTTTTGGTTCAGAATATCCTTGGTGGTAAAACCTTCAAGGAAATGGTAGTCAAACTTTTCATGACTAAAGCTGTTCCTGGTTTCTCAATGTGTTTCCAATGTGAAATAAAAAGGAAAAGAATTTTAAATTCTTTCCTGCTTCTCACAAAGGCCAATTCTTCTGGAATTTCAGATCTGACCGAGCTGCAGGCTTCTGCCCTTGGTGTATCCCTGTAAAAGTTCTCAGTGCGCACAGACGCCACTGACTGGCCCCAAGGAGACTGCGGTAGCCCTGGAACTGCTGGCTGAGTGACTGAACAAAACGACTTTCATACTTTATTTCCTTTGTATCATTAAAATTGGCAGCATCAGTATGGATGGTGAAAAGATTGAGATAGTTAACAGTTTTAATTTACTTGGCTCCACAGTCAACACTCTTGGTAACAGCAGCC
>NW_006400098.1:600945-601655 GCF_000299155.1 Elephantulus edwardii | reverse complement strand
GGCACAGGAGAGGAAGACCTTTGGTGAGATGGATCAATTCTGTGACCGGAGAGGTGAGAATAAGTGTGTCTGAGATGGTTAGGCTGGCACAGGATAGAATGGTCTTTAGGGCTCTTGTACACAGGGTCACTATGAGTCACAAGCGACTCAATGGCACCTAACAACAACATCATTAAAAAGCTGATGGGATACATTGAGAGACAAAGAACATTCTGAATTCAGACATGTTGCTAGTTGCCGTCAACTATGACTAACAACTCTAGGAACAGACCCAATCTTTGCAGCATCCTGTGTCAATCTCCCCATCTCCTGTACGCTGGAGTCCTCTGCTACACTTTCTGGGCCAACCCATCTCGTTGATGGCCTTCCCCCCTTTCTCTGGCTCGCCACCCTTCCCAGCACCACACAACCTCCTACATTAGAGAATAAATGTAACGCAACACCAAGTAACCAAGATACGCAGGTAATTCTAACCATTTTTAACAATCTCACATCTCGGTCAAGACTTGAACACCTACTTTTTCATTAAAGATCAGAAGGCATTCCATAAGAAGTGACTTCTAAGACGCATGAAAATTTTCGACATCAGCATTAAATTCCTTCCCATATTGTATACAGAGCCATCTGAACAGTTGTTTTTTTCTCTCTCAAGTTCTTGGTGGGTTGGGATGTCTGTAACTAGGGCAAATGATTAAAACCTGGACTATGAG
>NW_006400098.1:592637-599954 GCF_000299155.1 Elephantulus edwardii | reverse complement strand
CTTCACAAAGCATTATTAGCTCACGGCATAGCTTCTACCATTAGGCATGGAAAGCCGTGAATGGCTTGCCATGACCATTCTAGCCAGAATCCACAAATACATTTTGTGATGTGTTATAAGCCCTCGTCTGTGGTGAAGGAGACTCAGATTAAGGAGTCTTGGAGGTGGCACAGTGCTTAAACGGTCGGGTGGTAATTTAAAGGTTAATGGTTCCTATCCATCACGCGCTCCACAGGACAAAGATGGGGGAAAAAGACTTACAGCCTCAAAACTCTTTGTAGAAGTTTTACTCTGATGTGTAGAGTTGCTAGGGAGTTGGAGTCAACTCAAAGGTAAGACTTGAAAAAATGCTTGGTATTTTCTGTCTGTGCTGATGGCTCTGTTGGGAGAGAGCTGTCTTTTATGCTACCGAGGCAGGATTTAGGTGGGATGTGGCTTGAGTCACCTTATTAGTCAAGGCACCCCCCCCCTTGACTCCTGTCACCACCCCTTCTCCCCTCCCATCTTTGCTCAAAACAAGCGGGATTTCTTTCATGGCATTTAACAGGAAACAACTGGAGATTTGGAAAGACTTTATTAGAATAGGGATCCATTCTAAGTTAAAAACAAGTCAAAATAAAAATAGAAAAAATAGGTGACGGTCAGAGCTAGTGGTGTTATATCATCTATAGACAGTAGTATCAGTGTACAAGTCTCACTTGTCAGAACACTGTTGTGTCTTCCATCCAATCACACCCCACCACGTGCACGGAGAAGACAGAGCCAGGCTTTCAAAATGTGGGCGTGGTTAGCAGTCATGTCTTTGTTCCACGTGACAGACGTGCAGACTGAGAATTTTAAAAATAGACAATGTACACACACACACACACATACACACACACACACACAAAAGCAGAAGTAAGCGGTCACGAGCCTGGACTCACTCTCCCCCATCCGCTGAGCACAACATACGAAAGTGGCAGTTCTGCCAACACAGTGCAGGCTGCATGGTGTGCAAGTAGAGGCCAGAGTGAACGAGCAGGGATGCCCCTCGCGGGCAGTGAGGAGGGTTTCTGACGCAGTGATCCCAGGGTGTTCCTCTGCAGTACTGCACGCCGCTCATCTTGTACTGTCAGTCCAAGGCCACACCGCTGAGCTTGTGCTATGTCAGTCCAAGGCCATGCCACTGATCTTATACTGTCAGTCCAAGGCCGCGCCGCTGAGCTTGTGCTATGTCAGTCCAAGACCATGCCGCTGAGCTTGTTCTCCTTTTCAATCCAAGGTTGATGTGTGATGGTCAGACCAGCATTTTTCTCCTCAGAGTCTTTCAGAAGCAACCGACTTTCCTCATCAAATTCATCCTTGTTTAACCTTGGAAGAAAGAAAGAAGAGTTTTTGTTTGTTTTTACTTTACACGTTTCTGCTTCTCTATATCCCAATGACTGCTGTTGGTTTTATGTACCATAGAAGTGGGACCAACCCCATGGTTAACCCTCTGGCGGTTTTTCTTTTTATTTTAAATTTTTTTTATTAATTTCAATGGACATCTACAGAGACTTTGGATTTCCATTCATTCATTGTTGCACTTTTCTCCCCACCCCCACAGCGGTTTTTCAAAGGCAGTAAACGACACGGGAGGAGATTGCCCATCCTTCTCCCACAGAGCAGCTGGTGGCCTCGAACTGCGTGTCTTTGGGATTGCAGCGCAGCTTCTTGCCGCTGGGCCACCAGAGTTCCCTATCCTAACGACTACATCCTATTAATTCTTTTCTAGAAATGTGGAGAAGAATTTAGTAAAATCTGAGCCCAAATCCTATCTTTCCTGTGTAATAGGTATCCTCTGTCTTAAACATACCATGGAAGATGCGTGTAACACATGTGAGAAGAAGTCAGGGTTGAAATAGCCCTAGAGGGTGGCCTGTGGCGGAGGTGACAGCTCCCGTCCCCTGGGCCGTCCATGCTCAGGCGCACTGATTAGTCCACCCCATACATCTATCTCTCTGGTGATACAATCCACAGAGAGCTGACCGACTATCTGAGAGGCTGTGCAGAGTCGGCGATCTGAGTCTACCAGCTGCTCCGTGGGAGACAGTGGAATCATTCTCATTTCTGTTTACAGCCTGGGGAACAGATGGCGTGTTCCTGCATCGAAAGAGACTCAATGGGGGGTGAGTTTTAGTTTGAGTTCAGATACACAGCGATGTTTAAGAACTGAAGTAGGCTATCATGCGTTCTTCTCAAATACTCAGATTTGGATGAAGAATCCTGTGTAGCTTAGAAGGAAGGAGCGGTGCGCCAACCCAAAGGCACACGGTTTGAAACCATCAGCTGTTCTACAGGGGTAAAACTGGGTAATCGTCTGAGATTTACTGCCTCCGAAAATCCAGAGGGTCTAGGAGTTGGTGCCGACTTGATGAAGCACACCAACGTGGACCACTCACATACAGGAAAGACTGAATAGTGACAGTTACAGGGTGATTTTTGTATTCCCCCCAAAACCACCACCATCACAGATATGTTTCAATCTTGACCCCTGACACTTCTTTAATGTGACTGTCTTTTCAGATGTTATTAGTCAAGTTTCAATGGGGTCGAGTTCAGAGAAAGTTGGGCAGACTCCTATTAAGATACACAGCGTCACATTTAAGCAATTAGAATCATGTTAAAAACATATTGCACTTAGCTAGAAGGTTTTAATGATCAAGAAATAATGCTGACTTTTCAAAATGTGGAGATGACAGCAACTTCCCGCTTGACTTATTAAATACGCGGAACTGTACAAGTTGATTTTACTGCTGAAATAATGTTATGTGTGGGAAATACATTTCTTTGAGTTTACTTTTGTTAACTCTACTGCCAAATGTATTTTAGTCAAACTTCATTTGCATCAATATTTGTAAGTTCATATTAAAATATGTCATTTTAAAAAAAGTATAGAGCAGGGAGCTCTGGTGGCCTACGGGCAAGAAGCTGCACTGCGATCCCAAAGGTGCACGGTTCGAATCCACCAAGTGCTCTACTGGAGAAGGAGGAGGGACAATCTCCTCCTGTACCAGTCAGATCTGATTTGCTGGTACACACACACAAAAATATTAAAATAAAATTAAAAAATTTAAAAAAATGTATACAGCATCAGAAACCTGAAGGAGGTTTCTTATGAGCTGAAATGAACTTGACAGTTGTGGGGTTTGGGTTCTTACTCCAGTGGGAGTGGATTCTTCGGTGGAGACACACCGAGGCAGAGAAAGAAGAGGCCGCTATGTGATGAGGTGGCAGACGGGAGCAATTTGCTAGACGTTATTGGAAGGCTAGTCCTTGGAAAACAAGAGCTAGCTAAAGAAAGGGAGGTCCTTGACAAGATGGACAGACAGCACAGCAGCGGGCTGACGTGCCAACAGCGGCCATGCCAACGGCACACAAGTGGAAAGGGTTTCTTCTGTTGTGTTTCAGGCATCTGTGAGAAGAAGACAACCGGATGGCTAACAACCACAACAGCATTCGAGAAATTCAACCTATGGGCATCAAATATGTGTCCCACAAGTGCATCCACGACGTGCAGAGCGGTATGAACAACATTTCCGTGTCAGGCCTCTGCTCAGTGCATTAAACTGTCCTCCTCCTCTGCCCCGGTCCTGCCAGCTCGTTGATGTTTTGCAAGTATCGCAAGCAGGAGATGATGTTTTTAATGGTCTAGTTGTTGTCTGAGGGACCTCTCCTCCCACCACCACCACGTGGGTCGCGGGAAGGCAGTGCTCTCTGTGCATTGCACTGGCTGACCTTTTCCCAAGTTGACCACCAGGCCTTTTGCCCTCAGGCCCCCACTCCCTCTGTTAGTCGGAGAGTGTGTTCGGTTTTTTTTTTTCTCCCAGTGGGGGTCCTGCCGGTTGTAACAGAGCAGTGGCACTCACCTCAGGCAGTTTTCAGGAGATAGCTCAGGTTGTCAGGGGAAAAGGCCTGGTAATCTGCTCTGAAAGCCCAGAGGCTTGAAAACACTATGAGACATTTCTACTGTGTAACACAGAGTCACAAGGCGTCAAACTTGACTTATTGGCAACAACACCACCACTAACACCACCACCACAGTAGTGTGGCCTTGCTATGGTGTAACTAACACACTGCTGCGGAGAGCAGTGTCCACTCACCCGAGAACCTCTAGGGTACAGTTCGGGTGGTTCAATGCCCGGCACAGCACTGTCACGCCGTCATGGTCCAAGTTGATCCAGTCTAAGGTCAGATGCTTCAGGGTCATGCAGGTGGTGAGAGCGGAGGCGAGGTCCTCGCTGCAGGCGCTGGTGAGACCGCACCTCTCCAACCTGTGACGGCACAGGACGAGGACAGATGGGTCCCAGCCTGGCCCGTGTGTACAGACGCACTGCAGGCCGCTAGTCCTGCCAGTCCCTGCCTCTTAACACAGGACTCTCCTTGCCACAAAGTGGGGCCTAGCTCCTCACTGACCCTCCGGGGATGTTTTGGAGGCTGGGGAGCACACAGGAGGAGGCTGCCCACCTCTCTCCACCTCTCTGGATTTGAATTGGCAGAGGGGCACCGCCTTTCTGTTAAGAGCAGAAGGCTCTATGTCCCGGGTCACCACTGATCCCCGTTCACAGGACTGTGGTTGAAATCAGTTTCCATCAATGGTACAACTGTGCCCTCCAAGGTCCAATGGTGCAAACTGTCAACCTCTGTCAACTTTTTCTACTCTAAGAATAGGATGCCTTCTACACAACAGCCAACCAGAAGGGTGAAGCTTGGAACTCACCTGTTGGCCCCACGGAAAGAACTGACTGATGACTGTGTCCACAGAGACTGCTGTTTAGAAAAGTCCTCGGAGTGTATCACCTGTCACCTGGGAGGCCCCCACAAGGGGTACCGAGCTCAGCAGCAGCGAACCAGCACCCCTAAAGATGACTTGCGGATACTCACCCAAGCTTTTGTAGATTACAGTTAGGGTGCTTCAAAGCATCACACAGCTGTATGACACCCGCATCTAGTATTTTGTTCTGTCCAAGGTTCAGGGTCTTCAGATTTTGGTTGTTAATAAGAACAGCGGAAATGCTCTTACAACATTCGGAAGAGAGGAAACAATTCTTCAGCCTGCAAGGGGAAGCACACACGTGCACACACACACACATAAGGTCCAATTTTAATGGTTTAGTTTTATTACCTAAAGGTCTCCCTTTAGGTAATAAAAAAATACGGTTTAGGGCTGTTGTACAGAGGGTCGCTGTGAGTCGCAAACGACTCGACGGCACATAACAACAACAGCAAAGGTCTCCCTGTCCAGAACAAAGAAGAGGGGAGAAAAGCAAAGATAAAAGGGCACACTCGTCCAAAGAATGAGTGGACCATGTGAACCTCAACTTCCACGGTCCTGAGATTAGAAGAACTCGATGGTCCCTGGTTCCCACTGTTCATTGTCATACAAGGGATCACATTGGAAGGTCATAGATAGAGCAGGACGGCGGCTGTGAGGATGTGGGGTAAAATGAAAAACCTAAACAATCCCAGAGGTGAGCACTTCAAATCCACCAGATGCTCTGCTGGAGAAGGAGAGGCAATCTCCTCCTGTACCAGTCAGATCCGATTTGACCACACACACACACACACACACACACACACATTAAAACAAACAAACAAACAAACAAAAACCTAAACAGGACCAAGCTTACTATTGTCTTAGAGACTACGACCTCTAATTTCCCTTTGAACTTGGAACAAAGCTCAGATCCACTGCTCCATTTTCAATTGAATCTTAAGCCTCTAAAGGTGACTGAAAGCCACTAAGGAGGTATTCGCTAAAAGGGTGTGTGTTCAGGGGTAAACCCTGCAGGCAGGAAGGAATGAGATAGAAAGGTTAAAGGTTAATGAAAAAGCTTTAAAGAGTGGGAACTGTGATCACACTAATTCATGTTATGAAACAAATGTGTGTGAAGAGTTCAATGAAAACACCAGTATATCCTCAAATCACAAGAAAGAAATAAAATATGAGCGAAAAGGAGGCAAAGATTATGACGTAGAAGATGACAATGACTTCTACTGAACATGAAAGTGTTTAAGACGACCTAGGTTGTGGTTCGATTCATTCAAGCCAACTTCAGAGTTACGTGCCATCAAGTCAGCTCCCAGCCATAGCGACCCTCTATACAACAGGTCAGAATCCTGCTCGGTCTTGAGCCCGTTTCACTGTCTCTGACATACCCACTCCCATTATCCCACCTACTCCGTTAATCCGTCTCCTCCAGGGTCTTCCTCTCTAAGGACTGGCCCCTCCTGGCAATGTGCCCAGAGTATGTCAGACAGAGCTTCACAATCTTTCCCTCCAAGGAGCAGCCTGGTTTCACCCTCTCCAGGATAGACTTGTTTGTTCACTTAGCAGTCCATGGAATGGTCAATCCTCTTCTCCAGCACCACAGCTCAAAGGCTTAGATTCTTTTCCTGTCATCCATGTCCAGCTCTGATGCATAGCAAGTAATTGTGAAGATTATGACCTGGATCAGACACACCTTAGTCTCTAGACTGATGTCATTGATCTTTCTGGTTCTTCAGTGCTCTGGAGGGATCCCTGACAGCCGATTTCCCCAATGCAAATCATCTTTTGCTTTCCTGGCTTCTGGTACCGAGAATGTGACCCTATAAACAACACACATGTACTTTGCCCTATCCTGTGCCTTTCTCAGTATTTCTCTACTGTCCAAGCCCGTTATGGAGGTCACTGTGTCAATCCATCTCTTACACTGACCATCCGCCTTTCCAAGCTTCACGTCTCTCTCCAACGACTGGATCTTCCGGATAAGATGCCCAAAGTAAGTGAGATGAAGTTTCACCATCCTTGTCTCCAAGAAGCAACCTGGTTGCTCTTCTTTCAAGACTGATTAGCTTGTTCTCTTCATGATCCACAGTCCAGACAACGCACTTCGCCAGCACCTATCACGTTCTTCCAACCTCTGCCCACCTGCCTCTGCCCGTTACTGGTAGCCCTCTCCTCCCCTCCTCTGCTGCAAGCTCTGGGTCTAGTCTGGCTCAGGTCTAGTCGGGTGGAGACCCGAGTCCTGTGCTCGGATTCCACTCTCTGCTTAGAGGACGCATGCTTAGACTCAGAAGGACTCCTCCCAGCCACACCTCTGCACTTACTCCGTGAGACACACCCTGATCATTCAATATAGCAGGTCCTCAGTCCCGGCCACCAGGCAAACGGCTCCCCGTAGTTCTATGACGTTCTGGCACTCACCCATGCAGAAGAACCCCAGTCCACTCAGGTGTAGATCCATATAGATGATCTATTGGTGTATAGACAGATAGGATCTCTGTATAGATAGATAGATATAGATATATAGATAT
>NW_006400098.1:571848-591823 GCF_000299155.1 Elephantulus edwardii | reverse complement strand
ATATATATGATCTCCATATATATAGATAGATATGATCTCCGTATATATCTAGATATGAGATCACTCTCTGTATATATATAGATACGTATATATAGATACGATCTCTTTAGGGGTGTGTGTGTGTGTGTATATATATATATATAAAATCTCTGTGTATATATATGATCTCTGCATGTATATAAATATGCATATACATACTCATGGGTGGTGCAAGTAGTTAAGTGTCTGTCTACTATCCACAAGATTGCAGGTTTGAACCCAAAGGTGCCTTCTAAGACAGGTCTGGTGGTCTTCTTTCTAAAAGTAACAGCCTTCTAACAGTTCCAGTCTGTACACGTGGTGTTCTTAGGAGAGGGTGAGCTACGGGTACCAAGCCGTCCAATTAGATGATACGTAACAACAACAATGAAGAGAAGTAAAGTCCTGGTGCATGACACAACACGGACGAACCTTGAAAACATTACGGTGACAAGAGGACAAATACTGCATCATCTCACCTCACACCAAACAGGCAAACACATGGAAACCAAACAAAGGGGGTGAGGATGGAAGTAGGTAGAAAGGGGGATGCTTTTGTGCAGAACATTGAGCTGATGTTCTCAGTGACAGAATGATTTGAAAAAAGTTGGGAAGAATGGGTGCACGACTTCAAGAGTGTAACCAATGCCACGTCAAACCTGGCGAGGTGTCTTCTGCTTATTATGTTAATTTCAACACACACACACACACACACACACACACACACACACACACGTGCCCATGCACTAGACATGAACTAGCAGAACCAGCAGACATTCCCCAAAGAACCAGGTAGATGGTACAGTTAAGTGTTTTTCTTCAAAAGACATTATTCTCTACTCACTCCTGGCCACCTCCCTCCCAGCTTCCCGTCCCTCTTCCTGCTGTCACATGACGCCAACATCCAAAAAGGAAACCTTGCTGCCCGAGCAGGTGATGATCAAGCCTACCATAGCTCCTGTAGCTGACAGTCCGGGCTCTTGAGGGCTTCACATAACGTTGCCACTCCTCGGTCAAGCAGGACGTTGAAGCTCAGACTCAGAAAGGTCAAGGATTTACTTTGCAACAGAGCTTCGGAGATGTAGCCACAGGGGATGTAGGACAGACAACAGTAATTCAATCTGTGAGAAGAAGCACACATACGTGCACAGGCAGCGTCAGTATACGTAACTTTCAAATATTGATGTGGCACCAAGCCGCGTGAGAACGTTTTAGAAGGATTCCTTATCATCTGCTGGCCCAGACGCCTCCTCCCGCCAGAGAGAGATTAAACCTTCTAGCAGCTGCACAAACACAGAATCAGGAATGTGGAATGTATTAAATTCTTGACTCCAGTTTCAACCGTCCAGCAACTGGGTGACTTTGGACAAGATTATACAGCTTATGACATTGTGTATTGATTGCTTAATGGGATGCACTGGGCAATAATACATTTTTCAAAGGCAGTTATTTTAACATTTAAATTTAAAGTAAATTGTGTTTTAAAATGTTGTTGTTATGTGCTGTTGAGTGGCCTGAGACTCAAAGAATCCCTATGTACAACAACCCTAAAACCTGCTCTGTCCTGTTCCAATCTCATTATCTCTGATAAACCTGCCCCCATTACCCCAGTCAATTGTTGTTATGTGCCGTCGAGTCGCTGGTGATTCATAGTGACCATATGTACAACAGCCCTAAACTCTGCTCTACTCTGTGTCAATAGCACGGTCTCCGACACGCCCAACCCGATTACCGCAGTCACGGAATCAATCCATCTCATAGAGGGTCTTCCTCTCCTAGGCTGTCCCTCCACCCTCCCAAGCATGACATACCTCTCCAAGGACCTGTCCCTCCTTACAACATGTCCAAAGTTTGTCAGACGGAGCTTCAGAAACCTTGCCTCCAAGAAGCTACCCGGTTTAACCCTCTCCAGGGTGAATCTGTTTGTTTTCTTAGCAGTCCATGGTACTCTCAATACTCTTCTCCAGCACCACAGCTCAAAGGTATCAATTCTTCTATCCTGTCCAACTCTCTAATGCTTAACAAGTGATTGCAAAGACCATGGGCTGTATCAGACACACCTTAGTCTCCAGAGTGCTCTTCAGTGCTTTGGAGAGGTCTCTAACTTCCCCATCATGATACATCTTCTAATTTCCTGGCTGTGGGTGTTGACTGTGGAGCCAAGCAAACTAAAGCTGTGAACAATCTCAATCTCTTCCCCATCCATCCTGATGCTGCCAACTGGTCTAGCGGTGAGAATCTTTGTCTTCTTGACATTGAGCTTCAATCCATACTGAAGGCTGCAGTCCTTGACCCTCTGCAGCAAGTGCTTCAGGTCCTCCTCAGTTTCAGCAAGCAGGGTTGTGAAAACTCTGATCTCAGTTCTACTCTAACATCCATGATTTAAGTAGTCAGGAGTCATTGAACTAACGACAACTTCAAAGTTCGTCCGTTCAAACACTCATGACTACTTCGTGTATGTTAGGGTAGAACTGAGATCATGGAGTTTTCAGCAGATGCTTGACTGGAAGCTGCTCCCCAGGTGCCTGTTCCACGTCACCTGGAGTTTAGTTGGCCTTGTAACTGTTTTGTTCGTCACTTGAGCATGCTAAGTCTTGTACCACCAAGGGATGCCAAAGTCCATTCAGCGATGAAATGAATTTTTGTTTGCTCCTCATCGCCAAACTGGCAAAGTATAAGAGACAAATGAAAAAGTAGCAAAAAGACAGAATACTGTGAGGTGCTGTCAACTCAGAGCCAAGTCATAATATCCTGATGTATAACACAATGAAACGTGGCCCGATCCACAGCCGACTTCACGAGCTCTCCTGGCATCAAGCCCACTGTGGCAATCAGGGCGTCAGTGCGGCTCGGTGAGAGTTTTCTTCTCGATTTTCTCAAGCACGATCTCCTTTTCTAGGGACTGGCTCCTTCTAACAACATACCCAAAGTAACTGGCACGATGTCTCCCAGTTCTCATCATGCTGTTGTTAAGTGCTGCTGAGTCGTAGAAAACTCAGCGACCCTTTGAACCAAAGACCTGACCACTCGTCTAACTTTGATCGTTTCTCCACATTCACAAGAGTTTCCGGAGGTGAGTTATTTCAGAAGTGGAGGCTCACCTTAAACTCCAAAATATTGCACATGGAATTCCACGTTTCTAACGAGAAGAAGGAATCCTTGAGTGGTGGCGAGTGGCTAACGTGACCAACTGCTTAACATAAGTTGGCAGTTTGAGTACATCCAGAAGCTTCTATCAAGAGAGGGCTGGGGATACACTTCAGAATATCAGTCAATAAACCCTTATGATTCTAGTGGTCCTGTCAGCAAACGATCATGGGGGTGGCTTAAGATAAAGACGTCTTCGGTTCTGCTGTGACGTGAGTCACTGTAAACTAGAGCTTGATGTAACAGATGCTAACAACAATGATTAGAGGTCTCCTACAAACGTCACGGCACGTCTATGGAGTGAAGTACGTGCGATGGCTCCGTTTTCTGGATTCGGCAGCTGAGGCACATAGAGATGGCCCCGTTCTGCCCGACTAGAGAGCCTGTGTCTTGCGTTGTTTTTTGCTGTCTTCCACAGAGAGCACCGGCTGGTCTTTTATGGGTGGATCTGCGGACACACTTACATTTTCTACCTCGGTGCAGACGTTTCCCCAGCCGACTTACAGCAGGATCTCCAGGGCACACTCGGGATGCTTCAGACCGTTACACAGCAGCCGGATGCCTTCGTCGTTCAGGGGGTTCTCCAGAAGGCTCAGATGCTTCAGTTTGTTATTGCAGATGAGGGCAGCGACGAGATCTTCACACGCGTCCTGTGTAATGTTGCAATTTCCCAACCTACACAGGACAGACGTATATAATGTGAGATTGGATGTCAAGCTTTCGAGGGCTTATGCAGGGCTGGTTACCACACTTCAAATTCTGTATCCACTTTACATTCTAGACCTTTTTATGGGTCTATTTTTAACATAATAAAACACATACACACACATATAAACACTTCGTACAGGAGTGGAGGGAAGAACTGGGGAATATAAGGTAAGGTGTTTAATAATGCAAAGTCAGTCATTGACTGGCACTGTTACTGCACCCAGCTGTTTACTAAAAAGTATGCAGTTTGTGCCCCTTAAGAGGCATCTTGGGAGAAAAGCCTGGCAATGGGATTCTGGAAAATAATCCACCGACAGCGGCCTGGAGCACAGCTTGGCTCTGCACAAGGCCTTAGACGAGATTCAACAACACCTGGTAGTTAAGGGCAGTGAGGAGATACTCTTGGGAGTACTGATGGTGTCGCGGGTAGGAGCTTGCCTGGCAATCCAAGGGTTATCAGTTCCACCCCACCAGCTGCTCGATCAGAGGACGACTGAATCAGCTTCATAAAACCCTCCAATGATGTTCTACTCTGTCTGCCTTGATGAATCACTGGGAGTCACCACCGACTCAGTGACCAGATCTGTGTGTTACTTTGATTTACTGACTCTAGCTTCTCCCTCTTTCCTAGGAGATCGGGAGGTCCTGACCTCAAAGTGAGAAATAGAGTTTGACAGCTGATCTCTAAGGAAGAAAATGGACACTGGAAAGGATGTTGGGAGAAAGTGGTCCTTGGAGTGACACAAATAAGTGAGCATTCAAGTAGACGGGTAATGGCTTGTAGCTCGAACACACTCAGTTTGTCTTGCAAGAAAGGCTGGTGGTTTGTTAAAAGGTACAGCCTTGAAAATCCTCTGGGGTAACTCTGCTGTACACACACACGAGGTTGGAAAGAGGTAGAAGGGATAAGACGGCAGCTAAGAGAAACACCCGTGGAGTGCGCGCGCGCGCACACACACACACACACACACACACACACACACACACACGATACCATGGCTTACATTAGCTGCTCGATATTACATTTCGGTTGCTTGAGGGTCTCACACAGCTGCCTGACCGCAGCGTGGCAGAGTCTCGTGCCGTGCAGACTCAGGTATTTCAGACTAGGGTGATGAAGAATCGTCTTGAAGAAGTCTGCGCCATCTCCGAGACCAGACACGAAATAAAACCTGCACGCAATAAAGAAATACTGACAGTCTTGTGTTGAGGCCCAAGTATAAAGCGAAAACGGCTCTTCAGTAAGTCCACCTGCCCTGCCCCGCTGCTCTCGCCCATACTCTCTTTCTCTCAGGTTAAAACTCACCCACCTTGTGAGAAACGCATCTAGTGAGAAACACCTGGTGAACTGTGCCTGAAAATCAGCCCTTGAAAATCCTCTGGCTCTCAGTTCTATTGTGACGCACAGGAG
Organism: Elephantulus edwardii; assembly: GCF_000299155.1. Classification (NCBI taxonomy): domain Eukaryota; kingdom Metazoa; phylum Chordata; class Mammalia; order Macroscelidea; family Macroscelididae; genus Elephantulus; species Elephantulus edwardii. The sequence continues at coordinate 586,539 of NW_006400098.1, read as the reverse complement.
ATCACTGTTGGATCAGTTATTGTGGCAAAGTCCAAAATAATCCTGACAATTACCGAAAGCTGATGCCCACCATGGAAACAGATCTGGACTAAAAAATATCTCATGGCCTTCATATTACCTGGACTTTATTATTTTCAAGTTCTTCTCTCACCCGTCCTTACTATCATCCCCCTTCCTTTCCCTGGGAAATGTCAACCATTAATCTTTTAACTCCCAAGTAAATGTTACCTACTAACTATCACGACTTCTCCCATTTACACTGTCCAACCACGATTTTATTTTATGTATCATTATGGATGGTGAAGAGATTGAGATTGTTAATAGTTTGAGTTTGCTTGGCTCCACAATCACCACTCTCGATACCAGCATCCAGGAAATCAAAAGACAAATTGCACTGGGCAAGTCAGCTGACAGGGACCTCTCCAGAGTACTGAAGAGCAATGATGTCAGGCTAGAGACTAAGGTGCGCCTGATCCAGGCCATAGTTTTCGCACTTGTGCGCTATGCATCAGAGAGCTGGACAGTGACTAGGAATGATAGAAAGAATTGATGCCTTTGAGCTGTGGTGTTGAAGAAGAGTGTTGAATATATCATGGACTGCTAGGAGAACATGCAGGTTCATCCTAAAGAGGGTGAAACCAGGCTGCTCCTTGGAGTCAAGGATTCTGAAGCTTCGTCTGACATACTTTGGGCATGTTGCAAGGAGGAACCAGTCCTTGGAGATGGATGTCATGTTTGGGAAGGTGAAGGGACAGCACAGGAGAGGAAGACCCTCGATGAGATGGACTGATTCAGTGATTGGGGTGATGGGGGTAGGTTTGTCAGAGAGTGAGGTTGGCACAAGACCGAGCAGGGTTTAGGGCTCTTGTGCATAGGATTGCTACGAGCCTCAGGTGACTCGATGGCACATAACAACATTCCGTTGTATGGAGGCTTTGGAGGGCAAGTGGCAGAATTCTCATTGCATTCTGGCAAATCTGATTTTATTCTCACCTGCTGACCTCATGCACAGACACCACTTACGCTGCTATGACGCATTGTTCCAGCACCGCCTCCGGGACAACATGGACCAGGAAGAAAGATTCAGCGATCTACATCTGAAAACTCAAGCAAGAGCTCTTCTGTGAGTTGTGCTGGACCGACCTAGGCTTGGTCAGGGGGCCAGCAAAGAACACAAGGCTTGCTGCTTTAATCGTGCTTGAGAAAGGGAGTGACTCCCAAACCACTCAGAACAAGATGGGGTTTGCGCGTTGACGTGCTTTGGCTTTTCACCCAGAGGTTGGGAAAGCGAGGACGAGTTGTGAATTCTAAGGGTCGGAGGAAAACTTAGCAGTCCAACTTACACAATCCGCTGGAGGTCACTAAAGGGCGGAGCCATCGCTCTGGACAGAATGGCGAGCGAGTCGTTGTTGAGGCACGTGTTGATCAGCTCAAACGCTTTCAAGTTCTTGTTGTATCTGAACACCAAGCATAAGTTCCCCCAAAGGGTGATCCTGTCCGTCCTGTGGAAGGATAAAAACAATATCATTTTGCAGGGGCCTTATTCAGCCTAAGCCCTTGTCAAAATAAGCAGAATATTATTCCAAGCCCACTTAATAATGCTTCTGAGAAACCTCTACTTAGAACAGGAGGCAGTTCTCAGAAGAGAGCAAAGAAAACACTGCGTGGTTCAAAATCGGGAAGGGTGTACACTAGGGATGTGTCCTCTCTACCTTTTCAATCTATATGCAGAACAGATTATCCAGGAGGGTGGGCTCTAGGAAGAGAAATGTGGCATCAGGATTGGAGGAAGACTCATCAGCAATTTGTGTTAGACAGATGACAACTCTGTTTGCTGAAACTGAGGAGGACCTGAAGGACTTCCTGCAGAAGGACAAGGACTTCAGCCTTCAATATGGATTGAAGCTTAATAACAAGAAAACAAGGATTCTCACCACCGGGCCAATTGGTAACATTATGACAGAAGAGATTGAGACTGTTAAAGCTTTAGTTTGCTTGGCTTCACAATCACCACTCTTGGTACTAGCAACCAAGAAATCAAAAGATGAATTGTTTTGGGAAAGTCTGCTGTCAAGGGACCTTCCCAGAGTATTGAAGAGCAATGAAGTCAGTCTGGAGACTAAGGTGCGCCAGATCCAGGCCATAGTCTTCACTATTACTTGCTATGTGTCAGAAAACTAGACAGTGAGTAGGGATGACAGAAGAATTGATGCCTTTGAGCTTTGGTGCTGGAAAGAGTGTTGAATTTAATAAGAACTGCTAGGAGAACAAACAAGATCATCCTGGAGAAGATGAAGCCAGGCTGCTCCTTGGAGGCAAGGATTCTGAAGCTCCGCCTGACATACTTTAGACATGTTGCAAGGTGGGACCAGTCCTTGGAGAGGGACGTCATGCTTGGGAGGGTGGAGGGACAGCACAGGAGAGGAAGACACTCAATGAGATGGATTGACTCAGTGATTGGGGTGGTGGGGGTAAATGTTTCAGAGACAATAAGGTTGGCACAGGCTAGAGCAGGGTTCAGAGATGTTGTACATAGGGTCGCTAAGAGTCGCAAGCGACTTGACAGCACATAACAACCAACTCAAAGCAGATCACACTAGCTCTGAAGAGTTACATGTTGAGTCAGGTCGACTGAAAAAGAGGTTAAGAATGTGGCCTCAGGAAAATCCAATGCTCATTGGAATGCAATTCTGATAGAACCACCCACTGGCTAGTGACTTCGAGCAAGAGTGCCAATCTTATTTTAGGTAAGAATAAACTGGCTACTGTGGAGTCAAGGGTGACCCCCCGAGTGTCAGAGTAGAACTGTGCTCCACAGGATTTCAGGGGCTTCTTTTTGGAAGTTGCCTATCAAGTCTTTCTTCCTACGGATCTCCTAGTGGCCTTGAACTGCCAATCTTCGTCTTTTAGCGTATAACTGCTCAACTATTTAAAACACCAAGGGGCCAGGGAGAATATTTTATTGATATGAGATTAAGAATTATACTCACTTTGAGAGACTGCCAAATACAGCCAGAAATGCACAATCTGGAGAGAATAAAATTAATGACTGGGACCTTGTAACAATGAAATTCCACTGCTCATCAAAACCTTTTCTCTCAAGTGAGTAAAAAGAAAACCTACTGACTGGGGAGGGGAAGCATTTGACAATACCATTTTAGACAAAGGTCTCGTATCAAAAGTTTACAGACTCCTACAGCACCTCCATAAGAAATAGACCGACAACACTATTACAAAATGGGCAAAAGACACGGAAAGAATTCTCACAAAGGAAGATATTTGGGTGACCCACAAATAGAAGAAATGCTCAAATTCACTGGTAATAAGAGAGATGCAAATAAAAAAGCACAATGAGATACTATCTCCTGCCAGTAGCAGTGGCAAAGTTTAACAGCAAGTAATAAATGTTGGAGAGGAAGTGGAGAGATAGAAACTCATACACTGTTGGGTGAGATTGTAAAATGGCGCAACCACTCTGGAAGGCAGTAGGAGATTTGTAGACAATGTTCACAGCAGTGGTATTCACCATCGCAAGAACATGGAAACAGCCCAAATGTCCAAATAATCTAATGGACTGAGAAATTATGGTGTATTCGCATGATGGAATACTACGCAGCATGCAGGAGCCATGATTTTGAAAATCACTACCTAAATTAGGAGGGACTGGAGAGCATTACGCTAAGTGAACTAACTCTGTCATAAGGACACATAGGTATTTGTATAAATAAATTATTGTAGAAATAGATAACTAGTGAAATGTGTATGAGAATCCAAGGGGGGAGGTAGGAACATAGGGGTGTGGATCAGTGGGGTGGTGGGGTGGTGGTAATTATAGGATCACACAATTTGATGGGGGGATAGAGGGGCAGGTAAAGGAAATAGGAAAGATCTGGTGTGAAAAACAATGGATGCAAACTTTGTAAGTAAACCAGTATTTTTTAAAAAATCTTATTTTTTAAAAAAAGTATTATACTCACTTAGGAAAAAAAAAATCAAGGGCTTACTAGAGCCCCATTAAAAAGAGTTAATATTTATAACAGAACTTTAAACTCCTGTGGAAAGCAGACCTCCTGGACCCATTAAGAGTCCTCAAACGTAATGATTAGAAATAATCATTGAACCTTGTACCAAAATTATCCCATAAACACTATCGTTAAATCAAAGAGTATAAGTCCATCAGTGAAGAGTTTTTACCTAAAGGATAGTGCTGTTATGAAGAATTATCTATGAATATAAATGGATCAAAAAAGGAATCTGGGGGAGCTCTGGTGGCCTAGTGGCAAGAAGCTGCAACTACAATCCCAGAGGTGCACGGTTCGAATCCACCAGATGCTCTGCCGGGGAAGGAGGGGCAATCTCCTCCTGTACCAATCAGATCTGATTTGACGGTAGATGCACACAAAAATAATAATTAAAAAAAAAGAAAAAAATTTTAAAAAAGGAATCTAAAGCACACAAAAACATCAAGGGCAAGGAACCAATTTAACGATGTTGAAACAATACGGGTTAAAAAAGGTAGTGGAGACACAATGGGAAGTATATAGTTAGGGTTATTGAAATATTTATGTAGAAATTATGAATACATTTGTTACATGATTTATTCTTGCCATCAAAAGAAAAAATAAAAATAGTTAAATGCATGGATGATTGATTGCACAAACAATATACTTTGTAAACTTTCATTCCAAATAAAAGGAAAAAGAGTGAATATTTAGTGATTCCCTGAAAGAGCAGGGGGGAAAATAGCATTCTCCAAAAAGCATTCTCCTAGAAGGTGGTATGCTTTTGAGAGCTAAAACATGACCGGGTCGTGTAAACCTAAAGGCTGTGGTAGAAAACCACAATCAAGGTATCTATAAAATCTTGATTTTTGTATGCTGCACCATCAAGTCAGAATAGATCCATAGGTGACCCTCCAGTGGGTTGTCGAGGCAGTTAATCTCCCAGGAAGAGAGTGCCTATCCTCTTCCATGGAGCAGCTCGTGAATTCAAACCACGTGCCTTCAGCATTGCAGCACCGCTTCCTGCCATGAGGCCACCAGAGCCTCCGTCTGGATAAAGACGGCAAAATTTAAGAAACGGAGATGCTATCCATAATGTAACTACCAATTGCTAGCATTAGAGCTTCGTATCAACAACAAGGGTAAAGGAAGTCTGGAAATTAAGATATGTTGCATTGGGGCACTCTATCGTCAAGGACCTCTCGAAAACATTAAAGAGCAATGATGTCAGCTTAAAGATTAAGGTGTGGCTGATCCAAGCCCCAGGCTTTTCCTTCCTATGCAATGACGTCCTATGCATCAGAAAGGTGGACAATGAATAAGGCTGTCAGAAGAATTGATACCTTTCCATGAAGGTGCTGGAGAAGAGTACTGAACGCCAAGTTGGGATCATGGACTTCCAAAAGAACAAACAAATCTACCTTGGGTGCTCTTTAGAGGAAGGAAGGTGACATTTTCATCTCTCATCCCATGGTTATGTTAGGAGGGTGAGTCCTTGGGAAAGGTCTCACGCTGCGAGTGGTGGAAAATCAGGAAGGAAAGACCCTCTGCCAGGGGGCCTGATACAGTACGGACCAAGGGCTCGGGCTTATCAGATAGTGCGGATGGAGGTGGACAGCGCAGCTGGGACGTGCTATTCATCGGGTTATTGGGTTGATCACAGTTGAGTTAACTCTATGGCACTTAACAAACAGTAGGGCTCAAAACAGTTTACTTGACAGCTACATCCATCCTGCTACACACAGAGACGTAAGAATCAAGAAGATATGGTGCAGCCACTGCGGAAGGCGGTGTGGCACTTTCTCAAAAAGTTGCGAATAGAAATACCACTGGACCCAGCAATTCTACTATGGGAATTTTCCCTAAAGAAACCATAACCGCCACCCAAGCAGATAAATGCACACCCATGTTTGTCACAGCTTTGTTCAAGATAGCAAGGAGTTGGAAACAACCTAAGTGCCATCCACAAACAAATAGCTAGAGAAGCTGTGGTATGTTCACACAATGGAATATTATACTGCAATGAAAAACAAGGAACTCATGAAATATTTTACCAAATGGGTGACCCTGGAGGACGTTATGCTGAGTGAAATATCTCAGTCACGAAAGGACAAATGTTGCATAGTGTCACTGTTGTAAAACGAGAATGACAGGGATTGAGGAAAGACTGAGAAAGAGGTGATAAACAGTGTATTTTGCATTGAAACTAATGAGGGAGAGAACTGTTTAAAAGGGATATGTGATTAGGTATTATTGTCATATTATTGTCATGACAGGAGTCCAGAAGGAAGGCTCCACAGTGGCATGGACCTGGGGGGAGGGTTTGTAAAACAATGAAAGAATTTTTCTTTTACTTTTCGAAGAGAAGAGCAAACTGGTGGTGGTGGGAAGGCTGGGCAGAGAGCAAAGAGCAACAATGAATGAGTGAAAATCCAAAGTCTATGTAAACTTCCATTAAAATTCATGAAAAAAGAATTGGAATGGGCAAAAATGGTAGAAGAGGACGCAGAAAGTTAAAATGAGTACTCACATTGAGCTTTCACAGGACCCAGCGGTATCCGAAAAGACATTTTCTAAACACAGCGTGAGTTTCTGCAAATTTTGGCAATGTGGTAGACAGTAGGAAGCGATCATTAACTCCACTGTGTATTCGATATGGATAGCAATTTCTCCAAAAATATCCATTGCTTGCATTACAAATCCTTTTTCCTGGGTTTCAAACAGACCATTGAACAATTCCTGGAAATCCAATTCTTCCTCTGCAAATTTGTACCGTTGCAGACTTTTTATACACCGCATTATTTCTTGTGAGAGTTGGACGTTCGCAGACATCCCCAGAATGTTGTTGATTTTTTCTGCTGAAAGCCCAAACACGAACAACCTCGTCTGGATTAAGTTGCTTTCAACTCGCCAGAGCCCAGTGAATATCAGCTTGTTGATGCAACCGATGGCTGGGTTATAGCTGTCGCTGGGTTCTTTCAGTAAATAAAACAGAGCCGCACAGAAATCCTGGATCTTTCGATGGATGAAAGTAATGCAGTCCCCGTTCCTTCGCAGAAGACTCACGCCTGACCAAGCCAATACGAAAGACTCGGGGACCCCATGCCTCCTGAAGTCCTTCAGGCTGAAGCGAGTGTTCTGAGTCCACACTCCCTCCGCAGCCAGGCGGCACAGACCTTTCACCTGAAGTATGTTCCGCTTCTGTGAAAAAGTCTTACTCCCTGCTTTCACGGTGTTGATGAAAAAGGTTGCAAACAAGGCCGTCCTTCTCTGGTAAGTGATGTGAAGATCTTCCCCCCTGGCCAGCTGCCATTTGAGACAAGAACAGATCAGCTGACACAAAAGTGGATTTTGACATAGAGCCAACAGAGCTCGGTTGCCTTTGACAAAATCGAAAGCGGCTCCGGCTTTCTTTGTCTCGGGGAAAAAATAGGAAAAGTACTTCTTGATGTCGAAAATGGTCAAGCTTGAGACGAAGAGCGATTTGGGGTGCTGCAATAGAAAACCGTGTCTTTTCACATTGTCCGGCTCCAAGGCGATCAGCAGAGAGGCGCCTGGAAGCAGTTTCTTCTGCAGCAAACTACTCAAAAGGATGTCTACTGGGAGCGGCTGCGTCCAGTCATCGCACGTGAAGTCCCCGGTCAAGTCACAGTTGAGCTCCTCCAGGTCGTCCAAGATGAACAGGATCTCCTGGGGCTGGGAAAGGATGTTGTCAATGGACTCTGAAGTCTCGGGCCAGTCTCTGGAGAACAGCTCCACCAAGCTCGTCTCTGCGACAGCGTTCAGCTCACGACCGCTGAAGAAGAAGACAAAGGTGAATCTGTCCTTGCAGAAGCTGCCCTCTGTCCATTCCAACATGGTTTTTCTCAAAAAGGTGCTTTTCCCAGTTCCTTCCGAGCCTCTTAGCAGCACTGTGACGGGCTCGCCTTGTGTCTCGTTCAAAGAGTAAACCTTTCTCAGCTCTTCAGACGCTTTCTTTATGGTTTCTTCGTAGAAAGCGTCAGGGACTGGGAGGCAAACCTCGTTTTCCCATATTAGCTGAAATTTTTTCCGCATGTGCTTTTTGTATGGGTTTAGGTTACCTGAGCCAATGAGGGCAGAAAAGAAAACATTAAAAAGACGCAGGCATTTTTCAAAAGACTTCTTGAAACTACCCCCTCAACAACAGCCAAAAACCCACCACTGCTATGAACAGATGTACAGAGACTAATCTGATGCTGGGTGACTAGATGAATTAATTTAATTAAAAAAAAAACCCTAACCAATTAATTAGACTAAACCAGGTTGATATCAAGTCTCATACGACATATGGTGACCCCACGTGTGTCCAGGTAGAAACAACTTGTCCACAAGAAGTCCGTGGCTACAACCTTTCAGAAGCGGAATCCAAGGCTTTTGTTGGCTGGGCTGCTGGATACACTTGCACAACTAGGGTTTTGTTTTGTTTTTTTTACAACCAGGGTTTTGATTATCAATATCTTGACTGGCAGCTGAGTATATTAACCGTGGGGCCGCCCTGGCATTTCACTTAGAACAGCAGCCTTCCTTAAATAATAGGCCTGGCAGCTCCTGACTCAAACGGAAATTTTTCTTTTTTTCCCCCAAGAGGCAAAGAGTACAAAAGTATGGCTATTGGGGAATTGCATATTAAATTGGAATGGGATGGTGTTATCTTCTCAGTAGAGAAGCCGTGTCTATGGGGTTGCTTTGAGTTTGGTTTTTTTTTCCCAATCTGGTTTTTGTTTTCTGCTGATTTGAGTGAATGTTTATGAAGATATCGGGGTTTCTCCACTCAATGATTGGTACACGTGCATAATGTGAACTACAGTGCCTGGAAAGAAAGACATCTAAGGAAGAATGGGTTTGGTGGAACAACAGTCAAGTATTTGGTTGTTCACCCCAAGTTTGGCGAGCCCAAAGTTGTCTCCGAGCAAGGATCTGGTGATGTGGACAGCAGCCAGGGAAATGCTCTGTGGCATCTCTTTGTCTCACGGAGCGACCATTAGTTGCTATCTTGTTGATACCTAGCAATGAGTGGCGCGTGCAGTTCCTTATACATGTTAGGTCAAATGAATGGACACCTCCAGTGATGGAATGCCCATTCACAAGACTTTGGGAGGCAAACAATCACTTCCCAGTCAGCTCCTTAAATCAAAGCGACTCATTCAGGACCAGAACCATGGGCAGACACTGTTTTTGAGCGAAGAGTTGGGGGTCACAACACCACCAACCCCAAGCCCATTGCTAGGCCATGTATGATAATCAGAGACAGTGCACAACTCTTTAGCCATGTCTAAGACCTCCACTGGCCAAAGGGGACACATATTGAACCGTGGGTGCCCATCGTCACCTTTCTTAACAGAAGCTTCTCGCAAACCAACCTTCCCACACGGGTTCCCACCCCAACATCACACACTCACATTTTATCTCTTTCTGAGCTTTCTTCCAGAGGTCTGTCCTTTGGAGCTGTTGAAAAATACTGAGTGTCACCTCCCACACCTGCTTCTCTGTGTAGAATTTGCCCAGCAACTTCACAAGATCTTCTCTTGACGCCCTCTTCAGTTCAGTCCAGGGGATGGACTTGAGTTCATGTTTCAGAGGTTCTTGCTTGAGAAGTTCCTTAAATTTCCAGAACTCGTCCTTTTTAAGCTCCTCCAGATACCACAATAAGCCAAAGTCAGAAAAAAATGATTCAGCCATCTTTTTTTTTTAGAATGGTATGTTCAGAATTCTCAGGAGGAAGAGGAAAAAAATCTTACAAGGAGCAAATATGACCTATGGACACAAAGAAACAATTATAAAGTTAACTATTAAGAGTGTAAAGTAAAACAACTATGAGATATCATCTCACCCCAGTCAAAATAGCAAAATTTAACAGAACAGCAAGCAACAAATGCTGGCGAGGTTGTGGAGAAACTGGAACCCTTATTCACTGTTGGTGGGAGTGTAAAATGCTGCAACCACTGTGGAAAGCAATATGACGCTGTCTCAAAAAGTTGCAAATAGAGATACCATTTGACCCAGCAATTCCACTACTGGGAATATACCCCAAAGAGACCATAACAGACATCCAAGCAGATATATGCACACCCATGTTTATTGCAGCTTTGTTCACAATAGCAAAGAGCTGGAAACAACCTAAGTGCCCATCAACAAACGAATGGATAGAGAAGCTGTGGTATATTCACACAATGGAATACTACACAGCAGTGAAAAACAAGGAACTCAAGAAATATTATACAAAATGGGTGACCCTGGAGGACATTACGCTGAGTGAAATCTCTCAGTCACAAAAGGACAAATATTGCATAGGGCCACTGTTGTAAAATGGGACTGACATCAGAGTTGGGGGGAAACTAAGAGGGTATAAATAATGTATACTGCATTGAAACAGATGAGGGGGAGAACTGTTTAGAAAGGACATATGAATGGGTTTTCTTGTCATTACACATGTCCAGAAAGTGGACTTGGGGGGAGGGATTGCATAACAATGAAAGAGGTTTTTTTTCTTTCCTTTTCAAGGACAACAGTGAATTGGGGAAGGAGGAGGGGGTGGACAGGGAGAAAAGTGCAGCAATAAATGACTGGAAACCCTAAGTCTCCGTAAACTTTCATTAAAATTAATAAAAAGAAAAAAAAAACAATGGGACTGACATAGGAGTTGGAGGGGAGACTGAGAAAGATGGGATGAATTATGTATACTGCATTGAAACAGATGAGAGAGAGAACTGTTTAAAAGGGATCTGTGATTAGAGATTATTGTCATGACAGGAGTCCAGAACGAAGGCTGCACAGTGGAGTGGACTTGAGGGGAGGGATCGTCTAACAAGAAAAGAATTTCTATTTTACCTTTCAAAGAGAAGGGCATACTGGAGAGGAGGGGTGGGCAAGGAGAAAAGTGCAGCAGTGAATGAATGGAAATCCAGTATCTCTAAATTTTCATGAAAATAATAATAATAATATAGAAGAAGAAGATATTATATCTAATTGTTTCACAACTGCCCAGAAGATCCAATCTTTCAAATAATGCGCTGAGTATTATTTTGCACAAAGAGAGTGAAAGTTGATGAAAACACTTCTTGACAACTGGCTCTGACTTGATGGTAGGAAGAAGACACTCTGCAAGGATGAAGGGCAGCCCCCAAGGAGCACGGTGGTGCGGTAGTGAATCACATGACTGCGAACGGGAAGGTCATTGGGTCAAACTTGGCCTCTTGGTGAGAGACAGATTACAGCCTTTGGGATTTTAGGGGGCGGGCAGTTCTCCTCGTCCACTTGAGCCAGCTCTGCATCGCCAGTTAGCATGACAGCAATGGCTTTGGCCTGGTCTGCTAACGCAAACTGTTAAATGTTTGCCTAGTGGCAAGAAGGTGTACTGCAATCCCAGAGGTGCACGGTTCAAATCCACCAGGTGCTCTGCTGGAGAAGGAGGAACAATGTCCTCCTGTACCAGTCAGATCTCATTTGATGGTATACACACACACAAAAAATAATAACATTTTAAAAAAATGTTTGACTATTAGCCGAAAGGTTGGTGGTTCTGACCCCCTTACAGATACTTTAAAGCCTTGGTGATTTTTTTTTTTTAATTTGCCACAGAAAACTCTGAATGGCTCTACTTTGATACCACCAGGTCTTGTTCCTGAGGGGCCACTGGGTAGACTGAAACATTCAACTTTCAGTTAACAGCTGAATGAATGAACTGATTGAACCACTGTCAAGGATGGAATTGTGTGTCCCCAGAATACATGTTTATAATATACTGTGGGAACTATAGAATAAACTCCTTTGATCTGATAAACCAAACAAGTGTAGGAAGATTAGGGAGAGTATAGCTTCTCCTAATCCTATGAGAGACCGAGTCCCCCAACGACCTGTAATACATTTTAGCTCACTGGAGAGAAAAGGAGAAGTGGTGAGCCAAAGTGAGCAGGGAGTGAGGGGGTTCTTAGCACCACGCAGAAAGAATTACCAGGAGTGGGGTGCACAGCTTTAGATCCAGGTCCCCTGGACCACGAAGCTCTTTGACAGAGGAAGGCCAGAATCAGGCCTATGGAGAGTGAAGGCAACCGGGACCGAGCTCCACGACAGAGACCCAGACAGACAGACAGACAGACAGACACACTGAGAGGGATACACAAGACACAGAGAAACATACAGACCCAGATAGAGTAACACACAGTCAGCCAGTGAGTGTTATCACCTGGAGTTCCATGTACTGGAGGTAAGATGATGCCTCCTTTGCTGGGAACCAAGGGGGACCCTGTGTAATCTGGTCGACCACCCTTTTTTACAGGCTTCTGGGTTTCCATTAACAGGAAGAAAGAGCTGTAAAGGCCTAGCCCTCTCCACCTGTTCCCACAGCCTCAGACTGCTTGACCTGAGATTGTTGTTGTTGTGTGCGGTCTAGTCTCTTCTGACATGTAGCAACGTGATAAAGGGGAACGACCCCCATGATCGTCTTAACTGAAATCACCATGTGTTTCTCCTGCGGGGCCTCTGGGTGGGCTAACAGCTGAGCTCTGACCCCACAGGACTCCTACTTGGACCAAAACATAGTCGGCAGACGCCGAGTTCCCTGCGGCCTTTTTAAACACCGACTTCTCATTTCTCACACTGCTGTTCGGATAGCCTCATTTCTGTCTGCCAACACCTCGCCAGCTTTTGTCGATTGCCTTGGCTCCTTTGTGCAGATTTTATCATCTGGGTCATTCTAGGAGTCCCCGAGAGGCACTGTTAGGCTACTAATTGAAAGGTTTACGGTTCAAGTACATCCAGAGGTGCCGCCTAGGAAAAAAAGCCCCAGAGTACAGTTCTTCTGATTTGACACATACAGAGTCATCAGGAATCAATCAACTCCATGGCAAGTGTTCTTGGATTGTCTCACTCTATAAATAGTCCCAGGATCATAGAGTCTAAGTGCTAGACCCAAAGTCACTGACACGCCACTGGGGAGCCCTGTGGGTTCACTGTGTGAAGGATTAGGTGGCTAACCCCTGGAGGTCAGCAGTTCAAATCCAGCAGCAACGCTTAGGAAGAAAGAGAGGCCAGCAGTCCACCCCATCCCCTAGGACAAGATTCCCAGCCGGGAAGCAGGTGGGAGGGCGCTCTGGGTCGGACCCACTCTACAATAGTGAGTGGGTTTAGGAGGACTGATGACTGCCTGCAACTTCTAGATGGTGAATCATTTTAACGCCAATTAGTCAGAGCACCACGCTCCAATGCCGTTCCATTTTACCTTTCTCTTTCGGGTTAAATTTTCTATCGTTCACAACCATTCTAAAAAGACTTGTCAAGAAAACCTTGGGTGAAATGGTTGCATCATTTCTGCGGCACAGGTGGGCTTTTATAAGAGCTCTTTATACCTGTGGGAGGGAGTATAACCGACCCGCAGACCTTAAAGGCTTTGTGGGAGCAGGGTCAAAGGGTGCTTCACCCCCACAGGAGAGGCTGGTGGGTCTGAACCCATAAAATTTCAAGTAGTGTAACCCCTGTATCTCCCCCACGATCCCAGGAGGTGAAGGGAGCCTCCACAGCCTGACAGAGCCCCAAGCTCTCTCTTCTCAACTCAAAGTGCCTCCTAGCTGACCCTCCAGTGGGGATTCAGAGGCTGGAAACGTCACAGGAGGAGACCGCCATCCTTCCCCCACGAGGCAGCTGGTGGCTTTGAACCACCCGCCTTTGGCTTGGCAGCACCAGTCCTCACTAGGCCCCCCGAGTCCCCTCTCACTCCCACAGCCGTCTGAATCTAGAGTGGGAAAGCACGGTGGCCACAGAAGAAGAATCGGTTGCACAAGGGCTCTGCCAAGCTCAATCTTGACCAAAACCCAGACGGAACTGCACTCTTTCTACTTCTCCCCGTCCTATAACTTGTCACGAGCATCGAGGGGGACGTGAAAGAAAGAAAGGCATCAGCGAGAAGACTTGCTCACCCAATCTGGCCCCCTTTTCCTCCAGGAAGGGGTAGCTGTGGATGCCAGGGCTACAAAGACTGGAAGGCCTTGATTGGTGCCAAGTTTCTTCCTTTATTCTGACCGGCAAGGCTCCTGACGACTAGTGGAAGCGGGCAATGTGAAACTGCTTAACCTTGATTTCTTTTCTGTCCTCAGGTGTAAACGATCTCCCTTCAGGCCTTGCTGGAAGCGTCCATCGGGGCCACGCTGCTGCTGGTGTCAAGAATGGGGAGCTCTGACAGTGCTCCCTCTGATCCCCCAGCTGCTCTGTGGGAGAAGGATGGGCGGTCTCCTCCCGTGAGATTTACTGCCTCTGAAAACCCGCTGGAGCGTCAGCTAGGGGTCGGTTCCGACTGGCACTCAACAGCAACAACTATATTCATTGCAAAGGAGGCCAAGTGAATAAGGAGCTGTGCTGCCAACCCGAAGGCGAGCAATTCAAAGCCTACCTACCTCCCAGTTCTCGGGTGAAAGAGGGCCAACCTCCTCCCACACGAATTACAGCCTCTGAAAACCTGCGAGAGGCTCGGCTACGAGCTAGCTGCGACTGTACAGCACAGAGTGTGTGAGAGGATAGTACTTACCCGAGGGCGTCTGCTAACAACCTTACCTACTCCCCACAGCCAGTAAGAATCCAGCAGACCGTACCACGGCTGCGGTCCGGCTGGGAGTCCCAAAGCAGTCCGGTGTGCCGGAGCAGAACGGAGCTGGACAGGATTTTCAGTGGCTGGGAAAGA
>NW_006400098.1:561349-571423 GCF_000299155.1 Elephantulus edwardii | reverse complement strand
TAACTTATTGTTACACACTTTCCTCCCTGCCCGTCCCTCTGCCTCCCCAATTAGCTCTTCTCTTTGAAAAGTAAAAAAAAAAAATTCTTACATTGTTATACATTCCCTCCCCACAAGTCCACTCCACTCTGCAGCTTTCATTCTAGACTCTTGTCATGACAATAATACCTAATCATAGATCCCTTTTAAACAGTTCTCTCCCTCAGCTGTTTCAATGCAGTGTACATAATTTATTCCCTCTTAGTGTCCCCCCCATCCAGAGGTCAGTCCCACTTTACAACAGTGACACTATGCAGTGTTTGTTCTTTCATGACTGAGATATTTCACTCAGCAGAATGTCCTCCAGCGTCACCTATTTTGCATAATATTTCATGAATTCCTTGTTTTTCAGTGTTGCATAGTATTCCATTGTGTGAATATGCCACAGCTTCTCTATCCATTCGTTTGTTGATGGGCACTTGGGTTGTTTCCAACTCTTTGCTACTGTGAAGAAAGCCACAATAAACATGTTGTGCGTCTATCTGCTTGGATGTCAGTTACGGTTTCTTTAGGGTATATTCCCAGTAGTGGAATTGCTGGGTCAAATGGTATCTCTATTTCCAACTTTTTGAGAAGGTGCCATACAGCCTTCCACAGTGGTTACACCATTTTACAGAGGCTGACTTTCGAGAAGCAGAATGCCAAGTCTTTCTTTCAAGGTGCCCCTGGATGAACTCACCTTCAACCTTCTAATTAGCAGCCAAATATGTCTCCTGCTACCACTGATGGTGAATTTGGAGACTGGTAAAGAAACCGCTCTACTCATGAGCTCAAGGTCTGATGTGCCCCCACTGTAAGCTCCCCTCTCAAGCTTTTGAACTGTCCTGACGCCCTCTAAAAGGAACCCTTCATGTACCAGAAAATGAGCGCGTATTCCTGAGTAAGTAGCTCTGCATTTGAAGAGCAATAATCAGTGATTTACAGGCTCTTCACAACAATGACAAACACCTCTCATCCATCAGTTAGTAGTGCCACAGTGACCTGTGTGTTGCAATGTTACAGCGCCGTGTGTTTCAAGCACTAGCTCAGTTTCACGTGGTAGAGAGATAGGTGTTAGGCGCTCAGACCCAGACAGAGAAGGAAGAAAGGCTCAAGGGCTGACACCTGACCACTAGCTAACTAAACCCTAAGGATCTCAACAGACCAGCATCACAGCTGACGAGAGTGATTGTTCTCACTGGGAGCTCTGCCCTTTGTGTAATCACAACTCCACCCTCCACTGTTGACCTCTTCTCTATCTCCTGTGTGAGTCACAGATGCATTTCTTCCAAGGTCTGACTTCTGCACCTGTTGAAATCTGGACATACTGTTACCTTCTATTTTAAAGACATTTGAGGCCATCATGGTAGAGAATAGAGTTGAAAATGGTGTTTGTGGTGAGCCCAAGCTTTTAATTAATGATCTCTCTTGGGCAGATGAGGTCCAGTGGCACAGAGGAAAGTGTTATTGTCCCATAGGATGCTTTGTGGCTCTGTTTAACTTGAGAGACCGAGCGTAGAGACTAAGATGATGTATTTTTCGATGTATTTTTTTAACATTCACAAGCTCAGATGGACTGTTATGACCACTTTGGAGCAGACAACTGTCTGATCTCTACGCTGCCAGGAAGGACACAACTAAAGGAGTATGGTGGTGTATTAAGTGTGAAAAGAGCATTTCAAGATCTATCCCAAAGGAAAAGTCTGTCACAGACAGGATAATATACACACCTGCAACACCTGTTAAGATGACCGTAGTACTCAAGGAGGAGAGACACTAAGTAACATTTTCATAATTAATCACGTCCCATTAGGTAAATCTGTTTGTCAGGACTTCTTTGAAGGGCCAAAGAGCAATAACTGTCACTTTAAAGACGATCTTGTGCCTGACCTAAGGCATGGTATTTATAATTCTTTCATATGTATGTGAAAATTTGACCGTGAACAAGAAACACTAAAGTTGAATTGGTTCCTTTGACGTGTGGTTTGTACAGAGCATTTAAGATAGCATGGCTCCAATTCAGCATTCTATGCATTGCATTTCATATGGTAATAATAAAAGGTAAAACTGCTCTCAAAATAAAAAATAAAATACTGTGACTGACAAAATTGTAAATAGAACTGTCTTGGATGAATGGTAGCTTGAATGTTTCATAGAAGCAGAAACAGATCCTTTGAACATGCTGTAAGGAGAGGCCACTCTTTGAAGAAAAAAAATCGTATTTTGTCAAAGAGAAGATGAGCAGAAAAGAGAGAAACCTGGAGTGTGCAACACTGAGGCAGGGCTGCCGTGGTGGAGCTCTCAGAGATTGTGAGAACAGGGGAGGCTGAGTAATGCTGCACCAGATTCACACACGTCTCGGAGTCCACAGGACAACAAATTTAAGCCCTGAGGTGCATTATTGAAAGATGTTATGGGCAATATATTAAATGACCCCAAAAGCATCAAAATAAGATGAAGGAATCACTGTACCCGAAAGAACTCATTGACATGAAAAAGTTTCAGGAAGTATCATATGATCAGGAGACAATGGCGATGAAGGAGGAAGTGGAAGCTTCATTGAAGGCATTGGGAGGGGGGCAAGGGTGGCTCAAGAAACCAATGGGATACCATCGGACTTGTTTCAATGAACAGATGCAGCCTTGGATGCGCTCACTAGTCTACGCCAGGAAATTTGGAGGACAGCTGACTGGTCAACGGATTGGGAGATTGTCCATATTTGTTCCCAATCCCAAGAAAGTTGATCCAACTGAATGTGGAAACTATTGAACAATATCATTAATATTACACGCAAGCAAAATACTGCTGAAGATCGTTCAAAAAGGGCTGAAACAGTATATAGATAGGAAACTGCAAGAAATTAAAGCAGGATTTAGAAGAGGCCATGGCACGGGGGTTATCATTGTTGATATCAGATGGATCCTGACTGAAAGCAGAGAATATCAGAAGAATGTCTTTTTTTTTTTTTTTTTTCTTACTGGCAATGCAGAGGCATTTGACTTTGTGGATCCTAACATGTTGTGGCTGATATTGAGAAGAAGGGGAGTCCCAGAGCACTTAATAGTGCTCATGTGAGACCTATACTGGACCAGGAGGCCACGGTGTGAACAGAGAAGGGGGACATGGTATGGTATAAAATGAAGAAGGGAGTGTGTCAGGGTTGTATCCACTCTCCGTAATACTGAATCCGTATGCTGAGCAAATTACTCAAAAAGCTGGAGTTTTTGAAGAGGAATGTGGTATCAGGATCAGAGGGAGACTCATGAACAAACTGATTCATGCAGATGACACAACCTGGCTTGCTGAAAGTGAGGAAGATGTGAAGCACTTGTTGCGGAAGATCAGGGAATGCAGTCTTCAGTATGGATTCCATCTCAATGTGAAGAAAACAAAAATTCTTAGCACTGGACCGATAGGCAACATCATGATGGATGGAGAAGAGATTGGTAAC
The DNA here is from genome assembly GCF_000299155.1 of Elephantulus edwardii. Lineage (NCBI taxonomy): Eukaryota > Metazoa > Chordata > Mammalia > Macroscelidea > Macroscelididae > Elephantulus > Elephantulus edwardii. The sequence goes on along the minus strand of NW_006400098.1, from coordinate 567,954 downwards.
TGTCAACAACTGCATCGTCCTTAGATCCCCTGGAAACAAACTTGGTAACAGCGCTCGGGAAAGAAAGAGACGTATTGCACTGGCAAAGTCGGAAATTAGGGATCTCTCCAAATTATTGAAGAGTTATGATGTCAGTTGGAGGACTAAGGAGTGTCTGGTTCAGCCCATGGTCTTCGCGATCATTTGTTATGCATCTGAGAACTATAAAATGAATAAGAATGACAGAAGATGAATCGATACCTTTTAGCTGTGGTGTTCGAGAAGAGAACTGAACATCCCATGGATGTCCAAAAGAACAAACAAATATGTCTTGGAGAGAGTACAGCTGGAATATTCTTTGGAGGCAAGAATGATGATGCACAAACTTTGGGGGTGTGGCTAAAAGGGGCTACTCCTTGAAGAGGGACATGATGCTTGGAAGGTTGGATAGTTGACGAAGAAGAGGAAGACCCTGACCAGGTGCATTGACACAGTGATAGCCACATGGGCTGGAGGATGTCAGGAAGTGTGAAGATGCCACAGGATAAGACTGAGTTCAGATCTGTTGTTTACATGGTGGCTTTAAGTCGTGTTCAGTGGCACAGAAAGAACAATGACATCTTGACAGCAGCACTGAGGAAACCAGAAGTCAGATTGCATTGGGAAGGGCGGCAGCCCAGGACCTGTCTAAATTACTGAGTCACAATGATGTCAATTTAAAGTCTAAGGCACACTAGATTTAGGTCACAGTCTCTCAGTCACTTGCTATAAATCTAAGAGGGAAACAATGAATAAGGGAAAAAGGGAAAAAATGATGAATTTGAGCTGTGGCATTGGAGATGTGTGCTAGACATCACACAGGCTATCAAATGAACAAATGGAGCTTGGAGGCAGTGATGGTGGAATTTCAGCTCACAAGTTGGGGCATGTTTCTATGTGAGGCTAAGCCCTAGAGAGACATCCTGCTCGTGAAGGTGGGGGATCAAGGAAAGAGAATAAGACCCTCAAGAAGACAAACCGACACGAGAGCATTTGTGGAGTGTAGGGTATCTCATAAGAGGATATTTCCCACCAGCATTTGGGTGATGGGAACCAAGTATCTTTGGAATGGCATCACCTGGGCTCCTGCATAAATGTCAACTACGTTCTTCATTCCCGTCCACATTTCAAATTCGGTTGATCCAGGAAATCACAGGTAGCTCGTGTGACCTTGTAGCCCAGCATTGGAGATGACACAATGCAGGACCACCGTCTCTCACCGTGTGGGTAGGTGAAGGGCTCTGGCGTCACCCACCTAACCAGATTTCTCTCTCTCGCAGCAGCCATGGCTCGATTCCTGCGCCAGGGGACCATCTGCTGTGTGTCTCTGGCGTCCTCAGACCAACCCAAGGTCTATGCGCACCGGGGCTGCCCCGTCAGCTGCGGGTCGCTGCCTGGAGAGCTGCGCGGGGCAGGGTCATCGCGCCCGTCCTCGCGTGTGGCATCGCAGGAGGATGGTGTGAAGGACCGTCCTAGGTTGGGGAACCTGGACCCCAACACCGTGGAACTGGAGACCCAGCTCAGAGCCATTGTACACTTGGACCCAACGATGCGCAAGTTCCAAGGTAAATACGACATGCTAATAACATCCCTTCACCTGACAGTGTACCTTGTCTGTTTAACCCTCGCCCCATCTCTCCTTCCCCCCTTTCCCCTTCCAATTTGATCCATTACCCACATAACTCCCAAGGTGTTAACGGCAATACACATTATATCCGCTCCTCCCTGTGCTCCAGTTTCATCTTCAATTCATCCACCCAGCACAGGACTCATTGTCTGTCCAGTCTGTGTATGCGCTCCTCAATCTCCCACCATAATCCTACTATTGGATCAGAGCAGGCTAATACAATATTTGTCCTCTTCGGACCGACGTAGTTTATTCTGCATAATGTCCTCGAACTCACCCATTTTCTTACTTGACAGGATCCTCATCTGCAATTGTCCTCTATTGTGAACTCAGGATGCTATGACAGGATAGCAAGGGTTATGAACAAGCAGTTGACCATTGCCTAACACTTGTCCCATCAATCAAAGTGCCACTAAAAAGCATTAATTGGGTTTCTATCAAAGACATGTCACTTTTAATCTACATTCCTGTGTAGAAAAGCTTTTCTATTAGTGATTAATGGGGTGACATGAGAGTACATTCTGATTTTAGCTGTACCCTAAATGTAAACACCCTGTCCTGTCCCCTGGGGAACTCCTGTCTTCATCTCCATGTCCACAAGGGACGGAAATCTCCTGCAGAGCCCAGGAGAAGGAAAGGGAAGGAAAATGCAGAGGAAAAACAAACATTTCAATGTCTATTGACAATAGTGAAATGCCTTCTTTGTTTCAAATATTTTATGATTTAAATATCTGTTTGAACAGAAATATGGAATTTGACTTTTAACCAAAAAGTTCATATCTTAGTGTGCGTGGTGTTCCACTCATGACATGAACAAGCCTCATCTAGCTATTCGGTGTTGCCTCAAAATATAAACACAGAAATTCCATATGATCCAGGTTTCCACTGCTGAGTGTACACGGTGAGAGAATTAGAACACGGACACAAGTGAATTTTTGTACATGAATGTTCATAGCAGTGTTATTTACCATCGTGACAACATGGAATCAGCCCAAAAGTCCAATCATGATCAAACAGAGTGAGAGATTGGGGTGCATTCACACGATGGAATACCGTGTGGCACTAAGGAGAATGGACCCGCAGAGTTCAACGGTGTTTCATTGTAGAAAGTATCAAGAATGAAAGTGATTGCATGAAAGGCCACGTGAATGAAGGATAATGTGAAGCACTATGTACATGAGCTCTGTGAACAAACCAATGTGAAAGAAATTGTTCTTTAAACAAAGAACAACACACACACACACACACACACACACACACACACAACCCCGCAGAACCCTCCCACCAAATGTATTTATAAATTATTATCATTGAATTCCTAACGTGAACAGTAGACACATGAGAAGGGAAACCCCTTCAATACAGAGCAATCCCGCTTTCTCAGGGAAACTGAGAACTGTATCCCCAGAACTCGACACTAGTTAAGAAAAGCTCCTTTAAAAAGTGAGTTCAGTGACAGAAGCTCACACGCGTGACTCGGTGGGGTTGTGCAGCCGTCGGGCTGAAGGCGGGCGCGGTGCTCTCTCTGACCGCCTTCTGTCTTCTCTCCACAGTGGACATGACCTTCGACGTGGACACAGCCCACAGGCGTCATTTCCAAGGACCAGAGGAGTGTCCGGTGCAGGCGGGTGAAGCAGGCCGTGGGGAAACACGCGGAGAGATTCACTCGCTCCGTCTGCGTCCTGGGCTCCTGTCGCTTCACCTGTGGCCGCCACTACTGGGCAGTGGACCTGGGCACCAGCCAGGAATGGGACGTGGGCATCTGTCGAGAGGCTGTGAATCGCCCCCGGGACATGGTCCTGTGCACACAGCTGGGCTTCTGGACGCGAGCTGGAGGCAGGGCCGCTGCTTCTCGGCCAGCACGGAGCCTCCGGCCTCCCTGAGGGCCAGCAGCCCACTGGCCAGAGTGGCCGTTTTCCTGGACATGCACGCAGGCAGGTTGTCCTATAACGCGGGGGACGAGGCCCACGTCTTCACCTTCACCGAGGTGTCAGCGGCAGAGCCTCTGCGCCCTTTCTTTTATCCTTCCCTTCCCAGAGCTGGGGACCACAACTGCCTGAGTCTCCCTCCTGGGCAGGAGGCTTCACCCAAATCCTAGAGAGACGGCTGGGCGCGCTCGTTCAGGGAACCCCTGGGCTTTGGGGGCGTTGTATCTAGAGCTCCCACTGAGGACTTTGTAATGAATTGGGTGATATTTTTTCTGTCCTCAGTCACCTACGAATCACTGCTTCCCTGTGGAAGATAGATTTGACCCTTGCCTTACCTTACACCAACCAATTGCGGATGACATGGTAACAGGAAAATTGTCCTTGCTTTAGAAATTACAAATGCAAATTGAGTGGATCAAATTGGCAAATAAAATTGGATATTAAAATGAATCACTGTCGTTCGAATCCACCAGATGCTCTGCCGGGAAAGGAGGGACAATCTCCTCCTGTACCAGTCAGATCTGATTTGACGGTACACTCACACAAAAATAATAAAATAAAAAAAATTTAAAAAAATTAATCACTGTCTGGTTTCTTTGTTTGTTTTATGTGTGTGGTTCGTCCGGCAGAGAGTGAAACTGGGCTGCTCCCTGGAGGCAAGGATTCTGAGGCTTCGTCTGACATACTTTGGACATGTTGCAAGCAGGGACCAATCCTGGAGAAGGACATCATGCTTGGGAGGGTGGAGGGACAGCGCAGGAGAGGAAGACCCTCGATGAGATGGATTGATTCAGTGATGGGGGTAAATGGGGTGGGTGTGTTGGAGACAGTGTGATTGGCACAGGACAGGGCAGGGTTTAGGGCTTTGTACATGGGGTCACTATGAGTTGCAGGCAACTCTATGGCACACAACAACAACAACAACAACAAGAACTACAACATCTTTTTGTTAGGAGGAACCTTTCTGGAAAGGACCTCATGCTTGGAGAGGTGGAAGGTGAGAGGCAGATTGGAAGCCCCGTAAAGAGATGTGTTGACACAAGGTTTGCATCAATAGGGTCAAGAAGGTCCGAGAGGATGAGGATGGCCCAGGACAGGCCAGGTCCCACCACGTGTCCACACCATGGGCTCTGGACTTCGAGCTGGCGCCAGGACCAGTGTTTCTCGGCCAGCACAGAGCCTCCAACCGCTCTCAGGGTGAACTTCCCGTTACTCAGACTCAGTATCCTTCCGGATCTGGAAGATGGAAGGCTTTATTTTTATAAAACAAGAGATGAATCCCTTCTCTTCACATTCTCTGAGATTGCCACGCCAGAGCCCCTGCACCCTTTCTTTCTTTCCTTCCCTTCCAAGACCTGGTGATCATAACTGCCTGAGAAGTGTATGAAGGCAGTTTCATGCAAATCCTAGAGAGACAATGAAAGCACTCATGCTTGAGTCTTTGTAGCCATGTCTCCCATTCTACTCATTTTTGCATAAATTGGTCGCCATGTTTTTCCATTCTTAGTTAACCATGAATCACTGTTTCCCTGTGAACAACGTATCCTACCTTGCCTTACCAATTATGGATGACATAGTAATATGGAAATAGTCAATGCTTTAGGAATCATGAGCTGACATTGATTTCATTAAGTCGTAAAAGGAAATTGCTTATTAACATTCAACACAATTCAATTCAATACAATTCAATTCAATTCAATTGGTTTCTCTTTTTGTGTCTTGTGTATATATTTCTGTTAGGAGGGGCCCTTCTTTGGAAAGGGACATCATGCATGGAAATGTTAAGGGTAGGCCAAAGAGGGGAAGACCCTCAAAGAGATGGAATTCTCCAAGTGGTACAGTTAAAAATTTGACACACTGCACACCCATGTTTATTGTGGCTTTGTTCACAATAGCAAAGAGCTGGAAACAACCCAAGCACCCATCCACAAACAAATGGATAGAGAAGCTGTGGTATATTCACACAATGGAATACTACTCTGCATTGAAAAACAAGGAACTCATGCAATATTATTCAAAATGGGTGACCTTAGAGGACATTATGCTGAGTGAGATATCTCAGTCACAAAAGGACAAATATTGCATAGGGCCACTCTTGTAAAACAGGACTGACATCGGGGTTGAGGGAAGACAGAGAAGGAGGGGAGGAATGATGTCTACTGCATTGAAACAGATGGGGGAAAGAACTGTTTAAAAGGGATATATGATTAAGTATTATTGTCACGACAGGAGTCCAGAGTGAAGGCTGCATAGTGGAGTGGAGTTTGGGGAAGAGATTGAATAACAATGAAAGAGTTTTTCTTTTACTTTTCAAGGAGAAGAGTGAATTAGGGAGGAGGGGTGGGCAGGGAGAAAAGTGCAACAATGAATGAATGGAAACCCCAAGTCTCTGTAAACGTTCATGAAATTTAATTTTAAAAAATTACTGGTGGCCTAGTGGCAAGAAGCTGCAACTGCAATCTCAGAGACGCACGGTTCAAATCCACCAGACGCTCTGCTGGAGAAGGAGGAACAATCTCCTCCTGTACTAGTCAGATCTGATTTGACGGTACACACAAAAAATAATGAAATAAAATAAATTTTTAAAAAATTACTAACAATTCACTTATTATTAAAAAAAAATTGAAACACAAAATGGACAGTTTTCAAGGCAACCTAGCCTCCAACCTGAAGGCTTCGAATACCTTTCGCCCAGCAGGGAGGCAGCTCGGGCTATGCTCCCGGCCTCAGACAGCATGAAAACCAAGAGTAACAGTAGTGCCTGCTGCAGACAGAGTGGGGCTGAGCGGAGGATAGCAGGCCTCTGGGGACAAACCCGCACCTTTCACATCACAGGCTTGTGACTGATAGTGAAAGAGTCGAGATGGTAACGGGGGTGGTGAGACTGTGCTTGGAAGGAAGAAAGGGCAGGATTCACGCATAATTCCGTGATGAGAGAAATGGGTTTTGACCTAGTTGTCGTTGATGTGAGCTGTTGTCCAGTTCATTCTGATTCACAGCATCCCTGTGGGTGCCCAGCACTGCTCCATGTG
>NW_006400098.1:558094-561097 GCF_000299155.1 Elephantulus edwardii | reverse complement strand
CTGTGGCTGGTCCCCTGTGGCTGGTCCCCTGCGGCTGGTATGCGGCCTGTCTTCCAAGGCAGTGCTGCGAGCGTTCCCCACTCTGTACAGCAAAAATCCTTCGTGGCAGAGCCGAGCCACCACCTTTTCCATCGATGTGATGCAAATGTGCTGCAAAACACCTCCTTAAAATCTTTGAGCACCTGTCCCAGGCAGATGCACTGATGTCTGTGTTCTCACCTTTTTCCCGGTGGTCTAAGTATCTGTTGCTGTTCCAGCACCACGCTGCCTTGGTTCCATGCCTGCAGACTGGCTCTTCAGGTCAGGGAGTGTCAACCCATCAATACCATTAGCTGTCAGAGGGGAACCAGTTCTCCTTCTCCCACCTGGAGGAACGCAGGGTGAAAAGAATGAGTGTCACTTACTGTCCAGTGAGATCTCTCTCACTCAGCGTGACCTCTTGCACAACTCCTGGTCGCCAGCAGGCTCGAGTCCATGGTCACCTTCTAGCCAGTGGGGCTTGTCTGTCAGCACGAGATGAAGTAGAGTTCTGCTGTGATCCACAGTGACCCACTGTCAGAGGCGAGTCTCTCAGTCCTTCTTCCTTGTCCATCTTAATCTAGTTGCCTTCCTGACATCAGTTAACTTAGGAGTTGTTGTTGTTTGTTGTTGGTAGGTGTCCTCAAGTCGAGCACGACTCATAGCGACCCTCTGAACAAATAATCTGAATCCTACGCCCTCGTCATGCTTCCTGACACACAAGAGCCCGTTGCCGCAGTCACCGTGTCCATGTCAATCCACCGGGGGACTCTCCCAATATTTGACAAGCTAAGGGCCCAGCTTCTGCGTCTTAGCAATGTGCCCTTAATTACCGTGTCCAACTAACAAAGAAGTGATTGATGGTGTGGTATTTACAGAGATCTAGAAATTGTAGTGGTGGGGTGTTTTGTTTTGTTTTGTTTCAAGCCAGAGCTAGCTTGGCAAAAACATTCATTGACTATTTTCCACACAAACAATCCGTTTGAGGCAGCGCCATGGAAGTTGAGAAGCTGCCCGCAGTAGGGGAAGCCAGACCTTCCGATCGCAAGTAGACCAGTTCCTCTTGTCAGTCTTCAAATGATCCTTCATTGGCAGCAGGTGACGCTGGGCGGGACCAAGGGCTGATAAATTTGCCTGCTAGTTGGAAGGTTGAAGTTGAGTTTCCCCTGAGGCACCAAGGAAGAAAGAGCCGGCAATCTGTGTCTGAAAAGTCAGCTGCCGACAGGCGGTCCGTTTCTGCTCTGACCCAGGAGGCTCGGATGAGACAGGGTTAGATTGACGGTGACCACGGTGTGGCTTGGGGGGGTTTCCACTCTGATAGGAGGTAAGGCGCTTATACAGACAGACGTCCTGGGGAATCTTCTACCAGCTGCAGCACGAACTACCCAGAGCAGCTGCTTCCAGTAATCACTGTTGAGGTTAAATAGCCGAGGATAAACAGTTTCACATTGCCTGCATATTGGAGCCCTGGCCAGGCCGTATAAAGCAAGGGAGACTGATGGTCACTGAGTCGTCGGGGCTGCCAGCCTGTGTCTCATCAGCTGATCTTTGAAGGGGGGCAGCAAGGAGGACAAGTGGGGGTAAGTCTTCGCATGGAAACCTTTCTTGTTCCTACTACTCACAGTCATTCTGTACAAGGAAGGGGAAACTCAGAAGGCTCCATTCTTGTCACTGGCAAGGTTCTGGGAAGCATTCAGCTTTGCAAAGGGAATTGAGTCCTTGGTATTTATTTTGTTGTTGTGTTGTTATGTGCCACGGAGTCACCTGTGACTCACAGCGACCCTATGTACAACACCCCTAAACCGTGCTCTGTCCTGAGCCAGTCTCACTGTCTCTGACACACCCACCCTGATTACCCCAGTCACTGAATCAATCCATCTCATCGAGGGTCTTCCTCTCCTGCGCTGTCCCTCCACCCTCTCAAGCATGATGTCCCTCTGCAAGGATTGGTCGGTCCCACCTTGCAACATGCCCAAAGTATGAAAGATGAAGCTTCAGAATCCTTGCCTCCAAGGAGCAGCCCAGTTTAACCCTCTCTAGGATGAACCTATTTATTCTCCTAGCAGTCCATAGTCTATTCAATAATACTCTTCTCCAACACCACAGCTCTAAGGCATCAATTCTCCTACTGTCATCCCTAGTCATTGTCCAGCTTCCTAAGGTGTAGCATGTAATTGCAAAGACGATGGCTTAAATCAGGCACACCTTAGTCTCCAGACTGACATCATTGCTCTTCAGTACTTTCGTACATCTATACATCTGTATAGACACACTCTGTTAAATGTTGAAAATTTGTATCTTTCAAGGGAGCTTTGGGGGTCTAGAGGCAAGAAGCTGCTCTGCCATCCCAGAGGTGATCATTCGAATCCACCAGATGCTCTGCTGGAAAAGGAGGGTAATCCCCTCCTGTACCAGTCAGACTCAATTTTGCAGTACACACACAAAAATAATAAAATTAATTTTTTTTAAAAAAAAAGACTAACACCTAGGATGCCCTGTGAAGCAATTTCATTTTATCCTATCGGGCAGACTAACTCAACAATGCATACTGGCAACACAGGCCTGCGTTGTCTAATATGATGGACATATTATTCAGTTTTTATTTGGTCTTTGGGTTTTTTTAAAAAATTTATGCAATTGTTCATGCACCAAAACAAAACTAAAACCTTTTTAAGTTGTTGGGTTTGTTTTTTTAAAATGTTCTTTTAAATAGGATATATTATTATATTACAATACATATAACAAAATGCATGTTGTTGTTGTTGTTATGTGCTATCAAGTCGCTTGTGACTCATAGTGACCCTATGTACAAGAGCCCTAAATCCTGCTCTATCCTGCACCGACCTTATCGTCTCTGACACACCCACCCTGATTACACCAGTGACAGAATCAATCCATCTCATTGAGGGTCTTCCTCTCTTGAGCTGTCCTTCTACCCTCCCAGGCATGACATCCCTCTCCAAGGACCGGTCCCTCCTTGCAACA
>NW_006400098.1:553572-554874 GCF_000299155.1 Elephantulus edwardii | reverse complement strand
CCCCTCCTTCTTCCTCTTCCTCTCCCTCTTTCCCCCTCCCCTCCCCTCCCTCCCTCTCCCCACTTCGATCTCATGGCTGTAGAGTTGGAACCAACTCATATCTGACCCTCTGTTGGATTGTCTGCAATGGTCTTTCATGTAGGAGGAGACTGACCATCCTTCTCTCTGAGCCCATGGTGGAGCCAACCCTCAGTGCTGTTTGGCTTAACAGTGCAACTCATTACGGACTGGGTTATCGGAAACTGGTTTCTTATTTCATGTCACTGTTGTTATGGTAGTGTACCATTGAGTCGCAATCAACCCATAGCTGGCCCTCCAGTGGGTTTTCAGAGGCACTTAATTGCATGGGAGGAGATATTTCTTCTTTTGTGATTAAATTGTTTTGTTCTGCACTATGTTTTTCATGCACACACTTGGTGTTGTTGTTGTTATGTGCCATGGAGTAGTCTGCGACTCATAGTGACCATATGTACAATAGCCCTAAACCGTGCTCTATCCTGTGCCAATCGCACTGCTTCTGGCACACCCATCCCGATTACCCCAGTCACTGAATTTCAACTGTCCTGACTGAGTCGAACTCCATCCTATGCAAATATCTTATGGATGTTGATTTCCTTTACTTTGGTCGATGTCCATTTTGTCAATGAGCTCTTTCCACCTCAAGGCTGTTTTGAAAAGTCTCGCCATGATTGTTGGTGCATGGTGCTTTCAAGGGTTTCATGAAGAAGAGGGTCTTCACAAGACATTATTCTTGGGGGGGGGACGGGGGAGATTGTATAACAATGAAAGACTTTTACTTTTCAAAGAGGAGAATGAACTGGGAGGTTGGGCAGGGATAAAAGTGCTATAACGCATAAATAGAAATCCAAAGTCTCTTTAAACTTTCATTAAAATTAATAATAATAATTTAAAAATAAAACCATAAAAAAGGAAGACATTATTCTTCAAGGAATGTTAAGTGTGACAGTGTCTTTTGAACCTTAGATGGACATTTGACCAGGACACAAAATAAATAGCTCTTCTCCCAGGGGCCCCAAGCTCTGCAAGAATGCACAGGACATGGGGTGACATCGAAATAGTCTAATATTTACTCTCTGGGCTTCAGTGATAAAAAGAAATGCCTCACTACAATTTTAAGTGGTTCGAATTTTCCTTGGCATCTGGTTTAGCATTCAGTGCGTGGTTATCTGCTGTTGTTGTTGTTTGTTGTTATGTGTCATTGAGTCGCTTGCGACTCATAGCGACCCTATGTACAACAGCCCTAAACTCTGCTCTGTCCTGTGCCAATCACACTGTCTCTGA
>NW_006400098.1:545784-553162 GCF_000299155.1 Elephantulus edwardii | reverse complement strand
GAAGACCATGGCCTGTATCAGACGCACCTTAGGTTATCTGCTAGAATAGAATTAATATCTAGTTCCCTTTTTTCTATGTGTTTTCAAGTCTTGGATAAAGGACAGCAAGGGTGCTGCTTAGAGGCGGGGGTGGTGAAACTCCATCTCCTGTATTTTGGATGTTCTCAAGAGGAGCTAGTCCTTGGGGGGAAAGCATCATGCTGGAGAAGTGGAGGACTAGAGCAAGAGAGAAAAAGATGAGACACATTGATGCTTTGGCTACAGCAACGGGCTTGAGTGTGTCTGAGATGGTGAGGATAGCCCAGGAGAGGCCAGGGTCCAGGCCTGTTGTTCATAGGGTCACAATGAGTCATACTCAACCGAAAGACATCTAACGACAACCACAATATGTGTTATCCTGGAAAGCTGAGAACTGACCAAACTTCGTCTCCTATCTGGCACTTGGCTGAGTCACTCTAAGCACTTTCCACTGCTGAAATTTAACTCTGCCATCTTTCCTTTGTTCCCCAGGTCACATTCACTCCTTTCTGAAGATTTTTTTTTTCCCCTCCTCACTCCCCTCTGGAGGTCAGAACACACAATCTTGGAACAAGATGGCAGGATCCTGTTTTCCTAACTTTGGCATATTGTTGTACCTGGAAGAACTCAAAAAGGAAGAGTTCTGGAAGTTCAAGCAACTTCTAAAGCAAGAACTTCAGAAACGTCAACTCAAGCCAATTCCCAAGGCTGTTTTCAAAAAGGCTTCCAGAGCCAGCATAGCCAACGTGCTGGACAAGCAGTGCACGGAGAAACAGGCGTGGGAGATGATGCTGAGTGTTTTACTGCAGATTGACCGCCAAGACCTCTGGGAGAAAGCTCAAGAGGAGTTGGGCAGTGAGAGTGGGGTTACAGGTAGGGAGCCGCCCGCACACGAATGTTGGTTTTGTGGGAGCGTCAGAAAATAAAGACGATGTCATCTTTTAAGAGTGACCCTGTGGCTCTCAGCTGAATGTGCGTTTGGGGCCAGTGAATGTGTGAGTCTTTGAGGCAGTAGGACAGTTGTAGGTCGTTGATGGTCATGCACGGACTAGCTACAGACCTGGCAGTTGTAGTGTCCTGCTCAAACTGGTCCTCTACGTAATGTCTCCCCATTATTCTGAGCCGCTGTTAGTCATGAGAGTTGGCTTGAGAGTTAGTGCTTAAGGACGGATGGAACAGGACAGGGCAAGATTCAGCTCGGTCGTTCATAAGATCACTGTGAGTGGTAGTCAACTCAGTGCCACCTACAAACAACAAGTGCAGAGGAATTTCTAGGAAGACAAAATGATAACGTGCAGATGTAATTGGATTGTCCCAGAGACAAAGGAAAAGACATCTTTTCAGGTGAACTGAATCGGACTCTGTATCCCTGTGCTCACATTAGCTCTCTCTTCCACTTTTCTGCTTGATACTTACATGGCCACCCCCAGGGTCATTGAAGGTCACTACGCTTCAGGACACGTTTCCATCAACACTTCCTGGTGGTACTGGTACTCCTGACATCTGATGCAAATATTGTCTTCAGGGGAAAAGAAATACTACAATAGTCACAGTAATAATAATCATTTAAAAAAGACGTAGTGCTTACATAACACGTTCTTCTAGAATTAAGATCCGTCACTATAGTTGCCCCCCCCCTTTTTTTATGACATGCGCAAAGAACCAGGCAGAGTATTAATTCCATTTTAACCTACATGCCAGAGCAGAATTGCTCCAAAGGGTCTTCTTTGTGAAAATCTTCTTGGGTGCAGATCACCGTTGTCATGCAACCGTCCTTGTCAGTCGTATCAACTCTGCTATGTAGCAACCCTGTCCTGCGAAGCACCACAATCCCTGTCATTGTCAAGGGTATGACTGCAGGCCCTGTGTCGATCCATCTAAGGGAGGTCCTGACGGCTGTAAGATGGCATTTGAACATCCTTGGCTTCCAGGGAGATTCAGGTTGCACTGGTTGTTGTTGTTCTTACGGCTGTCCGCCGTATGTCTGTCCAGCATTCTTCCCCAACACCACACTCCAAATGCATCCACTTATAGTCTTCCTTATTCATTGTCCAACTTTCTAACATGTAGAAAACAGTGGAAAAATACCATGGCTGGCTGCAGATACACCGTAGTCTTTGAGTTGATGTCTTTGTTCCTTAGCACTTTAAAGAGGTCCCTGAGGACAGATGTCCCCAACGAAACAAGCATTTTCATTTCTTAGCTGCTGCCACCATAGGATGTTGACTGTGGATCCAAGGAAAATGAAATTGTTAATGTCCATCTTTTCTCTGTCTGTCATGATGTTGCCTGTTGTTCAGTGATGAGGCTTTCTTTTCTTGGTGTTGAGATATAAGCCATGGTAAAGGTTTAGGCTTTGATCTTCAGTAAGACTTCGAGACTTCTTACTTTTTGTGTACAAGGTTGTGCCTCCTGCGTAATGATAAGAAATTGATTTGCCTGAGTTTTTTTTAATGACCATATAATAGCTTTTGTACCTGTGTTCAAGTAAATTCCTAATGGTAGGATTGAGAGGCATAAAAGAATGCCTCCATTATTTTAAATGTTTATATTCTTTCCTCATTGATTTAGATCAGATCATTCTATACAAAATGCATATGAAGGAAAAGTTTCATCTTATATGGGAAAAAGAAACTTGTCTTCCAGTCTCTGAGTGTTTTTACAAAGAAACTATCAAAATGCAGCACGACATTTTAAGCAATGCATTTACTTCTGAAGAGACAAATCAAGGTTCAAATACAGTGGTTCTGCGCGGTTTTGACGGAATGGGGAAAACCACCCTTTTGAGAAAAGCAATATTGGAATGGGCAGAGGGAAACTTGTGGAAGGACAGATTCAAATTTGTCATCTTTCTGGATGCATGTGACATGAGCCGTGTGACAGAGACAAGCTTAGCGGAGGCCATCTCCAGAGACTGGCCCGCGTGCTCCAAGCCAGTGGGAGATGTTTTATCTCAGCCCCAGGACATTCTACTGGTCATTGATGGCTTCGAGAAGTTGAAATGCCACTGGACGATTGATACTAACACAAACAATGACTGGCGCCGGCAGCAGCCCACAGAGGTCATTCTGAACAGCTTGCTGCAGAAAAAAATGCTTCCAGAAGCCTCACTCCTCGTTGCTCTAGGGACTAAAGTCATGCAAAACCGACCTTTCATTCTGTGGCACCCAAAATACATAGATATGCAAGGCTTTTCTGAGATTCGCAAGAAAGCCTACTTCTTCCAGTTTTTCCAAGAGAAATGGCTAGCCAGCAAAGCCTTTAGGTACGTGAGAGACAAGCCGTTCCTGCTTTCTGTTTGCCAAAACCCCCTGGTGTGCTATTTGATCTGTTCTTGTCTGAAATGGCAACTGGACAGGGGAGAGTGTCTGGATATTGTCTGTGGGAACATTACCTACCTGTACGCATCCTACCTGATCAGCGTGATGAAAGCTGGGGGCCAGAGATTGTCGCACAGGCAGAACAAAGCCCGACTCCAAGGCCTGTGCTCCTTGGCTGCAGAGGGCATCTGGACGCAGAAGTATAAATTTTGCCGAGGGGATCTCAAGAGAAACGGGCTGTCTGATTTGGACACGTCCATGTGGCAGGGCGTGGACCTCCTCCGAAGGAATGGCGACTGCTTTGTGTTTCCCCACAAGCAAGTCCAGGAGTTCTGCACGAGCCTGTTTTATTTGTTGGAACAACCCCAGGACCGTGTGAACCCAGCCATAGGCAGCATCAGCCAGCTCCTCGGAGAAGGTCTCTGCCAACTGAAAATATTCATGTCCCACATGGACCTATTTCTGTTCGGACTAACAACAGAAAAAATAACCGAGATGTGGAGGTCGTCTTTCGGCTTCCAAACGTCACAAAAGCTCAAGAAGGAGATAAGCCAATGCATACAAAGTTTAATTCCGTGCAAACCCTCCGACATAGCGTTGGATTTTTACCAATTATTCGATGGTCTATTTGAAACGCAAGAAGAAGAATTTGTCGCAGAAATAATGGGTTTATTTGATACTATTTTAGCTTATATTTCCGACACAAGGCAGTTGATAACAAACTCCTATTGCATAAAACATTGCCGAAACTTGCAGAAACTGTCAATCTGTATAGAAAATGACTTTCCAGATGACTCCAGAATTTTCTCAAGGTGAGTGCCTTTCATCATTGTCTTCACCTCCCGGTCTTGGACTGCGGGCCAACCTCCCTCCTACTGGTGTGTAACAGGTCGTTGTGATTTAGGGTTTAAAGGCTGATTTTCCTAGTGAAGGGGAAATGTTACCCACTTGATAGGGAGCTCTGGTGACCTAGTCCGTAGGACATGCAGCTGAACCAGCCAGCAGCTTTCCCGGTGGCTTCGACCCTCCAGGGGCACCATGGGAAGAGGATGGACAATCCTGGTGACCTAGTCTATAGGAACTGCAGGTGGGCCAGCAGGCAGCCTCCTCGGTGGCTTCGACCCCCCAGGGCCACCATGGGAAGAGGATGCACAATCTCCTGCCAGGTGACTCACGACCTTGGATCCCACGGGAAGGTCAACTATGAGTCTGTTAGAACTCTGTGACAATGAGTTTGAGGGTTGTGGTTGATTTGGTTTTTTGTTGGGTTTTTTTTTTTAAAGTTTTAAGACAAATGTGGAGTTCAAGTGCAAGCAGCTTTTATTCTTGCCATGACCGTAGTTTCACCCCAGAGCTGTTCAGTTTTGCGTGAGCAGCTCGTGGGTTAGTCCTCAAATACGTGCCACCTTCTTGGAGAATTCTTTTGGATCCGGTTACTTGATCACTGAGGAATCACCAGATAGGAAGGATATTTTTTTGTGTGTGACTATACATATAAACACACATCTATTCTTTTTTTGTTTGTTATTTTTAATGAAAGTTTACGGACATTTCGGATTTCCATTCATTCATTGTTGCACTTTTCGCCCTGCACCCCTCCCCAATTCACTCTTCTCTTTGAAAAGTAAAACTCTTTCATTTTTATACAATCCCTCCCCGCAAGTTCACTCCACTGTGCAGCCTTCACTCTGGACTCCTGTCATGACAAGAATACACAATCATATATCCCTTTTAAACAGTTCTCTCCCTCATCTGTTTTAATGTGGTTTACATAATTAGTCCCCTCTTTCTCAGTCTCCCCCCAACCCCGATGTCAGTCCTGTTTTACAACAATGGTATTGTGCAGTATTTATCTTTTTGTGACTGAGATATTTCACTCAGCAAAATGTCCTCCAGGGTCACCCGTTTTGTATAATAATTCATGAGTTCCTTGTTTTTCAGTGCAGCGTAGTATTCCATTGTGTGACTATACCACAGCTTCTCTATCCATTCGTTTGTGGATGGGTGCTTGGGTTGTTTCCATCTCTTTGCTGTTGCGAACAAAGCCGTGAAAAACATGGCTGTGCATCACACATTTATTCTTAATATCTCCTTGAATAGCTCAATAGTATTGGTTGCACAATTCACATTGCACCCCCATCCCATCTGGTAGCAAAGTCTGCAGTGAGCTGTGCTCTGCTCCTATGACTGTGCCTCTCAGGCGGTTTGTATCCAGCAGTGACTCCAAGGGAGAAAGAGGAGCCGTCTCCTCCCTTGGGGGTTATAGCGTGGAAACCCAGTGGTAGCTCACCTAGGAGTCATTTTGGCTCATTCATTTAGGCTTCCTCCCACTGGCATTCCCGTCTGCACTTTATAGCAATTGTTCTAACTCTGCATTCTTGCAGGTGATTATTTATATGTGCACTATTGTTGTTGTTGATTACCTTCGAGTCAAGCACGAGTCATAGCGACCCTATGAATGAAAGGCTTGAAGCCCCTCAACAACCAATGACATTTATCAAAGTTCATAGAGTTTCCGGAGACATGTTATTTAGGAAGTGGATGCCACCCCTGCTTCAGGCAAATATTCTTTCTCAATTGGGCTAAGCTGTTTAGTTAACTGATACCACCAGAGAATCATTTTAGCATTAAGTTTAAATACAATTCTGAGTATTAGCTTTGGGGACTTTGTCAGTGTCAATGGATCCTGTATGTCTGGCTTCCATATGAATTTGAAGTTCTATTTCAAGTGATCCCTCCTTTTGATTAGCATCCACTTAGTCCTTGACAGCAAATGAATATTAACATTTGAGGTAAAAAAAATAAAGGATTTTGGGTTAAATGGGCGATCCCTATGTACTAAGAGAAACATGTAAAGTTTAGCCAGAGGTTCCTCTCAAGAAAGTACCGGTGATCTCCTTCCAAAAATCAGTCCTGGAAAACACTGTGGAGCTCAGTTCTACTCTGATAAACATGGAGTCTCTGTGAGTTACAGTTGGCTCTGCAGCAGCTGGTTTTATTCCCTTGGAAGATGAGACAGAATAAAACTGAAGAGCTTGTCCAAGGTCACAGAGGCAAGATGTCATTCAATCATGATTTTTTTTTAAAAAAAAAGTTATTATTAATATCTATGGGAAGCCAAACTTCATACCAAATATTATATGAAAACCCTTGTTCAGGAATTGAAGGAATTACAGATGTATAAGTTAGGATTTCTCTTGTGGCAAATCCTAGAAAATGAGCTGTTTGTTTCCTGCAAGACAGGAGACAGCAAAGGCCCCCCTACAGAGGGAGTGTTGCTTCCTGAGCTAGAGTTCACCCTGAGGCATCAAGGTTAATAGTTCAGGGTAAACCAAATTCTTGCATTTGTGAACCCCTCCCTCCTGAGTCAAGCAGAAGGTTTTCAATGGAAAGAGCTTGGCTTCATTTGCATTGAATTCTCTTTGCGATTTCCTGCCAGATACTTTTCAGTAAAGACACAGAGAAGCTTGGCTTGAGGTCTTCAGTCAGAACTGCTGGCCCCCTGTTTTATGCTCTCTGCTCTATCACATTCCTGGCTGTTTGTCTCTTTATTAATAATTATAAAATTATTCTATTCTTTGGGACTCTCAGTCTGCAACAAATATCATCATTTATAATAATAATACAATTATTCATATACAGGGCTTTGTTCCTGTATATGTTGTTCAGCACAATCGTTTCTGTATGTTACGTCTTACACACTTAATTACTATGCATCTGTTACTTTTATCTCCCTGTCTCCACAAGTCTCCTTGCACTATCCTATTTCTTCATTCCCATCTCACCCCACTAATCTCTGCTGTCCTAATGACTTCCTCTTCCCCCTTCCACACCCCTTTTTCTCTTGGATTCTGATGACTCTGGCCCCAGAGTACAGATTTTTTTTTTAATTATTATTACATTTTATTAGTTTCAATGAACACTCACAGGGATTCTGGGCTTTCACTCCTTCATTGCCGCACCATTCTCTTCACCCTCCTCCCCAGTTTGTTCTTCTTCCCCGCCATCCAAATGTCTGTTTTAATTGTCCAATTGCCACA
>NW_006400098.1:540905-545129 GCF_000299155.1 Elephantulus edwardii | reverse complement strand
TTTGTGACTGGGGTATTTCACTCAGCATAATGTTCTCCAGAGTCAACCATTTTGAATAATATTGCATGAGTTCCTTGTTTTTCAATGCAGCATAGGTATTCCATTGTGCGAATATACCACAGCTTCTCTAGCCATTCGTTTGTTGATGGGCAGAGTACAGATTTTTAATGACTGTGACACGTTGGCTCGGTTTACTTGACTAATCCGTGTGTAGGACCAACATCCATCTGTTTGGAGAAGATTCTGGTTCTTTTTCAAACGCCTTCTATGGAATCAAGCCCTTGGCTAATCACGGTCTTGTTCCTCTCACAGTGATGCAAAGCTCCACTTTTGGAAAGAGCTTTTAACGGTGTTAAACACCAACAAGAAGCTCCAGGTGTTAGAATTAGAAAACTGTTCCCTCGAAGACGCCTTCCTCGATGTTCTTTGTGAAGCAATCCAACAACCCGACTGTACACTCAAAAGTATTGTGTAAGTTTTCTACTCACCTCTTCTTTAACCTCTTAGAGTTCATGACTCGTTCCTCCGACTCAATCCTTTTGAGAGAAGACCAGAGAACGTAAAACGTAAATGTAGAACTACACTATTTTTGTTACCATCCATGGCCAAGGCTGTCCCCAGTCCATGGTGAATCCATGCAGAACTTAACAAAACGCTACCCTTTCTGGTCATGAACTCATTTTTTTTTAATTTTTTTTCTATAATTATATTTTATTAATTTTCATAAACATTTACAGAGATTTTGGGCTTCCACTCATTCATTGTTGCACTATTCTCTCTACCCTCCTCCCAGTTTGTTCTTGTCCAAATGCCACAGTGCTTGTCAAAGCCAGTTCTGATTAATCTTCTTTGTCAGTGTATCCTTTGCCATTCCCTATCACTCCTCCCTGAGAGAGACTTCACCCTGAGTCATAAGGAAAAGGGGACGGCGTATTCTCTTAGCTACTTCCTGCTGAAAAGGGACGCTGTGGGTTTCAGGGTGAAGATCTTCTCTCACTACTCTAAAGGGCCCCTTTGGCAGTAGGAAACACATAGACTATTATGGAGATTGATTTTGGAATTCAGATGCACTCTTATTGATTGTGCTTGGCTGTACATGTACATATCCTTCAAGATGTATCATGGGGGTGTTGCAACCTAGAAGACACAAATTTGACTAACAAGTTATAAGTACATGAGTCCAAAAATTATGGAAAAGTAAAAGAAAAGATTCTTTCATTGTTTTACAAACCCTCCCCCAGGTCCCCTCCACCATGCAGCCCTCGCTCTAGTCTCCTGTGATGACAGAAATACCCAGTTACATCTCTCTTTTAGACGGTTCTCTCCCTCCTCTGCTTCAGTGCAGTATACATTATTGAACCCATCTTACTCAGTGTCTCCCTAACCCCAAGGACAGTCCCATTCTACAACAGTGGCATCATGTAATATTTGTCCTTTTGTGACTGGGATATTTCACTCAGCATAATGTTCTCCAGAGTCAACCATTTTGAATAATATTGCATGAGTTCCTTGTTTTTTAATGCAGCATAGTATTCCATTGTGCGAATATACCACAGCTTCTCTAGCCATTCGTTTGTTGATGGGCACTTAGGTTGTTTCCAACTCCATTTGACCCAGCAATTCCACTACTGGGAATATACCCTGAAGAGACCATAGCTGACATCCAAGCAGATATATGCACACCCATGTTCATTGCAGCTTTGTTCACAATAGCAAGGAGTTGGTCATGAACTCATGATCGATTGCAGATGAGACCATCCCGATCGAAAGAGATCCCACCGAAGTCGATTTTCCAGAAGTCCCTCAACTAGCTTGCTTCCTGTCCATGTTAGTCTGGAAACTTCGCTGCCATCTGTTCAACATTACAGCGACAACCAGGCTCTTTTGATAGAGGCTGGAGTCTTGTGAGATGCCTTGCTCAGGAATCAAACATGCATCTCTAGCGTGGTGGGGGTGGGTGGGAATTCGACCACTGAACCCCCAAGACCTCCATGCATTGAGTATTGTGGCATTTAGACTAAATTTGGTTAAGATATATGAAAGGGAGTAGCTCTAATAGCAGGTTACCTTTGAATAGAAATTAAAGGATCAATAGATATTTCTAAGGTAAAGATGGGAAGCGTGCTAAGAACAGATGGGAAGGGAGCTTGTAATTGTCGGATAAATAACAAAGTCAAGTACAGGGAACGGGAAGCATGTATAAAACACTTCCTTAGAACAGGGCTGATGACATGATGTATTTCCCCCTTTGTTTTCCTGTAATTCCTGTTCTTACCTTGTGCCACCGAGCCCGTTGGGAACCACGATGGTCCCACACATGGGCAGGGTAGACCTGTGGGCCACAATCCTCCTAACAGTCAGGGGCAGAGAGCCAAGATTTCCCTCCAAGGGGTCTCGGGAAGGCAGAGAGACTTGGACACACCTCCCTGTCATGTGCTCAGACCTCCCAGCAGGACGCCCAGGTTGTCTTGATCTTCCACAGGCTGTATTTTCTATCCAACTTTGGGGACCGGGTAGACTTCTTCCGGGCCATCTGCGACAAGCCCCATCTGGAAAACCTGAATCTACGCGGCACTAGCCTCTCATTAGTGGCAGTCCGGGAGCTGTGTGAGACGCTGAAACACCCCACTTGCAACATCAAACAGCTCAAGTAAGTGACGGCCTTGGGGACACTGGTTCCAGGGTCACTGCTGTCTGCTGAGTTCCCGTACTCCATGTGTACAAAAGAGATTTTCCCCATTTGGGTTCTGAGTTTCTGCTTTCTCAAAGGCAGACCGTCGAGTTTTTCTTCCAGGCCCCCTGGGTATGTTAATAACCAGCCTTCAGACTCTTAGTCAAGTACTCAGCCGTCTGTGTGAACCAGGGACTAATTTTTCAGATGTCAACTTCCCAACGTCCATTTATTTCCTGGACATCATTTGTCAGCGTGCATGTGCTGGTTTTCATCAAGTCAAGCCCAGCATCTCTGTCCCTCCGAGGAAGCAAGGATCACTTGGAGAAACAAAACAAACTGATCTTCCAGTCCTTGGGATGCGGGTGACACAGCTCCCTGGCCTCACAGTTGCACACGCGCGCGCAAGCGCCCACACACACACACACACACACACCAAACAGCATACAGACAAGTGAGAAAGGCTTGAAATTGGCAATACTGTCATTTTACTTGGATTTACAGCCAACATCCAGGGTAGTAGCAGTTAAGGAATCAAGCATAGTGAATCGGGCAAATCTGTTGTCAAGGACCTCATGAAAGTGCTTAAAGTCCCTTTAAACACTGAGGCGTGCCTGGCCCACGTCCTGGCATTTTTCATTGTTTCATATGCATGTGAAAGTTAGACAATGAATAAGAAAGACCTAAGAAAAAGTTTTCTGGTCTATCGCTTATATTTTTTTCATTTTCATTTAAAATTTAGTGTAACTTCAAAGTTTAATATATAAAGTGCGAACATATTGAAGAACCGCTTCAAAGACGAACAATATTTATTCATTGTAATGAATAGCTCATTTATTTTCTATAACCGGTTCTTTTATTTGTTTTCCTTTTTAATGAAAATGTGTTTTATTCGTCATTGAAACGTTTCGTCTGAATTTTAAATTGAAAATGCTTCGTTTTGGCTTTGTCTGTAACTTCTCTTTGATGTCTTTATTATTTATACCTTTCAATTTTTATTTCATCTATTTCTCGTTATTTATAATCTACAGCACACTTTTGCATATAATACTTCTTTGTTGTGGTTGTGGTTGTTGTTGTTGTATAGAGTCAGAATTGACCCATAGCTGACCCTCCTGCGCATTTGCAGAGGCAGTTAATCGTCTGGAAGGAGATAGCCCATCCTTTTCCCACAGAGCACCTGGTGGATTCAAGCCCCTTCCTTTCCCCCTTTTAAGGGATCTCTCTCTTCACTGTAAAGTTCCACATCAAAGATTCTATTGAAATAACCAAGGGAATGCTGCTATTTGTGAGATCAGTGATTTCATGTGTGAAATAGCCTTGGGGATTGCAGCGCAGCTTCTTGCCACGAGGCCACCAGCACTCCCTCATTTATTTTTTTTTTACATTAATTTTCCTGAAAGTTTACAGAGACTTGGAGTTTCCATTCACTCATTGCTGCACTTTTCTCCCTGCCCACTCCTCCCCCCAATTCACTCTTCTCCTTGAAAATAAAAAGAAAAACTTTTTCATTGTTATACAATCCCTCCCCCCAAGTCCACTCCACAGCATAG
>NW_006400098.1:539070-540328 GCF_000299155.1 Elephantulus edwardii | reverse complement strand
TCTCTTAGCTACTTCCTGCTGAAAAGGGACACTGTAGGTTTCAGGGTGCTGCATAGTATTTCATTGTGTGAATATACCAGAACTTCCCTATCCATTTGTTTGTTGCTGGGCACTTGGGTTGTTTCCAGCTCTTTGCCATTGTGAACAAAGCTGAAATAAACATGGATGAGCATATTTCTGCTTGGGTGGCAGTTATGGTTTCTTTAAGGTAAATTCCCAGTAGTGGAATTGCTGGGTCAAATAATATTTCTATTTCCAACTTTTTGAGAAAGCGCCACACCACCTTCCACAGTGGTTGCACCATTTTACACTCCCACTGACAGTGAATAAGAGTTCCAGTTTCTCCACAACCTCATCAGCATTTGATGTTTGCTGTCCTGTGAAATTTTGCTGTTCTTACTGGGGTGAGATGATATCTCATAGTTGTTTTGGGGGTTAACCAGTTTTACTTAAGACTTCTACAAATATCTTCTCAGATTCCCCTAACAAATATCTGTTATACAGATTGGAGAAATGTGACATCACGGAGGAAGCTTGTGGGGAAATCGCCTCTGTCCTCCTCTGCAATCCAAAGCTGAAGTATCTCTCCTTCACAGAAAATATCCTGCATGATAAAGGCGTCCTGGCGCTGAGTGACGCCCTAAAGCATCACAGCTGCGCCCTGGAAACACTGGTGTAAGTCTACAGGTACACGGCTTGGGCTTATGTGGTGGACAGGGAAGGCTACGCTAGCAAAGCCTATCATCATTGCAAGTTGCACCCTTCCCTGGGCCAATGAGGTTTGAAGGAGTTAAAACCTTCACAACCTAATCAAGCATTAGTAGCCAAACAATCGGGACTACCACCGAACCACATCCTAACCAGTATTCAGTACAAGCAAAATGCTCACCAGAGGGGGCACAGTTGGATGTGAAGTTCTGAGGCAGCCATGGCGAGTGGGTGGCATGGGACAGCAAGCCGTCTCGTCCTTCTGACTCCTCACATTGGGAGAGTTCCATTTAAAGGCCGTTCGCCAGAGTCTCTCTGTGCAGGGGGTAACCAATCAGAGCCTGTCAGTGTTTACTGGTGTGAACACCTTCCATGTAGAACCAGTCAGTATTGAGGCTTTTCATCTTGACATAAACACACTCTGCCAGACAAGTTCTCCCTGTGGGGTGCAACCAATCAGAACTTCTGACTGGCACATTATGGCTTCTGGGCCTGATATAGCATCTTCTGCCTAAGACAGTGAGTGTTTTGAGTCTTTTCTAGTAAATAG
>NW_006400098.1:536629-538035 GCF_000299155.1 Elephantulus edwardii | reverse complement strand
CAGGAGAGGAAGACCCTCTATGAGGTGGATTGATTCGTTGACTGGGGTAATGGGGGTAGGTGTGTCAGAGGCAGTGAGATTGACACAGGACAGAGCAGGGTTTAGGGCTGTTGTACAGGGGGTCGTTATGAGTCACAGGTGACTTGACAGCACATAACAACAACCACACACAAAACTGTTTGTTACATCAACTCGGTTAATTTATAGGAATATAAATACAGAGCAGTTATACGTGGGTCTAGAGATATGGAAAGAAACAAGATGCTAAACATCATCACAAAGAAGTTAACCAGTCAGTAAGGTCAGCTGGGGCTCAAGTGGGATGCAGGGCTCCAAGCCCCATTTAACCCTAACTTGTGCTGAAATTTAAGCGCAGCACTAGATTTTATTGATACTGCCAGCCAAGGATTAGAGGCAGGAGTGGCATCTACTTCCTAAAGAACATGCCTTTGGAAACCCTGTAAACTTCGATAAATACTGATAGGTGTAGAGGCGCTTCAAGCCTTTTGCTAATAGGGTCACTATGAGTTGTGTTCGACTCGAAGGCAGTCAACAGCAACAACAACTGCCGAAGTACACAGTGTCATGAGACTGATTCTGCCTAAAGCCATCCAGCTGGTGGTGGTCAGAGTTGATCCGAGTTGGAGCTGGGATCGGGAGTTCTCCAGCGTATTTCACATTCTTGTTACTGTGTGGTTTTGCAGCTGCTGGATTATTTCTTCTCTACTTCAATCTCTATTTTTCTCAAGGAGAGAAATGATGGGAGGAAGGAAAGAGGACAACAGGTTATAAGAAACGATCTGCACTGCAATCCCAGAGGCGTGTGGTTCGAATCCACCAGATGCTGTGCTGGAGAAGGAGGGACAAACCTCTTCCTGTACCTGTCAGATCAGATTTGACGGTACACACACACACACACACACACACCCCAATCTGAAAATATTCACAAGAAATTAGGACAACAGGTTATAAGAAACAATCTGAAAATATTTACAAGTGGTTTCATGAGACTACCGATGTAGAAATACTATACATGGTAACAACGTGGTGGTATCTTTGCAGGTTAAATTACTGCTCTCTTTCGTCAGTTGCCTGTGCCCACGTCTCCCCAGTTCTTCTGTGTAGTCAAACCCTGACCTTTCTTGATCTGGGGTCAAACAGCCTACGAGATACTGGAATGGCTTTCTTATGCGAAGCTTTGAAGAGCCCAACCTGTGCCCTGCAGGGCTTATGGTAGGTCCCACCACGATGTCCTTTCACATCAGAGCCTTCTTTTTTTGGATATTGATGAGTGTTAAGAAAATAGGAAGATTTTCAGGAAGCAGGAAGTAGGACAGACTTAGATGTGCTGCTTCAAAGAAAATAAGCATTTTGTATAATGTAGTATTGTACAAAATATCATATCA
>NW_006400098.1:533656-535539 GCF_000299155.1 Elephantulus edwardii | reverse complement strand
TATAATATATTATTTTGCATAATACAAAAAGATTAGTCACCCTGGAGAACGTTATGCTGAGTGAAATATCTCAGTCACAAAAGGACAAATACTGCATAATGCCACTGTTGTAAAAAGGGACTGACATCAGGGTTGGGGGGAACCTAAGAAAAGAGGGGATAAATAATGTACACTGCATTGAAACAGATGAGGGAGAGAACTGTTTAAAAGGAATATATGATTAGGTATTAGTTTCATGACAAGATTCCAGAAAAAGAAATTCATAGTAAAGTGGACTGTGGACTTTTGGGGTCAGGGGATTGTTTAACAATGAAAAAAAATTTTTTTTTCTCTTAAAAATAGTTATCTGAGGGGAAGGGGTGGGCAGGGAGAAAAATGTGCAACAATGAATAAGTGAGGAAAACATTAAATGGGAAAAATATGCTGTAAAAAAATTTTTAATAACCCACAGAAAAATTGAATGTATAGAAATTCATTTTTATCTGCATTAAATATTAGGACATATACTGGTTAAAAAAAGGAAATGAAACAAACTAAATATTCCGTCTTTGTGGTACTTGTAAGAATTTTCAGCACTCATGCTGTCTTATGTCTCTTTTGTGTGTTTATAGGAAGTGAAAATATACATATCAAAGCATAACCCAAGTCAACAATTCCTACATATACAGTTCAGTAACATCAGTTAAATGCTTCAAGTTCCCCACCTACTCTATCTTTTTTTAAACCATTCTATCATAAATAGTATAAACTCACAGTATTCCCCAAGCAAAAACTCTCCCTTCTTCTTCTTCCCACCTTTGGTAACTTTTGGCTTCTATATACTTGCTAATTTCATATAAGTGAGACGATGTAATGTCTATCATTTGTGTGTGTGTGTGTGATTTGTTGTCTTAGTATCATGTTTATAAGGTTTCCCCACCTTGTTATACACATCCGGACTTTGCAAAGCTTAGTAGAATCTCATGGTATCCTTTCTCCATACCCATTCAATGTATACGCTGAAAAAAAGCTGTGCTAATATGAAGAATGTGTCATCAGAGTTGGAGGAAGACTCAACAATCTCCATCATGCAGATTATGCAATTTTGTTTCCACAAAGTGGAGAAGCCTTAAAGCCCTGACTGCAGAAGCTCAAAGACTACACAGCCTTCAATATGGGTTACAGGACACCATGAAGGAAACAAAAGTCCTCACCACTGGGCCAGGAAACAACATCATGATGGAAGGAGAAACGGTTGAAGTTGCCAGTGATTTCATTTTACTTGAAGCCACAATGAACACTCAGATTAGCAGCGGTTAAGAAATCAAAAGATGTGTTGCATTGGAAAAAATCTGCTATCAAGGACTTCTCCAAAAAGGAAGGGCGTCGGGATAAAGACTAAGGAGTCTTGATGCACTGTACAATCTGAACCACAGAGTGGTACTTGCCTTAGAGTTGGCAAATCTCTCTCTGGATTCCCCTAGGATTCCCTTTTGTCCTCTTCACCAACACTGCACTTCAAAGGCTTCCTTCCTTGAATTTCCTTATTCCTTGTTCACCTTTCACGTGTGTAGGAGGTAACTGAAAACACTGTGAGTTTGGTAGGTAAACTTTAGTCATTAGACTTTGAGCCCTGCTTTAAAGAGGTACTTGACGGAAGTTGGTTCTTTGAAAAAGTCAATAAAATCGACAAAAATTCTCAGAAAAGAAAAGAAGGAGAAGACATGATTAATCCAAATAAGAGATGAATCAGGCAACACAACAACGGAACCAACTAAAATTAAAAAGCTAACATTAGAATATTATGGAAAAACTATACTCAAACAAATATGAAAACCCAGAGGCAATGGACAAATACTTAGACATGCACAACTTACCTTAACTAACACAAACCTAAGTTTAAC
>NW_006400098.1:523623-532500 GCF_000299155.1 Elephantulus edwardii | reverse complement strand
GAGGTAGAGGTAGAATTCTTCTCAAAGTTTATTGAGTGCCGGGCTACTCTGCAAGGGTGCATAAAGTTTCTGGTTTTGGGAAACTGCTTCTGGGGAATGTCCTCACATAGGATCTTCTGAGTTCTGGTTTCAGAAAAATGTCCTGACATAGAATTTCTGAGTTCTGGTTTCAGAAGATGTCCTGGCAGAGGGATTTCTGAGTTGAGCTTCAATCTCCATTTTTATGTGTAGCCTAACAGCGTATTGAGTACGTATGGAGAAAGGATACAGCCCTGACACCTTCTTTTTCTGATTTTAAACCGTGCACTCTCCTTGTTCTGTTGTAACATCTGCTTATTTATCTATGTGCAAGTTCAACGTGAACCCAGTTAATTTCCATTTTCAATTTTACTCACAATTTTTATGGCATTTGCATATAATATATGTGCACAGACTTATAGCTGCATTAACACGCATTGAATATGTACATGTATCACACATAGACCTTTGCGTGTGTTCGAAGGTGATGGCATTATGGGAAATGATCAGTGTGGACACCGAGGAGGGCCCTGGCAAGCTATATTGATGGAGAGTGTGCTTCACAGAGAAAAGACAAGCCATGCAGAACCATGGGATGATGGGTAGCCTTGCTGATGTCCAGGATAGGAGCATTTCAAGCAGGGAGACCAGCCAGATAAGAGACCCAGAGAGACAGAGTAAGCTAGGCATGTCCTGAGTGCTTGAGCAAAGGGGGACCAAGGGTTTAAGTCGTGGGTGGGGAGGAATGTCAAAGGGACAGAGATTTTTAGCTTCTTAGGTAAAAATATTTTCTTTCAGTATAAGTATCCTGGGGAATCACCGTATCTACCACCATTATTGTAATCAATGTTTCAAAAGAATAAATAAAAAATAAAGTAAACCATTAAATCATATTTTGGGGGGGTGTCTTGACCTGCAGGTTAAAGAATTGCCTCTTCACGCATGAAAGCTGTGAGAGCATTTCAGCTGTTCTCATTAGCAACCAAAAGCTAAGGACCCTGGACTTGGGGAACAACGCAATACTAGATGCTGGCGTTCAACAGTTATGTGCCGCTTTGAAGCATCCTAACTGTCGATTACAAAATCTTGGGTAAGTATGCACCGATATTCTTGATGTGGAGAACGTGCACACAATTTATATCTGTGTATGCTCATATTGTGTGCGTGTATGTTGATGCCAAGTCCATCCAAACTCATGAAAATCTCACCTATCACAGAGTAGAACCACCCCAAAGGGTTTTCTCGACTGTAATCTTGATGAAAGCAGATCACCAAAGCTCTTTTGCATTAGTTAAATATAAGTAGATCTAAAAACAAGATCTGCACAGGGCACGCTGACATTTAAATTACTGTCTCACTGTACCTGGATTTATTAACATGAACGTTGTTGACATTTCTTTTAAATTGAGATTTTAATGAAAGTTCATAGAGAACTTGGGTTTCTGTTCAGTCATTGTTGCACATTCTCCTCCAACACTGTGGACATTTGAGATCAAGCAGCCTTTTGGGGGGGGGTGGTGTTTCTTTGAGTTCTATTTGACACTCAATCCCCCCTCCACATTATGTCAGCAGCACCTTCCCTATGTGTGATGGATATTTCAAGATATTATCACATGTCCCTAAAGGGAACAACACGGCCTCACTGAAAACGACTGGATTAGATGGAATCCTTCTGTTGAAGGCACAGGCTTGGTGTATTCACCGTTTAGCCTTCCAGCCTGCCCACGCCCGGGGCCTTTCCTCTTCTGCGTTTCCCCTCACAGCCTGGATATGTGCAAGCTCAGCCCCACCTGCTGTGACGCCCTGGCCTCTGCACTCGTCAGCTGCAGAACCCTGAAGAGTCTGAGCCTGGACGGCATCACCTTGGACTACCTTGGAGTGCTGGTGCTGTGCGTGGCCCTGGGCCACCCGGATTGTGCCCTCCACACTCTCGGGTGAGTGGCCATGGCCCCCTGTGGTCGTGTACGTCCTCACGTCAAATGCCCTAGCTCCAAACACCACGTATATTCTGTTGTTGTTATTAGTTGCCATCAGCTTGACTCTGCTCATGGTGCTTCTGTGCGCTAACCGAGCTGGGTTACCACATCTGCCTTCTGACACAGCGCTGGGGGGGGGGGTTGGAATGACCAGTCTTCTGCAGAGCTGACAAGCACAGAGCCGTTTGTGTGTGGTGTTGTTATTGTTGGTGCTGTCGAGTCAGCTATGACTTGCAGCCAGTCTATCAGTGATGGCTACGAACCACACCGTAGCCCGTGCCATCCTCATCACCGCGGATATGCTGGTGCCCACTACTGCAGTCACTGTGCCAATCCGTCTCAGTGGGGCTCTTCCTCTCTCTCACTGACCCCTCCCCTCTTTCCAAGCATGGTGGCCTTGTCTAAGGCCTGACCGCACCTGACAACATGACCAAAGTAGGTAAGGCGAAGCTTCACCATCCTGGCCTCCACGGAGAACCCTGGTCATACCTTCCCCAGGATATAGTTACATGTTCTCTTGGCAGTCCAAGAGATAGTCAGTACTCTTTTTCAGCACCACAACACAAGGACATCTATTCTGTGTAAGCCTTCATCATTGTGCAGCTTTCAGATGCCTACCAAGTAATTGAAAAGAACATGACTTGAATCAGATGTTGTTGTTATGTGCCATCGAGCTACCTGCGACTCAGAGTGACCCTGTGTACAACAACCCTAAACCCTGCTCTGTCCTGTGCCAATCTCACTGTCTCTGATAATCCCACCCCAATTACCCCAGTCACTGAATCAATCCACCTCATTGAGAGTCTTCCTCTCCTGCGCCATCCCTCCACCCTCCCAAGCATGACTTCCCTCTCCAAGGACTGGTCTCTCCTCACAACATGTCCAAAGTATGCCAGATGAAGCTTCAGAATACTTGCCTCCAAGGAGCAGCCTGGCTTCGCCCTCTCCAGGATGAACTTGTTTGTTCTCCTAGTAGTCCATGGTACATGCAACAGTCTTCTCCAGCACCACAGCTCAAAGGCATCAATTCTCCTTCTATCATCCCTAGTCCAGCTCTCTGACACATAGTGAGTAATTTGCAAAGACTGGGGCCCGGATCAGGTGCACCTTAGTCTCCAGAATGACATCGTTGCTCCTCAGTACCTTAGTGAGGTCTCTGACAGGAAGTCTTTTTATAGGGTTGCTCAACCTTGACCCTATTAACACTAGGGCTGGCTCATCCTTTGTCTCATGGGGCTGCCTGGACACTGCAGGGCGGTGAGCGGTCTGCCTGGCCTCTATCCGTTACAGTCAGCATACCCTCTTGTCAAAAAAAGCCCAAGTGAGAGTCACTGCTCTGTTAAAACCACTGGCGTCCAGGGGCGGTGTACACAGTTGCTAACAGAAAGGGGGGATGTTTTGAATCTTTGGAAGAAAGACTTGAAGAAAAGATCCGGTGATCCACTTAAAAAGAACCAGCCAACAACAGACCTTTGGACCCCGGCTCTGCTCTACACACATGGCGGTGACACAAGTCTGGAGTCAACTGGACCATGACACACTGTGATGAGTGCCATTTCTCATTACTCATGGAAATGCAAGCACATTGGCAAAGGAGGGGCAACAAATGGTGAATGTATAAAAGGGCCTGGCAGTGTCTTGGCACAGAAATACCTTCACCGAAGGGAAATCTTGTTGCTATTGTTGTGAACAGCACAAATGCACTTAGAGGTAAAGGTCTGGCACCTGAATGATGAATATTTGAACACTGTTATTGTTGTTAGATGCTGTCAAGTGGTGTACGATCCATAATGACAACAGATCTGAACCCTGTCCTGTCCCCTGCCATCGTCACACTTCCTGACACACGAGAGGCCGTTGCCGCAGTCACCGTGTCAGTCCACCTCAGTGAGGGTCTTCTTCTCCTTCGCTGACCCCCCACCATTCCAAGCATCATGTCTTTCGCCAAGGAATAGCCCCTCCTATTAACATGTCTAAAATATGTGAGATGAAATCTCATCGTCTTTGCCTCCAAAGAGCACTCTGGTTACACACCCTTTTCAAGACATAGTTGTTTTCTTCTTTTGGCCGTCCATGGGATGTTCAGTGCTCTTCTCCAAAACACAGCTCAAAGGCATCACTTCTCCTGTCATTCTTATTCACTGTCCAGCTCTCAACAACAACAACAACAATAGCTCTCATCTTAACAAGTGATCAGGAAGACTATGACCTGAATCAGACACACCTTAGTCCTCAAACGGACTTCATTACTTCCCAATAATTAGGAGAAGTCCCTAACTGAAGGCTTTCCCAGTGCAGTGTTTCTCCTTATTCCTGACTGCTGGTACCAAGGGTGTTAACTGTGGATCCAAGAGAGATGAAGTTGACAGTTTCCAATCTTTTCTCCATCCGTCATGATGTTGCCTATCGGTCCAGTGCTAAGAATCTTTGTTTTCTTGACATTGAAATGCAATCCATATTGAAGGCTGTATTCTTTGGTCTTCTGCAACAAGTGCTTCAATCCTTTTCACTTTCATCAAGCATGGTCGTGTCATCTGCATAACGCAGTTTATTGATGCATCTGCCTCCAATCCTGATGCCACATTCCTCTTTATGGGATCCAGCTTCTTGAATAATTTGCTCAGCATACAGATTGAAGAGGTATGTAAAGAGATTACAACCCCGACACACTCCCTTCTTAATTTTAAACCTTGTAATAATATTCCCTCACTCTGTTTACACAACAGCTTCCTGGCCTAGGTATAGGTTTCTCATGAACACAATTCAGTGCTCTGGGATTCCCATTACTTTCAATATTAGCCATAACTTGTTATGATTCGCAGAGCCAAGTGCCTTTGCATTGTCAATAAAGTATAAATAGATAGTCTTCCCATATTCTTTACTTTCAGCCAGGATCCATCTGGCATCAAAATGATATCCCTGGTGTGACGGCCTCTTCTAAATCCTGCTTGAACTTCTGGCAGTTCCCTATCTATGTATTGTTCTAGCAATTTTTTAATGATATTCAGTAGTATTTTACTTATATGTGATATTAATAATATTGCTTGATACTTTACACATTCCGTTTGCTCACTCTTTTTGGGAATGGGAATAAAGATGGATGGACCTCTTCCAATCCATTGGCCTGACATCTGTCCACCAAATTTCCTGGCATAGACTGATGAGTGCATCCAGGGCTGTATCTGTTAATTGAAGCAAGTCAATTGGTAAGCTTCGATTCCTGGGGCCTTATTTTTTGCCAGTGCCTTCAATGCAGCTTTAACTTCCTCTTTCATTACCATTGGCTCCTGTTTGTACGGTACTTCATGACATTTTTACGTGTCGGTCAGTTCTCTTTGGCATAATGATTCTGTATATTCTCTCCATCTTCTTTTGATGCTTTTGGGGTCATTCAATACATTGCTCATAGCACCTTCAATATTGTGACTCAAGGCTTACTTGTTTTTCAGTTCTCTCAGCTTGAGAAATGCCGAGGAAGCTCTTCCCTTTTTATGCTCCAATTCCAGCTCCGTTATGATACTTTGTCTACTCAAGATGCCCTTTGAAATATTCAACATTTTCACTTTGGCATGTTTTTCCTTTTGTTTTGGCTTTTTGACACTCTAATGCAATTTTAGAGTCTCTTCTGACCTCAGTTTTAGTTTTTTCTTTCTCTGTGTTCATAATGAACTTTTGCTTTCTTCCTTGATGATATCCTTGATATCTTACAACTCATCTTGTCTTTGATCATAGGTGCTCAATGCTTCAAATCTGTTCTTAAGATGATCTTGGAATTCAGATGGAGTAGATTCAAGATAATATTTAGTTTCTTGTGAACTTATTTTCATTTTCTTTGGCCTCAATTTAAACTTGCACATGAGCAATATATAGTCTGACCCACAGTCTACCCTTGGCCTAGTTTTGACTGCCAATTCTGAGCTTTTCTAACAATTCCTTCCACAGATGTAGTCAATCTGATTTATATACAGCCCGTCAGGTGAGAACCCTATGTAAAGTAGCTTTATGTGCCAATTGGATGGATTGTGTCATCTGGATGGATGGTGAAGAGATTGAGATTGTTACAGCTTTAGTTTGCTTGGCTTTGTAGTCCACACGCTTGGCACCAGCAGCCAGGAAATTAAAAGACATATTGCAATAGGAAAGTCTGCTGTTAGGGACCTCTCCAGAGTACTGGCGAGCAATGGTGTCACTCTGGAGAATAAGGTGTGCCTGATCCAGGCCATGGTCTTTGCAGTCACTTGCTATGTGTTAGAGAGCTGGACAATGACTAGGGATGATAGAAGGAGAATTGATGCTTTTGAGCTGTGGTGCCGGAGAAGGGTATTGAATATACACCATGGACTGCTAGGAAAATGAACAGGTTCATCCTGGAGAGGTTTAAACCGGGCTGCTCCTTGGAGGCAAGGATTCTGAAGCTTCATCTGACATACTTTGGACATGTTGTAAGGAGGGACCAGTCCTTGGAGAGGGACATCATGCTTGGGAGGGTGGAGGGACAGCGCAGGAGAGAAAGACCCTCGATGAGATGGATTGACTCAGTGACTGGGGTATTGGGGGTGGGTGTGTCGGAGACAGTGAGGTTGGCACAGGACAGAGCAGGGTTTAGGGCTGTTGTACGTAGGGTCGCTATGAGCCACAGGCAACTCGATGGCACATAACAACAACAACATTTGGAATGAAGAAATCTTTGAAAATACAAAATTCACTCATTCTATTTCCTGCTCTGTGGCCAAGCCCGTGTTCTCCAACTATGTTCTGTCTTCACCGCTTCGAACTTCTGCATTCCTGTCACCAATTCTCATTATCACCTCTTGATTGCATGTTTGGTCAATTTCAGACTGCAAGAGTTTGTGAACATTTTTAGGATCTTCTTCTTTGGTTCTAGATGTAAGAACAGATATTTGAATAAGAGTCGTGTTAATGGGTCTTCCTCGGGTGGGTATGGACAATATCTTATCAGTCACAACATTGTATTTCAGGATAGAACTTGAAATTGTCTATGAATGCAATGCCATTCTTTTGTTTTTCACTCCCAATGTGGTCTTCCTGTTGTGTGTCACTGAGTTTAAACCAACCCATAGCTGACCCTCCAGGGGGTTTTCAGAGGCAGTAATTGCACAGGAAGAGATTGCCTATCCTTCTTCCATAGACTAGCTGGTGGATTTGAACCATGAGCCTTTGGGATTGCAGCACAGATTGCTACCACTAGGCTCCCAGAGCTTCCAAGGTCTCTAGATTGAAATCACTGCTCTTCAGCACTCTGGAGAGGTCCCTGACAGCAGATTTTCTCAGTGTAATTTGTCTTTTAATTTCCTGCCGGATAATGTCACAAGTATTGATGGTGGAGACGAGCAACCTAACATTTTTAACAACCTCAACCTCTTCCCCTTCTATCATGGTGCTGCCAGTTGGCCCAGCGGCGAGAATCTTTGTTTTCTTGATGTTGAGCTCCAATCCATATTAAAGACGCCAGGCTTTGATCTTCTGCAGTAAATCCTTCAGGTCCTCCTTGGTTTTGACAAGCAAGGTTGTGCCATCTGCATAAGGCAGGTTGTTGATGAGTCTAACATTTGTAATTAATTCTCTTCCCAAATCAGAGGTGTCTATTTGTTGCCTAGGGCTGCTATAACAAGTTAACATAAATTATGTTGTTGTTGTTGTTGTTGTTGTCGTCGTCGTCGTGTGCTGTCAAGTTGGAATCGACTCACAGCTGACCCTCCAGTGGCTTTTCAGAGGCACTTAATCCAATGGGAGGAGATTATCCATCCCTCTTCTGCATGTGGATTTGAACTATGCACCTTTAGGATTGTAGCACATCGTCTTACCACCCAGTGACCAGATAAAACCAAAAATTTTTTTTTTTCTTTCACAGTTAGATCAGCTGGACGAGAAATCTCAAAGCTTCTGCAAAGTCATGCTCTCTGATGACTCTCGGGAGAGATCCTTTCCTGTCTGTTGCTCAGGTTCATGCGTTCCTCGGTTAATGACAGCATCACTCCTTTCTGTGTTTCTGCGTAGAAGTCTAGAAGTCTCTATATGTATGTCTCTTTTTCATAAGGGCCCCATTCATTTTGGGGAGAACCTCTTATACTTCAATACGTATATTGATGTTGTGTACTGTCAACTCGGAATCCACCCACAGCTGACCCTCCAGCCGGTTTTCAGAGACAGTTTTGTAGCCCATGAGGAGAGCGCCCATCCGTTTCCTACAGAGCTGCTGGTGGATTCGAACCGTGGGCCTTTGGGGTTGCAGTGCAGTTTCTCACCACTAGGCTACCAGCACTCCTTACTGCCGTGAACCATCCAATGAGGCCCTAAAGATCTTACTTAATAACCCAATCTAAACCATTGGGTAGTGCAGGGCCGGGAAATAGTCCATTTTGTGTCGTGTGGGGTCTCCATAGTTAGAGATTGACTCAATAACAATTCAACACTACATACTCCATTATGACCTTAAGCTAACTGTTCTAACACACAGGCTGTGCTTCTCCGGGGGTTTGGATCCCACCAGCTGATCCTTGGGAGAAAGATGAGATCACACTATTTACAGCCTTGGGAGCCAAATAGAGGTTCCAAGTTAATGGCAATGACATTTTCCTTTAAAAAAAAAAACCAAAAAACAATAACCCACAAACCCTCTACAAAGACTATTTTCAAATAAGGTCACAGTCACAAGTGCTAGGGATTAAAATGTGTACAAATCTTTGGGG
Source organism: Elephantulus edwardii (assembly GCF_000299155.1). Taxonomy (NCBI): domain Eukaryota; kingdom Metazoa; phylum Chordata; class Mammalia; order Macroscelidea; family Macroscelididae; genus Elephantulus; species Elephantulus edwardii. Next base: position 523,796 of record NW_006400098.1, on the reverse strand, counting down.
AGAAAGATATCAACCCATTACAGCGTATTTGTGAGGGCACAGACTGAATATTGCCAAAGATTGAGTATGAAAGAGATAAGCTCTATATTAAAATTGAAATTGTCCTAGTCATTTCTAGAAAACAATGGAGAAGAAGTAGTCATTGACATGTAGTGAGGGAAAAACAATGTAAT
>NW_006400098.1:521544-522888 GCF_000299155.1 Elephantulus edwardii | reverse complement strand
TTTTTTTTTTTAATTCCAAGGTTAAATAAAGCCGCATTTGGTGAGCTCAGTGAATTGCTCCTGAAGTTTTTAGCGGAGAAAAGTCCCCATCTCAAGATCGTTGATGAACTTGTTACTGAGGACGACTTCAAGATCAGAGGGGCGACCTTCTGATGAGGAAGACTGTGGTGCAATCGCTGGGACCCAAAGGCTCCTGGCTGGTTGGAGTGTGCGCGTCCAGGTATCCAGCCCACTCACTCTGGCCTCTCGGTGCACATCGGGCCAGGGGTCTACCATGGCACCACAGGGGATTTTGAATGGTGGCTCAGTGTTTGTCTCCTGGCTTGGTTTTGCCCGAGTCTCTTACCTTCTTGTCTTTAAAATTGTCATTCTACCTCACAGATCTATGTAGAAGGAACGGGAAGGACTTTGAGCACCTGGATTTGTTCTCTTGTGTTAGAATGTTGAACTGAAGAAGTCACCGTGTTCTGACAAGTCAGCCTCGTAGGCTGATGCCACGATGTGTGTATAGAAGGGGCTGAGATCTTTAGATCCCATATGAACCCATATTTTCTATATCTATTTTTGTAGACTTTAGATTGGATACATTTTCTAATTAAAATTCAAAATGCATTTCCAAATCTCTGCTTGTGGTCTGGTTAATCCTGTACGGTTCACCATCGAGTCAACGGGAGTTCATAGAGGTGTCGTGTATATTGGAGCAGGACTGGACTCCGAGAGAACAGATCGGTAAGGAACGCTGCACTGGGGCAAAGGAAAGGGAGGCCATCTGCTAGGATCGAGCCCTCAGACATGATGAGTAATGCAAAGAACAGTCCAGAACGGGACAGTCAGTACAGAGTGAACGTGAAGGGAGGGGCAGATAAAGCGCTATGAAAGAGTCAAGGAAAGACTAACTTCTTCGTGAACTTTCATTAAAAAAACAAAGCATCTGCACACCCATGTTTATTGCGGCTTTGTTCGCAATAGCCAAGAGCTGGAAACAACCCAAGTGCCCAGCAACAAACGGATAGAGAAGCTCTGGTATATCCACAGAATGGAATACAATGCAGCACTGAAAAACAAGGAACTCGTGAAATATTATGCAAAATGGGTGACCCTGGAGGACATTATGCTGAGTGAAGTATCTCAGTTGCAGAAGGATAAATATTGAGTAGTGCCGCTGTTGTAAAATGGACTGACATCAGAGTCGAGGGAAGACAGAGAAGGAGGGGAGGAATGATGTATACTGCATTGAAACAGATGAGGGTGAGAACTGTTTAAAAGGGACATATGATTGGGTATTCTTGTCATGACAGGAGTCCAGAATGAAGGCTGCATAGTGGAGTGGACTTGGGGGGGAGG
>NW_006400098.1:517542-519964 GCF_000299155.1 Elephantulus edwardii | reverse complement strand
TTGTAAATTTTCATTGAAATTAATAATAAAAACAATTTTAAAAAAAAAAAAGAAAAGAAATTCTGAATGGCCACCATAGTTCCCCCCCGTGATGCGGTCTGGGGTAACACAGTCATATCCGTGAGATCTGATGGAAGCAGATTATCAGCTTATCAGCTGACCTTGAGATTTGACCTTTTCCAAGAGACAGATGGAGAGCCACTGCCCCTAACAACACAGCACAGCTCCTCTAGGGGGCGCGAGTGAGGCAGGCAAGCAGTAGGTTTGCCAACCCAATGGCAACTGCTTTGACTCTAACCAGAGAAAAATGGGCAATCTCCTGGAGCGCCGTTTACAGCTTCTGAAAATCCACTGGAGCTTCAGCTCCGAGGCGGTCCCACCTTGACATTCCAGCTGTAACAGCAGCAACAGCTATGCTAGGCCCCGGCAGAGGCACATAGTCTGGGCTGAACCAGCCTAAATCCCAAGCATCTGGTAACACTACTGAGAAAAAATAAAATCTAGTTCTCTGCTCCAGTAAAGTTCCCAGTCAAGAAAATCAGTTACATCATGTTGTTATGTGTCATTGAGTCGCCTGAGACTCATAGCAACCCTGTGTACAACTCTAAACCCTGTTCTATCCCTTGCCAATCTTATTGTCTCTGACACATCTACCTCCATTACCCCCGTCACTGAATCAATACATCTGATCGAGAGTCTTCCTCTCCTGCATTGTCCCTCCAACCTCCAAAGCATGACGTCCCTCTCCAGGGACTGATCCTGCCTTGTAACATGCTCAAAGTATACCAGGTGAAGCTTCAGAATCCTTGCCTCCAAGGAGCAGCCTGGCTTCACCCTCTCCAGGATGAACCTGTTTGTTCTCCTAGCAGTCCATGATATAGTCAACACTCTTCTCCAGCACCACAGCTCAAAGGCATCAACTCTCCTTATCATCCCTAGTCATTATCAAGCTCTCTGAGGCATGGCAAGTGATTGCAAAGACCATAATATCAGGTGCACCTTAGTCTCCAGAGTGACACCATTGTTCTTCAGTACTCTGGAGAGGTCTCTGACAGCAGACTTTCCTAATGCAATTCACCTTTCAATTTCCTGGCTCCTGGTACAGGTAATTATATTACATTATTACATTTTAGTCAAGTGTTTACACATAACATTGAAATTGCTCTTGTTCTTTCTAATACATCATTGATATATATTCTATATAGGTAATCTGTGAATAGACTTGGAGTGATCATCCCCAATACAGACCTCGGGTTCTGGACTCTGAGTTGGAGGAAGGACAGGTCCTCCACAGCAGCACAGAGCCTCCAAGAGAAAGCAGGCTTTATCAAGGAAATCAAGACATAAGATTCCAAAATATATCCATCAGGTAGAAGAGGAGATTGACAGAAGGTGAAGGGAATGGATGGGTGGGCTTTTAGAGACGTGAGGAGCAGGGGACACACGGTGTCCACTTTCTAAGCACTTCTCCCTCCTATTTCCATAGTGGCCATGACTTTGGACGTCAAAATAGCCCATAGCTTCCTCATTTCCGATGACCAGAGAAGTGTGAGGTAGGGATTTCTCAGAGATTCATGAACTTCATCTGCTTCTGTTGGCTCCTGTCACTTCACCGTTGTCCGCTGATGCTGGAAGCGGTGATTGCAAAGGCCAAGAGTGGCCTATGGGGTTTGTGGAGACTCTGTGAGCTGAGAAGGAGATGCCGTCACACCTTGGCTTCTGGGCGCTGAGCTGGGGGACTTGCCGCTGTTTTTCATCCAGCACGGAGCCTCCGACCTCCCTCAGGGCCAGCAGCCCACTGGCCAGAGTGGCCCTCTTCCTGGATCTGGACATGGGCAGGCTTTCCTTTTATAAAACAAGAGACAAGACCCATATCTTCACACTCACTCATGCTCCTGGGGTCCTGCACCCTTTCATTTCTTCATTTCCAAGACTTGATGAACATGTCTGCCTGAGCCTCCCTTCCCGTGATGCAGTTTCCATCTGAAGCCAAGATGCACAGTTTGTCAGACAGCATTTCTAGAGGAGGACTTTGTCTCCATGGCTCCAGTCTTACCAGGTTGCTATAAATTGGGTGGCATGGTAATACAGAAATAAGTAATATTTCATAAATGATGAACACTAATTTGGTTGGTTGGAAAAGAAATTGTGTGTTCATACGAAATACCATCCTTGTCATCCTCTGTAGTATCAGGTGATGTTTCTGTTGCAGACCGAGGGTAAAGTATTTTTGTAATTATTAATAATGAGACAGACAGCCGGGAATGAGATAAAAACAGAGAGTAAAGTCAGGGGGCCAGCAGTTCTCAACTGAAGGGTCAACCAGAGCTTCCCTGTATCTTTATTGAAAATTATCAGGAAGTAAATCACAAAGAGAATTCAATGCAAATGAAGCCAAGCTCTTTCTATTGAAAACCTTCCC
>NW_006400098.1:515699-516797 GCF_000299155.1 Elephantulus edwardii | reverse complement strand
GTGTCAGAGACAGTGAGATTGGAACAGGATAGAGCAGAGTTTAGGACTTTTGTACATAGGGTCGCTATGAGTCACAGGTGACTACAGCACGTGACAGCAACAACCACCAAAAATGCAGTGTCGATTTTGCTACCACATGCATTTTCTCATGAAGAAATACCTTGTGGCTTTCCAGTTTCTATGAGACTTCAAGCTACTCAACTGCTTTTCACAACACTGCAGACTCACAATACTGAACAGTTCTAAGGAGAGTTTCCAGACCCTGACAGACGAGGGAGAAAGCAGAACTGGCCACCCATTTCTCAAATGATGGGCCCATCAAACCCTATGAATGACCAAAGAACATTATCCAAATGGTTCCCCCAAAAAATACAGTGGGTTAAAGTGTCCAGTCGCCGAGCAGGGTGTTCCCTGGGATGGACAGTTCGGGTTAGACGTGGTCGTGTGGATACGGAGATCTTGAGGGCATGTCTGATATCACAGGAAGAGTTTTGAGCCGTGGATATTGTGGATGGAAACTTTCCAATTGTGGAGTCAGGGGGACCTCACATGGGGCCACCTCCACGCCACTAGCCGCACTGTGGTGTTACCTCTGCCATTAAGGAACACTGACACATTTACTGCCAACCAAATGGCACGCGAATCACCAGCTGCTCTGGTGAGCAAGATCGTAAACCTCTGATAGAGACCGACTCTGGAGAAGCCAACGGCTGGACGCTATGAAGCCAAACAGACTCAAGTGGAGATAGGCTGGTATGTAAGTAGGCAGCACCTGTGTGAATGGTGGGAGGAGGGGTCCTCTGTATAAAAAGCCCAGGGCAGAGGGTTTTACCCAGGACTGACTTCCCGGTGGAAGCAACTGTCCCTGCACCACAAAGTCTAGTGGAGGAAAGTGAGTAGTGTTACCAATTCCTGTTTTGTCCTTGTTGTTATGTGCCATCGAGTTGTTTGCGACTAATAGCGACCCCACGTACAAGACCCCTAAATACCATTCTAACCTGTGCCAACCTCACCGTCTCAAACACATTCATTCCCACCACTCCACTCACAGAATTGATCCATCTCATCGAGGATCTTCCTCTCCTGTGCTATCCCTCC
>NW_006400098.1:510223-514070 GCF_000299155.1 Elephantulus edwardii | reverse complement strand
CAGTTCTGATTAATCTCCTTTGTCAGTGTGTCCTTTGCCATTCCCTGTCACTCCTCCCTGAGAGAGACTTCACCCTGAGTCATAAGGAAAAGGGGACGGCGGCGTATTCTCTTAGCTACTTCCTGCTGGTAAGGGACGCTGTAGGTTTCAGGTTGAAGATCTTCTCTCACTACTCTGAAGGGCCCTTTGGCAATAGGAAACACATATACTTTTGAGGAGATTTTGGAATTTAGATGCACTTTTACCAATTGTGCTTAGCCATACATATTCATATCCTTGAAGATGCACCATGGAACGGCTGCAGTCTAGAAGACACAAATTTAACTAACAAGTTAAAAGTACATGAGTCAACAATGAAAAGCAATAATATTCTGATTAGAGATTCTAACAAAGACACAAATCAAGTTACAGAGGGAAGATAATCCTTAAAATAAAAGTCTTATTGGCTGGCACTTTGTCTATTATAGTGAAAGGGCTAGGAACCACTTGATGTAGAGGCATAACTATGTCATTTATTGTTCTTAAGTCCTAGACCAGTTTCCATTTACCATTCGAATGTTTTACATCTAGGAAGGCCACATGCAAAGCAGAGGTGAAGTAAAGAACTGCTTATGAGGTTTTCCATCAATTCCAACAACTAAGGAATAGCGAGAAGAGATGGATCTGAGAAGGCTTTTAAGGCCGAATATAGGCTCGTGTGTCCAGGAGAAAACAGATATTCTTACCAGCAAGTTAATGCTCACACATGGCTCTTCTGGGAGGATCTGAATTATATCACTCAATTCCTTCGGAGTTGGAGGTGGAGGAAATTCATCCTCCTTTGTACCAGATTCACAATCACTCTCTTCTGAAGAGGTTTTTTTCTTCTAATTCTTCAGACATCTCCTCAGACCATAATGCTTTTAAAGCTAATGAGATCAAATCATGTAGTAACCAAACTGAAACAGAAATTACATCTCCTTTTTGATAAGCTCTTTCTAAAGGTGACAAAGGCTGTTTCTCAACTTCAGCTTTAACCTCTTTCAGTATGATATTACTTAATTCAGATTCATGCAAAGATTCAGCCATCTTTCTTTGCAAACTTTTTGAATTATTAGAACAATCCTGCACAGACTTTTTTACCATTCTTTTCAAAGCCCTTACTGGCCAAAAATTAATACAAGTCTATTCTCTTCTTAAAGCTTGTACCACATTTTGCCAGGTTTTTAGATTTAACTGCACTTTATTTACCATTTTAAACCAGCGACAGTGTTTCTGTACATACTGAAACAACTGCAAAAATTACTTTTCTCTTACATTTACCCCTGAGCTCTTAAGTAATTCCTTAATTAATGTAATGTACTGAGCTTCAGAAGATGGGCTGTTCCCCATGATTCTGTTTTATCAATTCTACCTCCGAATTTTCAATACGATTTCAGAGGGTGGGGTATACTCCCCATGAAATATTTTTCTTCCCTTAAATTTGCCCTTTAAGGGGTGAGAGAATCCTCATGAAATGTTTTCTAATTCTATCCTTAATTTCCAAGGAGTGAAGATTCTCTCATGTCCCTGTTTTTAATTTTCCCCAAAGTTTCACTTACCATGAGCGAATTTCCTTTCAGTTCCTGGTGTCTGCTCGAAAAAGAGAAACCACCACCTTTTCCAAAGAAAAACCACCCCCTTGTCTCGTTCAGGGCGCCAGAATGTTGCAGACCGAGGGTCCCAAAGAATGGAATAATTTTATAATTATTAATAAAGACACAAACAGCCAGGAATGTGATAGAGCAGAGAGCATAAAACAGGGGGCCAGCAGTTCTCGACTGAAGACCCCAAGCCAAGCTTCTCTGTGTCTTTATTGAAAATTATCAGGAAGTAAATCACAAAGAGAAGTCAATGCAAATGAAGCCAAGCTCTTTCTATTGAAAACCTTCTGCTTGACTCAGGAGGGAGGGGTTCACAAATGCAAGAATTTGGGTTACCCTTAACTATTAACCTTGATGCCTCAAGGTGAACTCCAGCTCAGGAAGTGACACTCTCTCTGCAGGGGGCCCCTTGCTGTCTCCTGTCTGCAGGGAACAAACACAAGAGAAATCCTAACTTATAAATCTGTAATTCCTTCAATTCCTGAACAAGGGTTGTCATATAATATTTGGTATAAAGTTTGGCTTCTCAAATCCCTGTGTGGTGTAGACGTTAACACAGTCAGCCATCTGCAGACAGTAAAGCGGAGTCCTCCATCAAGCACCTCCAAAGAAAGACCTGGCAATCTCCTTCTGACTGCCAGCCACTCCGGAATTCAGTTCTACTCTGATACACGTGAGATTGTCCTGCGATAGCGTCCACCTGGTATTGGTAGTGATTTGCTCATTTTTGGTTTTGGTAGCAGGTGCACATAATTCCTGCAGTCTTTGAAGACCTTGTCTTAACCACGGCATCGAATACCGGCTTGAACACTCCCAGCAACGGCTTATACGGGAGATAGTTCACACCTGAGACTGAAAACCCAGGGCTTTCTGGTTCCACGGACTCCTCAATCCGATCCTTATAAACTTTGCCAATCAGCCTAGAGGAAGAAGCTTTATGCCGATAAACAGGTAGGCAGGGGCTTTGATTCCTCGTCCCCACAGCTCTTCTCCGAGGGCGACCAGCCAGGAGGACAGGAGGTCAGATTGGGTGAGCAAGTCTTCTCACGAAACTCTTTCTTTCCCCTTCAGTTTCTCCTTCAGTGTTTACAACGTCTCTCCAATGCACTGCGTTTGGGTTAAGGGGTCATTTCCAGGAGAGACTATACACCCAGGACTTCAATTCTGAACTCTTTGTATTTCTAACTCCATAGTCAGTGCTGGTGGGCCTCCCCTGGGCTGCTTTGAGGGTGGGACCCGCTTAGCAGCTCTGTGATACTTGGGATATTTCTAGTACGCAGCTTCTATTTGAGGGAGATTAGACCCCGCTGAAAGGAGTCCCATTGGAACAACTGTTACACAATCTCTGCTAATCACAGCATTGATGGTTCAATTCCCCCCAGCAACCTTGCCAAACTGCTCACATAAAGATTACAGACCAGGCGACGTTAGCACTGGTCCTTGAACTCCATTCTTCCCCTGTGTTTGCCTTCCCTTTGGGGTTTACCTTGAGTCTGTATTTGACTCCATTTCCAGTGGGCTTTGGGAGGCAAACTGGCTAACGTTTGGGCTCCTAACTTTCAATGTCAGTGGTTTGAAACCACTAGCAGCTTTTTACAATAAAAGTCCTATTACCTGACCCCAGGACGGTGGTGGGGAATTTTGTGGATCATCAAGTCGGAACTGATTTTATAGCTGAGCCTCCAGTGGTTTTTCAGAGGCTGCAAATTGCGGGGTAGGCAATTACCCATCTTTCTCCCACGGAGCTGCTGCTGGATTCAAACCATGTGCCTTTGGGCTGGCATCACAATCACTTGCCACTAGACCAGCAGAACTCCCGTTAACAATGAGTGAGGCTAGGAAACCCTATGAGGAAGTCAGAATGGACTCCACATCATATTATAACAAAGTGAAACGGCATTGTTTAATAAGGCAGCAGTCCTGGTTCCTTTTACCATCCCATCCAAGTTGTCAAGCATCAAACACATACCTTAAAGTCCTTTTTGTTTTGTTAATTTTTTTAATTGGAGGCAGGAGTGATGAGGCTTCGCCTCACATACTTTGGACATGTTGCTAGAAGGGGCTATTCCTTGGAGAAGGACGTGATGCTGCGAAGGGTGGAGGGTCAGCGAAGGGGAGGAAGGTTCTCAACCAGGTGGATTGGACTCGTGTGTGTCAGGAAGTGTCAGGATGGTGCAGAAGGGAACAGGGTTCCGATCTTTTGTTCACAGGGTCGCTATGAGTCA
>NW_006400098.1:488696-510123 GCF_000299155.1 Elephantulus edwardii | reverse complement strand
ATGTTTGCTTGTTTTTTAATTAATTTTAATGAAAGTTTGCAGAGACTTAGGGTTTTCATTCATTCATTGTTGTCCTCCCTACCTATCCCCTCCCCGCCCCCAATTCACTCTTCTCTTTGAAAAGTAAAATTCTTTCATTGTTATATAATCCCTCCCCCCCCCAGGTCCATTCCACTCTGCAGCCTTTGTTCAGGACTCCTGTCATGACAATAATACGTAATCATAGATCCCTTTTAAACAGTTCTCTCCCTCATTTATTTCAGTGCAGTATACATCATTTATCCCATGTTTCTCAGTCTCCTCCCCAACCCCGAAGTCAGTCCCGTTTTACAACACTGGCCCTACGCAGTATTTGTCCTTTGTGACTGAGATATTTCACTCGGCATAATGTGGGGTGTTTTAGTTTGTTTTTTTTTATTTTATTATTTTTTGTGCATGTGTGTGTACCATCAAATCAGATCTGACTGGTACAGGAGGAGACTGTTTCTCCTTCTCCAGCAAAGCATCTGGTGGATTTGAACCATGCACCTCTGGGATTGCAGCACACCCTCCTGCCACTAGGCCATCAGAGCTCGCCGCCATAATGTATTTTTAAGTCAAGGGTTTTCGTCATTCTTATGAAACACAATAATATAAACACCAGTTTAATAGTTTCATCAAGCATCCTTGGGTGACAGTCTTACAGGAGTGAGATAGTCTCCCTATCCTTTGCCAAATAATTGAATCCCCATTAACATAAATTCCCTGAGCACAAACTCTCCCTTTTCTCCCTCCTCCTGCCACCAGATCTCGCAATCTTTACTTCCAATATACTAAATGAAATCCTGCACTAATTGTCCTTCCCGCCTGCCACAATTTGCTATGCAGTATGGTTTCCGCCTTTAGCCAGGCGTGTCACGGCTTGGAGCTTCACGTGTCTCTGTGACTGTGTCTGCGTAGTGTTCCATTGTGTACGTTGTTGTTACTAGGTGCTGTCAAATGCACTACAGCTCATGGTGGTGCGGTGAGCATCACATCAATACCTTGGCCGGCCCTGTGCTGTTCTCATGATTTCCTGCGTGCTCAAGGCCACTGTTGTGGTCACTGAGTAAAGTCATCTCTTGAGGTCCCCCCATGTCTTCTCTCTTCTCCTTCTCTCTTCTCCCCCTCCCTCTGTGTCTCACTCTCCCTCACTCCTCCTTCTTCTCCTTCTCCTCCTCCTCTTCCTCTTTTCCCTCCTTCTCCTCCTCCTCCTTTTCTTCCTCATCTTCTTCCTCCTCCTCTTCTTCTTCCTCTCTCTCCTTTTTCTTCCTCTCCCTCTCCTCCTTTTTATCTCTCTCCTCCCTTCTCCTTCTCTCTCCCTCCTCTTCCTCGCTCTCCCCCTCTCTCTGTCTCTCCCTCCCTCCTTCCTTTCCCCCCCCCCTCATTTTCCCAACGTGATGTCTATTTCCAAGGACTGGCCCCTCCTGACAACAAGTTCCGAGTCAATGGGATGACGTGTGCCCATCCTTCCTCTAAAGAGTGTCCAGGTTGCTCTTCCTCTGAGACAGACGTGTCTGTTTTTTGGCGGTCAAGTCCGACCAGCTGAGTCAAACAGAAGCTACTGTATAGCAATGGGCTTGGTGTGCTTCCTCTGGTCTTGGAACGTGAGTTGAGGAAGGATGAGATGTCTCCCACTGGCTGAAGTGCTCAATACATTCAAAGGAAAAAAAAATCCTTTCAATATCTTAGTCACTTGACGCCTCTGAGACTTGACGTCATCACCATATTCTTTTTTCAGCAGGTCCTGCTTGTTCATTGTTTCGAGAGGTTTTGTGGTGGTTTGTTTTTGTGTGTGTTTTTTTTTTCTTCAGGAGAGTTCTAAACACACCATCTTGGCACAAGATGACCGAATCTTCCTTTTCTAACTCCGGCCTGCTGTTGTATCTGCAACAGCTCAGACGCGAAGATTTCTGGAAATTTAAGCAGCATCTCAAGGAAGAACCTCAGAAGCTGAATCTGCAGCCACTTTCCTGGGCCAAAATAAAGAATGGTTCCCGAGAAGATCTAGCAAAGTTGTTGCACAAGCATTACTCAGAGCAACAGGCGTGGAACGTGACTCTCAACATTTTTTTAGCAATAGACAGGAGAGACCTCTGGGGAAAGGCCCAGGAGGAGATTCACCGTGAGTATGGGCAGCTGGGGCGGACACTCCTCCAGGAAGGCTGATTTTTCTGGAAGATTCTGATTCTATCATTGTTGAGAGATCAGCTCTGCTCTCCGCATTTGAGCGCATGCTGTGGTCTCGTGTAAGCCTTAGAAGTGAGAACAGGAGAATTGTGAGCCTTCTCTGGTTACACATAGGCTGGTTGAGAACTTGGGATTACGAATGTTCTGACCCAGAACTGTTGCCTCACACACACACTGTTCTGCCCTTTGAGGAGATGACTTAAAAGTCAGTGCTTACATCACAGGACCTTCTGAGACAGCGCCCCGTTTTTACACTTGCCAGTTTTGTTTTTATTGCTGTTGTTAGGTGCTATCTACTCCATTCCAACCCATGACACTTCTATGCACAACCTGGAGAAGCCTTGGCCTTTCTCACCGCATCCTCAGTCTCTGTTATAGGAATTGTGTCCATACAACTCCTTGAGGGGCTGCTCCCCCTGACTTCCCAAGGTCCCCCTCCTCCTCCCCTCTCCCTCCTCCTTCCCAGAGTTCACGTCCTTATCCAAGCACACACGCTCCAAGTGCGTGAGGTGTAGGCTTGCCAACCTTTTCTCCTAGAAATACCCCGGCCGCACTTCCTCCAAAATAGAGTGGGTTTGTTGGGTGAGTGTTGGTTTCTTTTTTTCAGTGCTGCCATTCCGTGGTAGCCTCAATGCTCTTCACCAGTGTTGTTATGTGCCGTCAAGTTGCCTGCAATTCATAGCGACACTGTGTACAACAGCCCTAAACCCTGCTCTGTCCTGTGCCAACCTCACTGTCTCTGACACACCCACCCCCGTTACCCCAGTCACTGAATCAACACATCTTATTGAGGGTCTTCCTCTCAGCACTGTCCCCCCACCCTTCCAGGCATGACATCCCTCTCCAAGGACTATTCCCTCCTTGCAACATGTTCAAAGTATGTCAGATGGAGCTTCATAATCCTTGCCTCCAAAGAGCATCCGGGTTTAACCCTCTCTAGGATGAATCTGTTCATTTTCTTAGCAGTCCATGGTATATTCAACACCACAGCTCAAAGGCATCAACTCTCCTTCTATCCTCCCTAGTCATTGTCCAGCTCTCTGATGCATAACAAGTGATTGCGAAGACCATGGCCTGTATCAGGTGCACCTTAGTCTCCAGAGTGACACCATTGCTCTTCAGTACTTTGGAGAGGTCCCTGACAACAGACTTTCCCATTGCGAATGTGTCTTTTAATTTCCTGGCTGCTGGTGACTGTATTAGTCTATGTATTTACGTTCAAATAAACTCCTAGGAGGGATTTGGAGGAGTAAAAAAAAAAAATACTTTTTTTTTGCCTTGTTTGAAATGTCCTCTCTTCTGTCTTCATTGGCTCAGATAACATAAACCCGTACAAAAACCACATGGAGTCAAAGTTCCGTGTCATATGGGAAAAAGAAACATGCCTTCCAGTCCCCGACTCTTTCTACAAAGAAACCATCAAGACAGAGTATGACAATCTGAAAAGTGCCTTTCCGCCTGAAAAGACACACAAGAGAGCTCTCACAGTGGTCCTGCGGGGTCCCGAAGGAGTTGGGAAAACCACCTTTTTGAGAAAAGTGATGTTGGAATGGGCACGAGGGAACATCTGGAATGACAGATTCACACATGTCTTCTTCCTTAACGTCTGTGAAATGAGGCGCTTGAGAAAGACCAGCTTAGTGGAGTGGCTCTCCAGGGACTGGCCTGCGTCGTCGAAGCTGCTGGAACAGATCTTTTCCCAGCCCCAGGCCATCCTGTTTCTCGTAGACAGCATCGAGGAGCTGAAATTAAATACTTTGCTGGACGATGACCTGTGTGATGACTGGAACCAGCCGCGGCCCCCGGAGATTATCCTCGGCAGCTTGCTGCAGAAAGCGATGTTGCCCAGCTCCTCTCTGCTCATCGCGTTAAAACCTGCGGATGTAGGGAAAAATTATTTGCTCCCGTGGCAAAAACCCATCGTTATTCCAGGATTCTCTGAGGAGCAAGTGGAGTTGTATTTCCTTCTCTTTTTTGCTGAGAAAACTAAAGCCATGAAGGCCTTTGATTTTGTTAGGAACAGGCAACCCCTGCTGTGGTTGTGCCAAAAGCCCCTTTTCTGTTGGTTAACCTGTTCTGCCTTGACAAGACAGCTTGCGAGGGGCGAAGAGCTTGAGGTCGAGTTCGGGACCATCACCTCTTTCTATGTCTCTTTTCTCACGACTGTGTTCAGAGCAGGAGGCGAGGATTCTCCGCAGTGTCAGAACGTCGCATCCCTAAAAGCCTTGTGCTCTTTGGCTGCGGAGGGGACTTGGACTTGCACCTACTTCTTTTTGACTGAGGATCTTGGGACGCATGGCGTGTCCACGGCGGACGTCTCGATGTGGTTGAGCCTGAATATTCTTCGCCAGAACGGTGACTCTATTACCTTCAGCCATGACCAAGTTCAAGAGTTCTTTACTGCCATGTTCTATTTGCTAAAACAACCTGAAGATGAGCCTAACCCGTTCATCGGCAGCATCAGCCAGCTTATCAGCACGTGTCTCAAGCAAGAAAGAACAGGCTTGTCACTCGTGAAGCAATTTGTGTTTGGACTTCTATCAGAAGCCACAGCCAAAACACTAGAGTCGTGCTACGGTCCCCAAAAGTCCCAGGAAGTAAAGCAGGAAATGCTCAAATGTATAAAAAGCTTAAGTCATTTTGACGACAACGACCCAGAGCTGAATTTCCAGGAATTATTTGATGGTGTATTTGAAAACCATGAAGAAGAATTTGTAACAGCAGTAATGAGTTTCTTTGAAGAAGTTACCATTCATGTGGAGAACACACAGGAGCTGGTCATAAATTCCTACTGTCTGTCACACTGCAGGAATTTGCACAAACTTACAATGTGTCTAGGAGACGTCTTCTCGGAAGACTCTGAACTCCCCAGGTGAGTACATCCAGGAGCTCAATGCAAACCACCCCATACGTGTAGTTTGCCCCAACCCTCCATTCATTTACATACACTTTGTACTTTGCAGTATGTCCTTGTAAACAAAAAGACTTTTCGTTTTGCATCCTGGTGCTAGCCATTGTTAGCTATATTGTAGGGAGCATCTCAGCTTCTTGGAATTTTTCCTTCTGTGGCAGGAAAGGCAAGTTTTTCTCCTTCACCTGTGGCCTAGTGGCAAGAAGCTGCGCTGTAAGCGCAAAGCCACACGGTTCAAATCCACCAGCCTGCTTTGGGGGCGGGGGAGAATGAGCAATGTCCTTCCCTGCAATTGGCTGCCTCTGAAACCCCGCTGGAGGGTCAGCTATGGGTCAGTGCCGACTCGATGGTCCACAACAAAAACAGGGCTAATGTGAAGTTTACAAGCAAGAAGGTTTTATAGTTACTAAAGATTTACTCCATAGCCTTTAAATTCGCATGACCAACGTATGGTTTGGTTCCCAAATATATGCCATCTTTTAGGAGAATGTTTTTTGCATTGAATATCCTGTTCATAGAGGGATCACCAAATATAAAGTCTTTTTTTAAAAAAAAATATTTGCACTCTAATCCCAGAGGTACATGGTTCGAATCCACCAGATGCTCTGCTGGAGAAGGAGAGGCTATCTCCTCCTGTACCAGTCAGATCCGATTTGACGGTACACACTTAAAAAATAATATATATACACAGCCAAACCCAAGTTTGTTCACAATTCTAGGAATTTGGTGGTTCAATAACTTTAGTTATGTGTTTCACAATGAGTCCCTGTTCTATTTCTACCTGTTAGTTCAGCACATGACTTTATGCTCTGCATTTGTGCATGAAGTCAGCTCTTGTCAGTTAATACACATATTTCTTTATAAAAGAGCCATGCTTGAGGCAAACATTCTTTTTTTTAATTTTTTTTTTTTATTTTTGTGTGAGTGTACCGTCAAATCAGATCTGACTGGTACAGGAGGAGATTGTCCCTCCTTCCCCGGCAGAGCATCTCATGGATTCGAACCGTGCGCCTCTGGGATTGTAGTTGCAGCTCCTTGCCACTAGGCCACCAGAGCTCCCCTGAGGCAAACATTATTTTGGAGGTTAAATGTTTGTGTAGGGAGCTCTGGTGACCTAGTGGCAAGAAACTGCACTGCAGTTGCAAAGGCATGCGGTTCAAATCCACCAGCTGCTCCGTGGGAGAAGGATGGTCCGTCTCCTCCCCTGCGATTAACTGCCTCTAAAAACCCACGAGAGGGTCACCTAGGGGTCAGTTCTGACTCTACAGTTCATAACAACAATAACAACAACAAATGTTTCCTTACAAGTTGTACAGATTCTTTCTGGCCAGTAGGTTTGGGGCTTCTCTCTGTCCCAGTGGACCCAATAAAACCCGGTTTCCATATGAATTTGAAATTCTGAGCATTGACTCTTTTAGATCAAAGCATATCGGGGTCAGAATCTATGGTTGCCTTGAATTTAAAAAAAGAAAATGCCTGCTAAGTATTGATCTCCTAGCGAGAAAATATTCTCACTCCATCTCTTCACAGTGCAAATAGGTAAGAACTCAAGTGCTAACTCAAATACTGGACGTCTGTGTCCTCTCCAAGGGGCTTGGAAGGGAGGCTTGGTTATCTCTTTGCAAACAGTCATTTCAGCAACTGGTGGAGGGCACACCTCCTCTGAGCAACGTGGTATCGCCGTGAGTTATGGTGACTCCACTGCTGTTAGTTTTGTTCTCACGTGGATGATGGGGGAGCGAGGATTAGAACCCAACTGGAAAGCTTCCCCAAAGTCACGTAGCTGATATGTGGGTTGATCGCAGTGACTCTGACTCTGGGTCCACAGTGTGGCCACTGGGATACGTTGGTTCAGTTTACCACCCTGAACATCGGCTCTCCGTCAGTGTGTCTTGTTCAAGACCGGTCTCCATCAGCGGTGAGTTTCTTGGGAATCGATTTCTGTTTATTTTGGAAATGCCTGAGGCTGAAGGGAGAATCCTGTGTTTTGTTCTCCTCCAGGACTGAGAAGCTTGCTATTTGGCAAAACTGTTGTTCCATCTTCCACACCAACGAGAACCTGCAAGTGTTCTTGCTGGAGAACTGTGCTTACAGCCACGCGCCCATGGCTATTCTGTGTAAGGCCATCGCCCACCCGTTGTGCAGACTCCACAGTCTGACGTAAGTTTGGTATTTCACCGCTTCTTCACGCCTCTGAAATGATCCACTCCTCCCTCCTTTAGGAACCCTGGAGGCGTGGTGCCTCATGTGTTAGGCTACTAACAGAAGGGTTTAAGGTTCAAAGCCACCACCTGCCCTATGGAAGAAAGACGGAAAGTGTCCTCCTGTAAATACTTAGAGTCTCAGAAGTGCAATGGAAGGGTCCCAATGACTCAGGCTGGAATCAGTAACAGTGTATTCATCCCTCTCTCTCCTGGGACCTAACCCACTAGCCTGCTTTGAGGAAGAAAGATGGGTCGTTCTTCCATCAAAATTTCTGCCGCCTTGGAAATTCAGAGGGGTGTTATTCTGAATCATAACCAACTATGGTAGTAGCCTTGGGTTTTTGGTGATCTTTTGGAAGAAGACAACATAAGCACAAAGAATTATAGTGGTATTAGTACTACTACTGTTGTTGTTGTTGTTGTTTTGTTTCTGCTACGTCTTCTCTTGACTCGTAGTAACCCCATACTCAACCAAAGTCATTGACTTGTTTGACAATGAACCCATGATCAATTGCAGATTGGATAATCAAGATCAATAGCCTTTTTGTTGACTGGCTTTTCATAAGCAGGTCACTAAGCCTTTCACTTATCTTCATCTTAAAGCTCTGCGGAAGCGCATTCAGCATCACAGCAGTACACAGCCTCCACTGACAGGCTAGATCGCAGCCGGGTTTGACAGGTGCACTGGCTGGAAGTCACACCCGGAACCTCAGTAGGACAGAGGAGAACTCGATACCTGTGAACCACTAAGACCTCAAAAGATTGCATTTAGTGGCACACGTAAACTTTAGTTAAAACCACAACTTAAAAAGGACACACTTTAAACTGTAAGACATCAACACCAACCCCAAACCTTGCCATTGAGTCAATTCCAATTCAGAAAGACCCTGTGGGACTTCGTAACGTCCATCTGGGATTCCTGAGGCTGTGACTTCTATGGGAAGATATTGATCTATCCCAAGGAGCATTTGGACTTAAACAACCGATCTTTAAGCACGGTGCTAAGACAAACATCACTGAAGGTTAAAGGATTTATAGAGAGATATGTGAATCCGTTGACGTATGAAAGTTGGATCTGTTATTTTAACTGGAGATAAACTGGGTTTCGATACAAAGACTATTCTTTTTTGATACACTAGTATCACATGTTGTGAGGAGAGACCGGTCCTTAGAGAGGGACATCATGCTTGGGAGGGTGGAGGGACAGTGCAGGAGAGGAAGGCCCTCTATGAGGTGGATTGATTCAGTGACTGGGATAATTGGGATGGGAGTGTCAGAGACAGTGCGATTGGCACAGGACAGAGCGGAGTTTAGGGCTGTTGTACATAGGGTCGCTATGAGTCGCAAGCGACTCGACGGCACATAACAACAACAAGAAGTTTTTATTTGTTTATTTTTAAATTATTATTCATTTCAATGAAAGTTTACAGAAACTTTGGATTTCTATTCATTCACTGTTGCACTTCTCTCCCTGCCCACCCCACCCCCACAAAGACTATTCTTGGAGATTATTTTATTGTTAAAACAGCATAAGGAGAAGAGGGTAAAATGCTCACAAAGATAGAACAGTTATAAGGGCTCATAACAACCAAAGATCATACAAATGCAGCAAAAACTTACAGAAGTTGAGCATCAATGGAAAAGAAAACTGTTGTTGAAAAGAGAGAATACAATTAGGGTGATGACATGAGAGACCTCTTAGTAATAGGTAACATTTGCTTAGAAGTTAATGAATCAGAGGTCGGTGTTCCCTCCATGAAGAGGGAGGAAACTGAAGACCATTGGGAGAGTAATCTTAAAACTAGAAAAAAAGGACTGGAAAGTATATATTAGAAACTCCTTGATCACAGAACTATTTACTTGATGTGCATTTCTTTGTCCCGTTTTGATGCAGTGCCCAAGAAAACCTTCCTGCCGTTGTCTTTTGTCATCCAGGCAATTCTATCTCACAATCCTCTCACTCGGGTCCGAGTTGCACGGTGGTCCACAAGGTTTTCAAAGGCTCGTGTTTAGATGTTTCTCCCAGACCTTTTTTCCAGAGGGCCTCTGGATGGGATTGAGGAACAATGTAGGGGTGGGAGGAGCCAGGTCCTTCTGAGACTGAGGACGACAGGCAGGACAAGTTGTAAAGAGATTTTCTTTCCTTAAGCTTGGATCACATGGCATGACTCCCAACACTTCTTCTTCCCCAGGGTGATGTTTATGACCAACTTGGGAGAGGGAGCGAGCTTCTTCAAGAGCGTTTCTCAAATCCCCCGCCTGAAGTACCTGAATCTCCACGGCACTAACCTCTCTCACAGCGCAGTCAGGGAAATGTGTCGCATGCTGAAACACCCCATGTGCAACATCGAAAAAATCATGTAAGTCGTGGGCTCGCCGGTACTTTTATTTTTCCCAATGTTGTTGCTTTTGATTGTCCGTTCTGAACCAACTCGTAGCTGACTCCTGAGGGATTTCAGAGGCAATGAATCACGTGGGAGGAGATTCCCCATCTACCTCCTGCCAAGCAGCTGATAGATTCAAACCTCCCAGCTTTGGGTTGGCAATACAGCTCTCCACCCGCTAGGCTACCAGGGCTCTGAGAAGACACAGTATGATAATATATGTTTATAAATTCTAATTTCTCTATCATTGTTTCTTGGTTTTTTTCCTTTCTTGTTGTTGGGTTTTTTTTTTAAGAATTTTTTCTTTTTTCCTTTTTTCTCTTCATTATTATTGCTTATCATTAACAATTGTATTTTTATTCTTCAAAATTTCTAGATTTTCATTTTTAGGGTTTTTTTAAACATTTTATTTATTTTCTTATTGTGTGTGTGTGTGTGTGTGTGTGAGTGTACCGTCAAATTGGATCTGGCTGGTACAGGAGGAGATTGTCCCTCCTTCCCCAGCATCTGGTGGATTCGAACCGCATTCCTCTGGGATTGCAGTGCAGCTTCTTGCCACTAGGCTACCAGAGCTCCCTTACTTTTAGGTTTTAAGTTACAGTTTTAAATATTTGCTTCATTTCATATGTGCCCATTTTTTATTTATACAATCATTCACTATCATACATTCATAGACATTTTATTTGATAGCATCTTTTCTGTACATTGTAGTGGCTTTTAAACGTTCTTTAAATTTTATATTGGTTTGCATACAAAATGTGTATATAAAGTTTCACACATTGCTTCCTTCATTTCGTCATTAGTACAATCATTCCCATCCGCTGTGTTTTCTAAAATTCTGTGCCCACTGCCACCTGGCCTTTTCAGGTCCTCACAAGATCTGTCCTCATTCCTTCAGTACCTCCCTCTGCCCACCAAACTCTGAGATCCTGTCACTTTCCCCACCTCCACCTTCAGACCCCTCCCACCTTCTCTTTCCCTCTCTGGACTTTTATCCACCTATTTCTACTTATCCTTCTACTTTTACAATAATGGTCTTATCCATGCTTCTATTTTTATTTCTTCTTTAAACCTTATGTCTTCCATGTTAATACTTATCTTTAAAATGTTGTCGAGTACCATTGAGTCGGAAGCAAACCCCAGCTGACCCTCCAGCGGGTTTTCAGAGGCACTTAATTGCACAAGACTAAATTGCCCATCCTTCTCCCACAGAGCAGTCGGTGGGTTTGAAATGCATACTTTTGAGAACCCAGTGCAGATTCTATACTCCATAATATTTTATTCACACTTAATAGTTCGCATATATTTTAAATTCTTCATTAATATTAGCAAAAAGTATTCTTTTTAATTTAATACTTGTTTGTTAAAAAGCTCAGATACAGGGAGCTCTTCTGGAGCAATTTCCCTTTTATCTCCTTGAAAAAAATGATTTTGTTTTCTGTATTGTGATTGCTTTGAACGTGTAGATTGCTTTTGGTAGGATTGTCCCTTTCACAATATTGAGTCTTCCTATCCATGAACAGGGAGTATTTTTCCATTTATTTGGGTCTTTTATTGTGTCTTGTATAAATATTCTGTAGGGGGTTTTTTTGTATATAGGTCTTTTGTCTCTAGTTAGGTTCACTCCCAAGAATCTCGATTTGTGGTTGGCTATTGTAAACTGTATTGCTTTCTTGATTTCCTTCTCTGAGTTTTTTGTTACTGTAGAGGAATCCCTCTGATTTTTTTATACTGATCTTATATCCTGCCACTCTATTAAATTAGCCTACTAATGCTAACAGGTTGGGGTTTTGGGGTTTTTTTTTAGTCTTTAGGGTTTTCTGTGTACATTATTGTATCTTCTTCATAGGGAAAGAGTGTAACCATCTCTTTGCCAATCTGGATGCCTTCTATTTCCTTCTCTTGTCAAATTTCCCTAGCAAGTACTTCAATATAATGTTCAATAGAGGGAGCTTTGGTGGCCTAGTGGCAAGAAGCTTCACTGCAATGCCAGAGGTGCGTGGTTCGAATCCATGAGGTGCTCTGCTGGAGAAGGAGGGACAATCTCCTCCTGTACCAGTCAGATCCCATTTGATGGTAAACACACACACACACACACACACACACACACAAATAATAAAAATAATAAAATTTTAAAAAGACGATACAGAACTACTGTTGCATAGAAGTGATGACATAGTGGCAAGAAGCTGCACTGCAATCCCAGAGGTACGTGGTTTGAATCCACCAGATGCTCTGCCGGAGAAGGAGGCGCATTCTCCTCCTGTACCAGTCAGATCTGATTTGACGGTACACACACAAAAAAAAATAAATAAAATAAAATTTAAAAAAAAAAGAAGTGATGACAGTGGGCATCCTTGTCTGGTCCCTATTTTCAAGGAAAACGCTTTTACTCTTTATCCGTTGAATTATATTGGCTCTTGGTTTTGCATCTATACTTATCAATATATTGAGGAAATTCCATCCTATTCATCAATTTTGCTGTCTTAATCAGAAAGGGCTGTTGGATTTTGTCAAATTCATTTCACATCAATTGCTAGGTTCATATAGTTCTTGTTATTTGCTTTGCCAATTAGACACATTTCATTGTTTTTCTTATTTTGAACCATCCTTGCATACCTGTTATTAATTCCACTTGGTCACATTGAATTAATTTTTTATGGGATTTTGGATTCTATTGGCTAGGATTTTGTTAAGGATTTTTGCATCTGTATTCATGAGTGATATTGGTCTGTTTTTTTCTTTCCTGTTAATATCTTTGCCTGGTTTGGATTAGGGTTATGCTTGCTTCATAGAATGACTCTGGGTGTGTTGCTTCTTTTTCTATTGTTTAAAAATACCATAAGTAGAATTGCTGATAGCTCTTCACTAAATATTTGATAGAACTCAGCCATGAAGTTATCTGGTCCAGGACTTTTTTTTGTGGGGAAGTCTTTTTTATGACCTGCTCAATTTCTTTTTTTGTGATCTTTGCCCACCTCAATGTCTTCTGTTCACCTGTTCTACATCTGTCTATGTCAGTCTGGGTAGGGCCTGGGTTTCAAGGAAGTTGTCCATTTCCTCTAGGTTTTCAAATATATCAGAGTATAACTTTTCATAATATTCCAATACTACGTATTTCATTTCCTGTGGTTCTGTTGTGATATCACCTCTATCATTTCTTAATAGAGTTGTTAAGGTTTTCTCTCTTCTTTGTTCTGTCATGTTTGCCATTGGTTTGTCAATTTTATGGATGCTTTTGAAAAACCAGCTCCTGGTTTTGTTGATGTCAATTAAAATGTCTCTTTTATGGTGTAGTCTGTAGGGAATTGCACTGCTAACTCAAAGGCCACATCTCTTAGTGATTCAGAAGGAAAAAGAAGGGGCAACATCTTCCCATGTGATTCCTGTTGCAGAAACCCACGATAGAATCAATTAGGAGTCCATTCCAATTCGGAGATAATGGACCAGTAATTCTTAGTTTTCTACCTTAAATAATTCCGACTTGGTTCACATTGTGTTATTGTTGTTGATTGCTGTTGAGAACAAGTCATAGTAACCCTATGAACAAAAGGCCTGAAGCCTTTCTGTAACCAGTGATGTTTATCAAAGTGCGTAGAGTTCTCAGAGGCACGTTGTTTAGGAAGTAGATGTCACTCCTGCATTAGAACATATTTTTTTAATTCATTTCCTTTTTAATGTTTTTATATTTGCTTAAAATATAGTTTGAATTTTAATTAAAACTTGAATAAAACTCACTACTTTGTAATAATGTATAAGTTTATTAATAACTAACAAGGAACATTTCATTTGGATTTTTATTTTTATATTTAAATTTGATTTTGTATTTTCTTTTCTACATTATATTCCTTTCTATATTATTATTGCCTGCTACTGAATTAGTTCTACGTCAAAGCGAACTGATGTGTAACATGGTGAAATGTTGCTCTGCCATCTTCCAGACACATGATTTTCATATATTTGAGTTTACAGTAGAGACGGTGTGAATCCAGTTCCTGAAAGATTTCCAACATTATCGTTGAACCCTTGCTTTTAAAAACATAATGTCCTTTCTAGCACTCTTTCCTGATTTAAGTGACCTTAAGTCTTCTCTTCAATGCTTCAAAGGAACATTCTTGTTACACTTCTTCCAAGATTAATTTTTCATCCCTCATGTAGCCTATTGTACAACCAATACTCTTCAAAAAAATAGAACCATTCAAATACACCAACTCTCGTGAGGGAAGCTCTGGTGGCCTAGTGGAAAGGAGCTGCAACTGCAATCCCAGAGACGAATGGTTCAAATCCACCAGATGCTCTGCCGGGGAAGGAGGGACAATCTCCTCCCGTAGCAGTCAGATCTGATTTGACGGTACACACACACAAAAATAATAAAAAATAAAAAAAACACACCAACTCTCTTAATACTTTCCTCTTTATTGTCTACCATACACAGGAGGCTTCAAAAACATCAGGAGATGGTTCAGGATCACCTTGAACATCAAAGTGAAATTGTCCCTTTTTAAAACTTTAAAAAGGTATTTTGAATCAGATATGTAGTCAATGAATATTTTAAAAAGTTGATGATGGATAAGATGGAGAGATAAGTGAAGAATTAGAATCAGGGGTAAACGGACCTACATAAGCCTTCTAAACTGTTTGATCCCACCTCATGCAATGTGTTTCCCTTGTAGATTGGGAGATTGTAGCATAACACACAAAGACTGTGAAGAGATCGTCTCTGCCTTCGTAGAAAATCATAAGCTGACCCATGTCTCCCTTGCCGAAAACGTCCTGACAGATGCTGGAGCAATGCTATTCTGTGACAGCCTGATAAACCCCCAAGTTGTTCTAAAGACACTTATGTAAGTTGATCTGGAGGAAGAATCCTCCAGTGAGGAATCCAGAATGTGTCCAGGGACCCATCAAGGACTGAGGCCATCCAGTGCTCAGCCACGGCTCCCAGGGAAGCAGTAGAACAGAGTTCAAAAGCACAGACAGACACTCCAGACTGACAGACTTATCTGCTGCAGCATCAATAACACAAAGCCAATGAAAACACTTTATCCAAAAAAAAAGTGCCCTGCCGTAGACATCATGCGGGACTTATTCTTACACGCCTCCCAGCTGGTTGTTTGCATTAGGTGGCATTAAGTCAGGTCCCACTCAAGATGCCCAACAGAAGCAAATCCTGCCTGCTCCCAAGCCATCTCCGTGAGCAGTGAACAAGTGCGCTTTACTGTGAGCCACAAGAGGTTTATTGGCCGATTTTTCAGATGTAAATCACAAGCCCTTTCTTCAAAGAAGCCTCTGGGTGAAATGACAACAGGAATCTTTTGGCTAATTGTTGTTGTTGGGTACTATCGAGTCGGACCTGGCACAGAACTGAACCACTAGTAGGTTTTCAGAGGCGATAGATTTCATGAAAGGAGATTGCCTGTCATTCTCCCATGGAACAGCTGGTGGATTCGAACCATCTATTTTCATTTTGACAGCTCAACACACGTCATTAGATCACAAAGACACAGTGTCACAAAACCAAGTGATTTTTGTCTAAAGTCACTCAGCTGGGGTGATCTAAATTGAACAAGAATGCTCTGCGTGTCCCATAGTCTTGTGTTTATGCAGATACCAAAAAAGAAGGTAATCTCTTAATTCAGGTGCAGAAATGAGGGAGGGGAAATTGGCGAAAGCAGGTTAGAAGGAAGAATTTGAGAAGGATTGCAGGTGGTCTTAAAGGATAAGAACTGTGTGACAAATTGTGTGTCCTCCCGTGTGTGTGTGTGTGTGTGTGTGTGTGTGTGTGTGTGTGTGTTTCCTTTTGTAGATTAAATGAATGTGGTCTATCTTATGTCTTCTGTGACTACATCGCCCAGATTCTTTTGTGGAACCGCTCTCTGACACTTCTCGATCTGGGATCAAATAACCTGAGCGATCGTGGGGCGAATTCCTTATGTGAAGCCTTGAAGAACCCAGAGTGTCACCTGCAGGAGCTGTGGTAAGTCATGTGGCCTTGATTGGCTTTGACATCAAGATTTCTCTTAATATTGGAATGATGGGAAAGAAAACAGGAAACGGGGTGGGGGAACTAGGAATTGGAACAGGGAATCAGGGAGTGTGGCATCCGTAGGGTCTTAGGAATAAAATGAGCTAAAAGTGCTCCCCAATTACTGGTTTTTTGAAGGTGGTGGGCACATATACAATTTCCAGTTGAAAGGGAGGTAAAAATAAAGAACACGAAGCTAACTCAACAGTTGCTGCTTACACAATTCAGCGACATTTGTCAAATTCTTCAACTTGTGCACCCATTTTTTACGATCCTTTTTTAGTTCATTTAATTGTCAATAACATCAATTCAGTGTTTCCTAAGCAAAACACTTCCCCTTTCCACCCCCTTCTTGCCCATGGTCCCTTGATATTTGTCCACTTGAAGGAAGTGAGATGATACAAGGCATGTTCTTTTGTGACTGACATCTCGCAGCAGAGTGTTCTCAAGGTTCAAAGATAAGGCACACATCAGGATGTCGTCCTTTTTACGGCTTGATTGTATTCCATTGTATCTATGGACCACATCATTTTTTTATCCATTCATCTGTTGATAGACACGAAGATTCTGAAGCTCTGTCTGACATACTCTGGACATGTTGCATGGCAGGATCAGTCCTTGAAGAGGGACGTCATGCTTGGGAGGGTGGAGGGACAGCGCAGGAGAGGGAGACCTCGATGAGGTGGATCGATGCAGTGACTGGGTTGATCAGGATAGGTGTGTTGGAGACAGTAATATTGGCCCAGGATAGAGCAGGGTTTCATGCTGTCATACATAGGGTCGCTATGAGTCACAGGGGACTCGACAGCTGTAACAACAACAACAACAACAAAACATATCTTTTTACTATGAAGAAACATGCATAGTTCAGGCCTATTTTTCTAATCCGTTCCCTCCGTTCTTCAGAACATGTGTACCTCGGAGTGGAATTGCTGCATCCAGTTTTTACTTGACTAATCAACTATTGGGACAGAGGTGGCCCACTGTACGACTGTGAACTTGTATCTCTGGCCTCAGAGCATGTGTATGTTGTTGTGAGGTACCGTGGAGGCAACTTGAATCTGTTTTGAGATGGTATCAAGGTGACTGAATCATGTTGTTGCTGTTGTTAGGTGCCGTCGAGTTGAGTAAGACTCACAGTGACCTCTGAACCACAGATCTGGACTCTGGTCTATCCTGGGCCGTCCTTGTGATTTCTGACATACTTGAGCCCACATATTTTGTGGTTTTGTAAAGTTATATGTAATGAATAACTAGCTTTTCACCTAATATTCTACTGTTTGGTCTCAGCCTCACATCTTTCACCAAGGCCTTGTTTTACAACTACCGAGCCTCCTTTCCTCTCAGTTTTTTTGTATTCCTATCCCCAGTTGTTACGAATCATCTTGATTTTGTGTTTAACCAACTTCAGGCTGAAGAATTTAGTAGAAATCTTAATTTTTTTCATCTTTGGCTTCATAGATAGGGGCATAAATTTGAATAATCGTACACACATTCATATAGCATGTATGTGAGAGTGTGTGTGTGTGTGTGTGTGTGTGTGTGTGTGTGTATGTGTGTGCAAGTTAAGGTGGTCATATTATGGGGAACTTAGATGAGGGACTGGAGAAAAACTGTGAAGATGCTATTTGTGTGTGTGTATGTGTGTGCCACTGTTGTAAAACGGGACTGACATAGAGGTTGAGGGGACACTGAGAAAGATGGGATACATTCTGTATACTGCATTGAAACAGATGAGGGAGAAAACTATTTAAAAGGGATGTATGATTAAGTGTTATTATCATGACAATAGTCCAGAATGAAGGCTCCATAGTGGAGTGGAGTGGACATGGGGGGAGGGATTATATAACAATGAAAGAATTTTTGTTTTCCCTTTCAAAGAGAAGAGCGAACTGGGGGCGGGGGAGGTTATACAGGGAGAAAAGTGCAACAATGAATGAATGGAAATCCAAATTCTCCGTAAACTTTCATTAAAATTAATTAAAAAGAAAAAAAAAGATGTTATATTAACTAGTCGTAGTAGGCCTAAGTGAGAAAGTGACTTTTTAAAATATTCTAAGGAGACTTTGGAAGCAGGAGTGGCATCCACTTCCTAAACAGCATACCTCCGGAAACTATGAACTTTGATAAATGTCGATAGTTGTAAAGGGGCTTCAGGCCTTTTGTTCAGAGGGTCTCTATGAGTCGTGCTTGACTTGAAGGCAATCAACTACAGCAACAACGAGACCAGGGTGCACGCCTAACAATATATAGAGAAGGAACGTTCAAAGCAGAGAGAGCAGAGGCCTAGAGAAAGGGGAGTGAGCCGGGCAAATCATGCCATTGGAGACCGTGGGGTCAACAAGGACACATTTTGCAAGTCCTTGAAGTCATCATGAAAACATTTGCTTAGTATATGAGCAACGTGAAAAGTCATTGTATCTTCCATGTTTACACGCTCGTTTTCTTCTTGAGCCTGAAGAATAAATAAGCCGCTAGGACTGGACTTGAAGAGAGTGTGTACGTGTGGGGTGTTTCCTCTCCAGGTTGGTGGGTTGCCACCTCACTCCCGCGTGCTGTAAGAATATTGCCTCTGTTTTTATGACCAACCAAAAACTAAAGGGCCTGAGACTTGGGAGCAACAACATACTAGATGCTGGCGCCAAGGAGTTATGTGAAGCTTTGAAGCATCCCGACTGTAAATTAGAAAGTATTGGGTGAGTATCCGTAAATCGTCTTGATAATAGTGTTGTTGCTGTGGTGTAATATTCGAATTGGAACCGGCTCATAGCTGACCCTCCATGGGGTTTTCAGATAAATAGCACGTCAGAAGAATGTTCATCTTTGTCCTGTGAAGCAACTCTTGTTGTTGTTATGTGCCATCGAGCCGACTGTGATTCACAATAACCCTCTGCACAATAGCTCTAAACCTCGCTCTGTCCCAAGCCAATCTCAGTCTCTCAACACCCACCCATATTAAAACCAGTTTCTGTGTCAAGCCATCTCATCTGGCGTCTTCCTCTCCTGCACTGTCCCTCCCCCATTCCAAGAAATAATGTCCTTCTCCAAGGACTGGTCCCTCCTGGCAACATGGTCAAACCATGTCAGCTGGAACTTCAAAATCCTTGCCTCCAAGGAGCAGCTTGGTTTCACTCTCTATAGCACAGACCTCTTCTCTTCTTTAGAACTCTTTCTTCTTTTCAATGCAAAGACATCAATAATTCTTCGTGCATCCTTATTCTGTCCAGCTCTCTGATGCACAGCAAGCGCATGCAAAGACCATGGCCTGAATCATGCACACCTTAGTCTCTAGACTGACTTCCTTGCTCTTTAGCATTCTGGAGAAGTGCCTAACAGCAGAGTTTCCTAATGCAATTCGTCTTTTGATTTCCTGACTGTTGGTAACTATCTGTGTTAGAGTAGTGCTAGTTTTTCTTTTTTTTTTTTAATGTGATTTTTATGGAATCAGAATGCCAGGGCTTTTTCCCATGGGTGGTTTCTAGCAGCCAACTTGACAGTCCACAGCTGATTGTCGTGGGCTCCCTAATTCAAGGGCAGGAAAGGATGGAACTGATAAAATAGAGAGAAGGGATCTATCCACAAGATCCTCCTAGGCTACCCCCATGTTTAAAGTCCTCCCTTACAGAGAGTTCTGGGATACAGTTCAGTGTACAGTGGCTGTGAGTTGATCCAAAGACTCTTCTCTCCTCCAGGGTTGGGATTTACTGACGGCTGTACAGAAGAAAGGTAGACGGGCTCTTCCGTTTGGACTTCCAGCCTTGGGAAAGCCAGCGGAGGGTCGTTGAGTGTCAGAACCTCCTTGAGAACAGGGAGGGTTTTAATGGCCTTTATTTATACTCCATTCTTCATAAATCTCAGCTTCTCAAATTGAAGTCTTCAGCATCCAGATCGAACAGGCATGGAGAGAGGATGTAGCCCTGACACACTCCTTTCCTAACGTCAAACCATGCAGGGTGCCCTCGTTCTGTTCAAACAGCAGCTGCTTGAGTTACGTATAGATCTCGCATAAGCACAATTTAGTATTCTGGAATTTCCATTCTTCTCAATGCTAGCCGTGGATTGTAATAATCCCCACGGTCGAATGTTTTTGCACAATTACAAATAGACATTCTTCTGCTGTTCTCTGCTTTTAGCCAAGATCCATCTGACATCAGCAACGATATCCCTAGTGCCACAGTCTCTGCTAACTCCAGCTTAGACTTGTGACAGTTCTGACCATGCCAGTATAAATGGATTTATTGGTGGGTTCTCAGTTCTCTTCCCTGTGGTTGTAAGATTGCTCCTCCTTCTCCAGGGGAGCGTCTGATGGATTTGAACCCCGCGCCTTCAGGACTGCAGTGCAGCTTCTTGCCACTAGGCCACCAGAGGTCCTTTACTTAGTTGTTTTGATTACAACTATATAGCAGTGGCTGGATTTGTGATTAGAACTGTGAGGACTCCTGCTTTGTTTTTCTTCTTCAATATCACTTTCTCTAAGGTCTCTTCGCTTTCCAAATGAAGTTGATAATGAATTTTTTTTATTTCTTTGCAAAATGGAGATGAGATATGTATAGGAAATGCATAGTGTTTGTAGATTGCTTGGTATTACCATTTTTCCAATGTTAAGTCTTTTGACGCATGAACATAGTATGTTTTCCATTTAGGAAAGTATCTGTGGGCTTTTTTTTTTAATCTTTGGGCTTCTTGTAGTAGTGCTTTATAGTTTTCTGTGTAGATCTTTTGTCTCTTTGGTTAGATTATTCCTAAATATTTCATCATTTTGTTGCTGTTCGAAGTGGAATTGGTTTTCTGATTGCCTTTTCAGAGTGCTGGTTGTTAACTGGAGAGAATTCTTGCTGAATTTTGCATATTGACATTGTACCCTCCCACTTTGCTGACCTGAGTAAATAGAGCCACTAATTTTCTTACTCTTTGGGAATTTCTACCTATAAGATCATGTCATTTGCAAAGAGAAATAGTTTCACTTCTTTGCTTATTTAGGTGGTTTTTCTTTTCTTGCCTTATTCTGGCTGGAACAGAGCAATACAATGTATTATTGAATAGGAATGGTGATAAGGGGCACTCTTGTCTCGTTCTCACTGGCAAAAAGAATTCCTTCAGTCTCTAGCCATCGAAAGAATAATGGCCATTGGTTTTGTATATATGGTTTTAAGTATGTTGAGGAGTTTCCCTTCTATTCTGTAGAGCATTTCTAAAAGGAAAAGATACCAAATTTTGTCAAGTGCCTTTCCTGCATCAATTGAGATGATCATGTGGTTCTTGCCTTTCTTTTAGATGTGATAGATTACATAGTTGTTTTTCTAATGTTGAACCATCTTTGCATGGCAGTATGAGTCTCACTTGATCAGGAATTTTTTTAAAATATTTTGTATTGGTTTTCTTATAATAATTCCTTTATATTGTGTTTCTTCTTATAATATTTTCTCTCAATTATTTTCTTATTAATATTTTAACAAAAGTTTACAGAAACTTTGGATTTCCATTCATTCATTGTTGCACATTTTCCTCCCGACCCCCTTCACTGCTCTCTTTAAAAAGATTCTCTTGTTGTTGCATCCTTTACATTATGTTTCATTCACATACGTTGTCTTTTATACAATCTTTCATTTACAATTTGTTTCAAATAATTAGTCATATACTTTCTCTTTACATTATTTTTTCTTAATTGGTTTGCTTACAAAGTTTCTATACATTG
>NW_006400098.1:475568-488086 GCF_000299155.1 Elephantulus edwardii | reverse complement strand
CCTACAGCCCTAAACCCTGCTCTATCCTGTGCCAATCGCACTGCCTCTGACACACCCATCCTGATTACCCCAGTCACTGAATCAATCCATCTCATAGAGAGTCTTCCCCTCTTGCGCCGTCCCTCCACCCTCCCAAGCATGATGTCCCTCTCCAAGGACCGGTCCCTCCTTACAACATGACCAAAGCATGTCAGACGAAGCCCCAGAATCCTTGCCTCCAAGGAGCAGCCTGGTTTAACCCTCACCAGGGTGAATCTGTTTGTTTTAGGTGTGAATAATATATTCAAACATTACCACACGTCCCAAGGCAGCACAACTACCCCACTGAAAATAACTGGTTTAGACTCAAGCCTCCTGTTCAAACACACAGGGTTTGTGTAAAAAGGGGTCTGCCTTCCAGCCTGCCAAGATGAGAGGCCGTTTCTCTCCTGCATTTCCCGTCACAGGTTGGAAATGTGTGGTCTCACCTCTGCCATCTGTGAGGATATAGCGTCTGTTATCACCACCTGCAAAACACTGAGGATTCTGAACCTGGGTATGATCGCCTTCAGCCACCAAGACGTGAAGGTGCTGTGCAGCGCACTGAGCCATGCGGACTGCGCCCTGCAGACTCTGGGGTGAGTGGACATTGCTGCTTTTCATGGTGCGTGACGTCAAGGCGACAATGTCCATTAGGCTGCTGTTCGTTGCCATCAGATGGCCTCGGACTCACGGTGCCCCCATAGCTTACAGAGTAGAACCCTCCATAGCGCCCTCAAGGCAGTGACCTTTCAGAAATGGACCTCTAAGCCCGTCTAAGGCACTGAAACGTAGATAAGAAACACCAGTCTCTCAGCAAGTAGTCAAGTCCACTACTGAATGCTTCGCTTTGGCACCATTGACATGTGGCCGAGATCATCTTTCTGTCACATAGTCATCAGTGGCAGGAGGGATGTGGGCAGGAGGAGGCGTCGGTGGTACCCTGTGCCTTGTGAGATGTTGTGAAGCCTCCCTGGCCTTTGCCAGTCACGCGTCTTACCACATCAACAGCATCATGAGAAATACCCACACAATTTTGTACGCAGAACCACCTCAAGGAAGAACCACTCCCATATTATAAGCACCGGGGTCCTCAGGAGATACACACAGATAACATGCTCAAGTTTGTTTTTTTTAATTTATTTAATGAAAGTTTACAGAGACTTTGGATTTCCATTCATTCGTTGTCTAACTTTTCTCCCTGCCCACCCCTCCCCTCCACTTTGTTTTTCTCTTTTAAAAGTTAAAGAAAAATTCTTTCATTGTTATGCAATCCCTCCCCACAAGTCCGCTGCACTATGCAGCCTTCGTTCTGGACTCTGGTCATGACAATAATACCTAATCATACATTCCTTTTAAACGGTTCTCTCTCATTTGTTTCAATGTAATACACACTTTATCCCATCTTTCTTAGTCTCCCCTCAACTCCGATGTCAATCCGTTTTACAGCAGTGGCAGCACTATGCAATATTTGTCCTTTTATGACTGAGATATTTCACTCAGTGTTAACGCCCTCCAGGGTCACCCATTTAGAATAATATTTCATGAGTTCCTTGTTTTTCAATGCAGCATAATATTCCATTGTGTGAATATACCACAGTTTCTCTCTCCATTCGTTTGTTGATGGGCAGTTAGGTTGTTTCCAACTCCTTACTATTGTGAACAAAGCCACGATAAACATGGGTGTGCATATGTCTGCCTGGGTGGCAGTTATGGTTTCTTTAGGGTATATTCCCAGTAGAGGAATTGCTGGGTCAAATGGTATTTCTATTTCCACCTTTTTGAGAAAGCGCCATACCACCTTCCACAGTGGTTGCACCATTTTACATTCTCATCAACAGTGAATCAGTGTTCCGGTTTCTCCACAACCTCGCCAGCATTTGTTGCTTGCTGTTCTGTTAAATTTTACTATTCTTAATGGTTATTTTCCTCCATTAAATAAATTCAACCTGGACATTAAAAAAAATATTAAAAAAATTTTTTTACTATTCTTAATGGGGTGAGATGATATCTCATAGTAGTTTTGATTTGCATCTCTCTCAGAGCTAGTGATTTTGAACATTTCTTCATGTGCTTATTAGCCATCTGAATGTCTTCTTCGGTGAAGTGTCTGTTCATATCCTGTGCCCATTTTTCAATTGGGTTATTTACTTGTATCTTGTTGTGACATAATGTGTTCAACTCTTAACTGAAAGGGTAGAGGCCTGAGTTCATTCAGAGAGTCCGTGGAGAATTGGCCACCATAGACCTTACGGGTTACAGCTCCGCTCTTACTCCCATGTGGACACCAGCAGCCCGTCCCCCGGACAGCAACCCTGCGATGATGGTAAACACCATCTCCTGCTTGCATTTCTCATAAAGATGCCAGGGAGCTGGTAAAATAGTGGTAAAAGGACAGCATATAACAGGTTGGCCATAGCCTTGGCATGCAAATACAGGTAATTTGCAGAACCCCACATAAGCACTTCAGCAATAAATAGTTAGCATCTGAGTTGTTAATACTTGAATGCTGCTCTTTGCCAATTCCTAGAGGGCATGCCAAGGGCATGGCTCTAAATAAATGGTTCCATTTCCTGTCCTTGTGAAGCTTACTCTCCTTTAAGGGAGCCTTCCTCTCTCGTTCTGACCCTACCCCTCTCCCCTGTGAGGTCTTTTTCCACAGAAAGGCTCCTCTGACAGCCTGTCCAAAGTATAAGACAAAGTGTCACCGTCTTTGTCTCTAAAAAGCACCCTGCTTGCACTTGACTCCAAGACAGACTTGTTTGTGCATTGAGATGACGATGTTGTATGCCGTCCAATCAGAATGGATGCAGAGCTGACCCGGGGTGGGGGGGCTTTTCAGAGGCCGTGAGTCACATGGGAGGGAACCTCTGGTCCTTCTCCCATCAAGCACTTAGCGAATTCAAACCATGTGCCTTTGAGATGACAACGCAGCTTCTTCCGAGTCAGCCACCACAGAGGCAGAGACCCAGGTGTGGCTAACATTAAAAAACAAACCTTTATTCTATCTTAAGGTTAAATAAAACAGACTTTGATGAGGAAAGCCAGTTGCTGCTGTTGCATGTGGGAGAGCAAAATCTCCGTCTGAGCATCAGTAACTACCCTTGGATTGAAGAGGAGTTCCAGATCAGAGGCCTGATAGGAAACTGAGGTCATCCTCTCCGAAAGACTTCTCTTTGATCAGGATGGGCATTTCTCCTTCTTCCTCACACTGTCTTTCAATTACACTCCTTGTGCAGAGAGTAAGCGACTGGCTACCCCTTTTTCATGTCCTGCGAATAGAATTGTGGAGTATGACTCAATGTTTGCTGTTTGCCTTGTCTGCATCTTCTATCTCCTTCTGTTGAAAATACTGAGTCTACCTCTACTTGGAAGGACAAATAAATGACACTCAGACACTTTGAAAAGAATGGATTTATGTTCCTCGTGTTTGTACTGGAGTGTAATAGCTTGGATTGAAGAAACCACAATGTTCTGATATAGTAAGCTGGTGCCACAATATGTCTATTTAGTGCACTGATTTCTGTAGGTCAAACATTCGTCTGTATTTTTCTATTCTTGTTTTTACCATTCAACTGAGAGTGGAACTACTTTCTAATTAAAAAAAGCATTCCAAATCCAACCATTCCTTATGTATTATCACTTATTTTATCACTAATTAACCAGACGGGGAAATAGTACAAAGAATAAGGACTTGACTTCGCTGAAAGGTTGGTGAACTGAGCCCGTCTAGTGAAACCTCTGAGCCATGCTGTGAAAGAGTTGGTGGGTCCGCTTCCACAGGACCATGGTCAAGGAAACCTACGGGGTCGTTCTACTCTTACACATGAGGATACCGTGTGCCACAATCAACTCCACCTTCACGGTTGAGTTTGGAAACAGAGCATTAAAATGCATCTTTATCTTAATATACGAAATCCAAGGGAGTGATCAAATCACTATACTGTGAGGTATCATAAATACGGTTTATTAAATTGTCACGTTAAGTCAAATTAACCCAAACGGTTCCTCTTCTTTACACTCGATCACACCTCTCTGCCTTCATCAGTCCTCCGTCACGATTGGTGGCTTCCATTTCCAACACCGTGGACATCTGCTTCCTCAAGTCCCTTCGACTCCTCTATTCATGACCTTTTTTTTTTTAATTTGGAAAAAATTTATATACGGCACAGCCTGAACATAGTCAAGAAGTTCTTCCCAAAGCCAACCAGGGTTTTATACAGAAAATAAAAGGTCAGAGTCTCACCTCATTAGCACTCAGCCTCTCTCCATATTTCTTTTCAGGGAAGGACATCTATCCTTTTGAAATACGACTTTTTAAGATTGTATGTATATATATATATATAATATATATACACACACACATATATATACATATATATACACACACATACATATACACATATACACACATACATATATATATGTGTGTGTGTGTGTGTGTATATATATATACACACACACACACATATTTTACCTTTGGGAAAAACAAAAGACAAAGTGTTTTCATACCTTGGTATTACTTATGAGGTAATCAGGTCCATGTGGAGAGCAAGATACATCGAGTATGTAGAAATTGAATGTAAATAGAAAATAAAATTCACAGATAGCAAATAGGTAGACCGGTATACATAAGCGAGGTCAGAGGAGGAATTTCCAGTGTGAGCCTGGGAGGGAGGGTCCTGCAGCTGCAACCCCAGCGCGTCCGAGGAACTTCGATAACAGGGGATGGGATGCATCTCCATCTGATTCTTTCACTTCATCATCGACTCAAGTTCATTTATCCCAATTATGTATGGGGTGGGGGGGACAAGAGTGACTTGACGCCAGGATTGATGAACCTCACCTTGTAGGGAAGAACCACGACAAACGCAGTCATTGTGAGACTAACACCGGTTTGGTGTATATCCTCCTAAGCGTGTGTCCCACTGTGGAATCGAGTTGCATCTCCATTTTCAGGAGAAGAGTAAATTCTCGGCTCCTTTGTCCAGGGTGGCTAAGCAGGAAGGCTGCTGGGTCCTGCCCGGACACAGCCCTGTTGGCCCACAGGCCACCCCTCTTCCCGTCTCCTCTCGTGCTTGAAGCAGCATTGGGGAAGGGGCTCTGAGAACCTTCTTTGCCTCCTCAAGTGTAGAACTCTGCCCGGTGCTTCTCTCTCCTGTCATGTCTCTCCAACCAGGTTTGGACACAGGTTGAGGTCCACACGTGTGATTGTCACCCAC
Source organism: Elephantulus edwardii (assembly GCF_000299155.1). Classification (NCBI taxonomy): domain Eukaryota; kingdom Metazoa; phylum Chordata; class Mammalia; order Macroscelidea; family Macroscelididae; genus Elephantulus; species Elephantulus edwardii. Next base: position 482,846 of record NW_006400098.1, on the reverse strand, counting down.
ATGGCTGTGGTCAACTCTGATTCTTCACGGCCACTGGACTACCCTGTACAGTGCCAGCTTTAGACCAAAGGAAGCCCTGTCCACTCTCAAGTGTAAGCTTGCCTAGTACACCCACCTGGTATTACATTTGGAAGCAGGAGTGGCATCTACTTCCATACTAGCTTGCCTCTGGGAGCCCTATGAACCTGGAGAAAGGAAGAAAGTGATACAGGTGTCCAGGTCTTTTGTTCATATTGTCACTGTCAGTCGCCTACGACTCGATGGCACTCAAGTATTACATAGCAACACTGTGCTCACCTGTCCTGAGCAGCTGGCAGGCTGTCGCTGAGAGAGAAGGTGCAATGTGTCCCCAGGAGGCCCCCTGGTATAATAGGTCCTTGCTACGCCTGTTGGATACTCAGTGTCACGGCAGATGTTTATACTGCTCGCAAGACTGCTTGGGACGACACACACAACACGATTCCCGTCAAAGAAATGATTCTGTCACTCTCCAGCCCAAAATGGAAGTAGTGCCTTTCTCTGGTCAACCCCAGACGCCACGTTCATCGTCATGTTCTCGGCCAGAGGCTCCACGCCACTTGTCCTGCAGGGATTCCGCCAAGAATACAGCTCGTTGACACCCCCTCGTGTGTCCCTGAGACCATCACAGCCACCCATGCTGTCCTGATGAACCCAGACAAGATGTGTTCTTCAGAACAAGAAGAAACCAAAAGGGACGCATTTGCCTGAAACTGAGAATCTGGGCAAGAATGGGAAACGGGACACATGGAAATGCGGGGAGAGGGGCCCCAGGGAGGAACCTTAACCTTCCAGGTAGTCTCAGCAACTGCCATGAACGGCTGTGCATAGGCTTCGACCCGCACATTTTCATTTTTTTTCTGGAAGGCATTTCTGGAAGTATATAGTTGCCTTATTTTGTAAGAAACATCATCTCATGTCCAAAGCAACTTTGCACGCATGGTCTACAAGCTCTCAGATTTATGAAGGCTTGTTACGACTGGGCGTCGTAAGGGCCTTCCAACCTTGAGGCCCGTCCCCTATCTTTGAATCTTGACCTTTGATTAGCTATTGTTTCATTCAGCCTCCGCTTTAGGGACAGTCAGACCTGCTCCAGGACAAAGTGTCCAAAATTTTGGTTTGGCTAATTGGAACAGGAAGGAGTTCAATTTTGTTGGTGCCTGAAAGGATTAGGACAGGGGAGGGTCACAGCCACGACTTGTATGCATCTGGTGTGTCTGTGAGGCCTTGGAAAGAAATGAACTGGAGTCTGAGGGCGTAACTCAAGATCATGACTGTGGAAGGCGAGCTGTGACTGCTTCTCTGGGCTCAAGCATGTCACAGATGATGGAGCAGGGTAGGACGAAGTTCAGTGTTCAGACGGTCACTAGGTTGCACTAGACTCAATGGCACGTAACAGAATAAGTAACCCTGGTGATGGAATAGTTAAAAAGTCAGCCGTGACCCAAAAAGTGAGAAATCTCCTCCCATGCAATTTACAGCCTGGAAATTCAGTAGAGGGTCAGCGAGGAGTGAGCTCAGCTCAACCACAGAGCTATGTCTGTCGAGTCCACACTAGGTGCTACCGACCAAACAGCTCAATGATGCCCAAAGTGCTGCTGAATTAAGATTCAAGAGAGGAGTGAGTTTTGCTTTAAGACATCTCAGCCTCTGTGGGAGATGGAAAGGATTCCAGTTGTTAGTCTACAAAATTCATCGATTAAAAAAAACGAACACACTTTCTATTTTTCAATGCATTTTCACCTTTTAATCCTTGACAATTCTTTCAAGGTTCTTGTGAGACCGTGTGGGGAATTTATGACTAGTGATTGGCTTGGGCCAAGTCGCAAACACAATACAGAGATGAGGAGGACAGGGCCGAGGGGAGAAGGCCCGAGGAGGGGAGGAGGTAAAATGCGTCTCTCATTTCCTTGCGCCCCGATCATGTTGATGGTTTGCGTTGGACACATTGTGTCCGGCATGATGGAAAGAATGGTCAAGCATCTGATTCCATTGCCTATTCCTCCTCTTGTTCTTCTTCAGTGGCTTCTGTGGTCACTCCCGGCATCTGTGAAGCAATCTTATGCCAGGCAGAGTTACGTGGTTGGCCAGCCGACAGGAAAGTAGCATGTTGACCTCTATTCTTACCGAGTCTCAGGTCATTCTTAGTCCAGGACTGCTCCACGAAGACCAGGCTGGTTTTGTTCTTTTGCACAGTTTTTAGCCACTTCAAGGTCCTGGCACCTACGTGATTCGTCTGAAGCCTGTGAAAGCCCAGGGAGGAAATCCAATTACAATAGGGTCAAAGCGTGGCATCAAAAGTGTCGGTGACCTCACACATGCGCTCTGGCCATTCTACCCTTGCTCTGTGTATATAAAAAAAAAAAAGTACATATTTTCTGGACTAAAAAGCTTCATTCTTGCAGTAGCTACAGAGTTCCTTGTTAAACGCTGGAGCAAGCGTATGCCAAAAATCCCAACAAGTTGAAGTTAAGAGTAATGGGATTTTTACAGAATAAAATACTAAGAGCCAAGGTTCAGCATAAATACGTCGACAAGGCTGGAAAACAAAAGACGGCTTTTCTAAACATTGGATGCAGCTTCTTAAAAAGCAAAGAAAACTCATCGTCTCAACGATCTTTCTAGGGCCTTCTCTGAGTGACTCCATCAGCATCTAGGGAAGACTTTATAACCAGAACTGCTCTTATCTCTTTCATCTGCCTTTGGTGAAAATGGCGCTCTGGTGGCCTACTGGTGAGGCGTTGTGCGGCCGATGCAGAGGTATGTGGTTTGAATCCACCAGCTGCTCCCTGAGAGGAGGCTGAAGAGGCCCCTCCCACATAATGTCCTGCCTCTGAAAACCGCTGGAGGGTCAGCTGTGAGTAGGTTTTAACCAACAGCCACCTTTAGGGAAGCCCTAGGTACTAGGATATGGCCTCGGAGGGGAAATCGTTGACAGGGTATTTATAAATAAGTGTGACCATGTTGTCAAGAGACTGGAACCCTCATACATTGTGGGAACATAAAAATGGTACAGCCCAGGGAGCTCAGGTGGCCTAGTGGCAAGATGCTGCACTGCAATCCCAGAAGTACGTGGTTCTAATCCACCAGATGCTCTGCTGGAGAAGGAGGGGGCAATCTCCTCCTGTACCAGTCAGATCTGATTTGACAGTACACGTAAAAATAATACAATAAAAATTTTTTAAAAAATGGTACAGCCCCTGAAGAAATGGGTCCTCAAAACGTTGAGCATGGAAATATCAAATGATAACCCAGCAACTCCAGTCCCAGTTCTATAACCAGAAGTGCAGGCAAGAACATGAACAAAAAGCTAAACGCTGGTGTTCATTTCAACCAAAAGGTGTTCATTTCCATTCAAAAGGGTAGGAGGACCTGGAATGGCCACCAGTAGATGAAAGTGTGAACAAAGTGCGGGCTGTATGCACTTAATTCTCATCCAGATGGTTATCAGTGAAGTCCTGGTGCGCGCCACACCGTGGGTGACCTTGCAAACAAGCTTAGTGAAAGAAGTCCAACACAAAAGGAAAAATGTTATACAACTTCACTTGTTGTTGTTGTTATGTGCCGTCGAGTCGTTTGCGACTCATAGCGACCCTATGTGCAACAGCCCTAAACCGTGCTGTATCCTGTGCCAATCGCATTGCCTTTGACACACCCATCCCAATTACCCCAGTCACTGAATCAATCCACCTCATAGAGGGTCTTCCCCTCCTGCGCTGTCCCTCTACTCTACCCAGCATGATGGCCCTCTCTAATGACCTGTCTCTTCTTACAACATGTCCAAAGTATGTCAGACGAAGCCCCAGAATCCTTGCCTCCAAGGAGCAGCCTGGTTTAACCTTCTTTACGATGAATCTGTTTTCTTAGCAGTCCATGGTACATTCAGTACTCTTCTCCAGCACCACAGCTCAAAGGCGTCAATTCTCCTTCAATCCTCCCTAGTCATTGTCCAACTCTCTGAAACCAAAGATTTTCTGGCTTCCTCATAGCAGCAAAAAACAAAAACAAAATACAAAACAGAGCTGGTAGAGAAGCAGAAAAGAGGAGGTTTTGCTTGGGAACCAAGGAGCTTTGTTAACAGTGATGAAGCAATTAGCAAGACGGAAGACGATAGCATAGTGTTTGTACAACTGTAATGTCAACTTTGCTGAATTGTACACAGGTATCCTTGAGAGGGTATGTTTTTTAAAAGTGAGAGTGAGAAAGCTTTCTCTAACTCATGTTCATACACGCACACACCTCCCGCCTTTGTGTGATGGAGATTACATTCTTATGGAAAGAGATACACAACAGTAGATGCATTACACAGTATATGAGAAGGTTAAAAGAGTCAGGGCAAAGAATGAGCAACAGAAGAGTTTGTAAGGTTTGAATAGACCCTTATATTCATCTGGATATGCATAGAAGAGATCTGTGTTTGTTCCCAACCCCCCAGAATAAGGTGACTCAGCCAAATGTGGACATTATTGAACCCTATCAAGAACCCATGCAAGTCAAATTTTGCTGAAGATTATTATTTAAAAACTGACTAGGCCAGCACACTATCAGGGAACTGTCAGACATCCCAGATGTATTCAGAAGAGGCTGCACAATGAGGATGTCTTTGTTATGTCAGGCAGATATTGACACAATACCGGAAGGATGTCTATCTGTATTTGATTAACTATGTGTGGATCATAGCAAATTACAGATGACGTTAAGAACGGGATCCCAGAACACTTCGTTTTGCTCATGCAAAACCTACACATAAACCAAAAAGCAGGTATCGCAACCAAGGAAGACTGTGAGGTTTAAAACTGGGAAAGGTGTGTATTAGATTTTTCCTGTTTTTGCTGTTGGACCTGCTCAGTATTTGCTGAGCAGAACATTCGAGAAGCTGGACTGTCTATCAGGTGACATCAGCATTGGAGAAAGAGTCCTCAACGAGCTGCATCATGCAGACGACACAAACCTGCCTTTTCTGAAATGAAGAGGACGAGAAGTATTTGCTTTAGGCAATAAAAGCTTCCATAGAGACTGTGGTTCAACCTCAAGAGAACAAAAATCCTCACCACTGGACCAAGAGGCAGCGTGGTGACAGACGACAAGATGGACACTGTCAAGGGTTTCATGTGACTGGGATCTACACCCAGCATGCACGGTAGCAGCACTCAACTCAAAAGGTGTGTTGAATGAGGAAAAATCTGCTGTCAAGGACCTCTTCAAAGCCCTAAGAGTAACGGTACCCGTTTTAACACCAACATGCACCTGAGTCTAGCCATGGTCCTGTCGGTTACTTCCTATTCAGCTGAAAGCTGGACGCTAAATGAGATGACTTTGAACTGTGCGAGGGAAGAGGGTTGAGAGCCAGAGGAACAAGCAGCCTGCCTTGGAGGAAACACAACCAGAGCACTCCTTAGAGGTAAGGTCTGTGAGACTTCCTCTCCCGTCTTGCGCGTGCTGTCAGGAGACACCAGCTTTGCAAGAAGGTGTCACCTTGGGCAAGGTGGAGGATCGGAGAAAGAGGACCGTTTTCAACAAGATGCATCGGCCGTGCGGCTGGGACAACGGCTCGAGTGTGTCAGAGAGTGCCAGGATGGACAGGAGAGGGCCAAGTGCCTTTCTGTAGCTCAAAGGCTCCCTGACTCGTTCTGGACTTGACAACACCTCACAACCACAACAACAATGCTTCGGAGAATTCACCTCGATCGCCACCTTCGTGATGAAGGCTTGTAGAGGGTGATGGGAATGGTTTTTGTGGGACCCCCAAGCACCCCAAGGTTGTGAGTGAATTCACTTTCTCCAAGAGTTCTGAGATGCCTTGGTTCCCCTTCTTCCGCTGAGAAAACCAAGTAGAGAACAAATTGACCCTGAGTGATTACACACCAACCTGGACGTTGTTTCCAAGAAACTGAGGTGGGTATGAAGAAAATGTTCCAGATGGCCAGGAATTTTCAAGACATGTTGACAGGATTTGAACTGAAACCAGCATAAAACTACTCCCTATGCGGCTCTTCGTGACCTTTCAGAAGTGCATCTCTAGACCCACCTTCCTCCACATCCTTGGTGGATTCTAATTCCCAGCATGTGCCCCACGCAAGCATTCATTGTCAGGTAAAACAGCGTCCAGCTTACCCAATTTGCTCCAGCACACAGTCGGGGTGGCCCAAGCCCACCAGCAGTTTCATGACCCCTTCTTCGCCTAGCCCATTGCCTAGCAGATTCAGTGTCTTCAGTGTCCTGTTCCGGATAAAAACAGAGGCCAGATTCTCACAGCAGGCGCTCGTCAGCATACATCCTTCCAACCTAGAACAGGACACACGCCGGTGAGACAGCGCCCCATCCTGGGGGAACTGAAAGGTCATGAACGAGACAAATACCCAATGCGTCCCTCACCAGTTTCTGGTGATGAACCACGTCCAAGTCAAGAAAGAAACATTCCTCTACCGTTTTATTTACAGAATTCGAACGCAAATTCAAACAAATTCTTTCCATTTCTTTCACATTGTACAACCCCATAATTAATCCCCCCTTCCCCTGCACATCCTCATCCCTCTGTTTCCAGCCTCTCCCACCCCTCCTGGATCCTTCTACTCATTCTACAATAACAGTTTTATTTTAAAAAGCTTAACAAGGGAGCTCTGGAGTCCTGATGGCAAGAAGCTGCACTGCAATCCCAGAGATATGGTTCAAATCCACCAGATGCTGTGCTGGAGAAGGAGGGGCAATCTCCTCCTGTACCAGTCAGATCCGATTTGACGGTACACACACAAAAAATAATAGAATGAAATTTTTTTTAAAGTTTTTAAAAAGACCCTTCAACATATGGGAGTAATATTATGAAAAATAATGTGAAGGAAAGAATGTGTGAAAAGTGAGCTATATAAATTAAATATAATGCATATTAATTTTGTATGCAAACCAATAAAAATAAAAAGAACTTAAAACCAACAAAAACATATGAATTCCCCAATTAAGAATTATCATTTTATCATTTCCCCAAGCAACAAATGCTGGTGAGGTTGTGGAGAAATTGGAACACTTATTCACTGTTGGTGGAAGTGTAAAAAGGTGCAACCACTGTGGAAAGCTGTATGGCACTTTCTCAAAAAGTTGCAAATAGAGATACCATTTGACCTAGCAATTCCACAACTGGGAATAAACCCCAAAGAAACCAGAACTGCCACCCAAGCAGATATATGCTCACCCAAGTTTATTGTGGCTTTGTTCACAATAGCAAAGAGTTGGAAACAACCCAAGTGTCCATCAACAAACGAATGG
>NW_006400098.1:474462-475099 GCF_000299155.1 Elephantulus edwardii | reverse complement strand
ACCCATAGGGGAAAAAATTTTTTTAGTTAAAAAAAGAGTTATGATTTCCCAATCACTCTGATTTTGTACTTGACCTTTCAACTTCCTCAAACCTGAAATAAAAAGAACAAGGAAACTTTCCCACCCAATACATACCCAAGATTCACTAAAATACAGTTTGGGTCTCTCAGAGCTTTACACAATGGCTCCATTCCAGCATCTCCTATTTGATTGTCTCCAAGCTCCAAACTCTTCAGGTTTCGATTACTAATCAAAACACGGGCAACTTCAGAACAGATGTAAGTGGTCACCGAACTCGCGGACAGGCTGCAGAAGAGGAAGAGGGGCTTCAGGCACGTGCACCTGTCTCAATTGACTCAGATCACAAAAACGGTGAGCGTTCTTGAGTCCATCTTCTCCTGGCACCAAGGAAGAGAGTGTTCAAGGCTCCAAAGGCAGAACTAGTCACATTGCAGAACCTCTCCAGTGGGCCAGGCACTATTACCAGATCCTCTGTTTTCAGATACGCTGCGTGGTGTCATTGCATCCACCGTACTGTTGAACCACCACACAGAACCACTGTCAAATTTCCCATCACTTCACAGAAAAGCTCAACAATTGTACACCTTTCCTTCTGACCCCTGGTAACTGCTGATGA
>NW_006400098.1:471807-474052 GCF_000299155.1 Elephantulus edwardii | reverse complement strand
TGTATATTGTGTATACTGTGTATATTGTGTGTATATATTATATATAGTACAGATTATATCATATATAACTCAGATCCAAGGGCAGTTTTTCTTTCCTGACCAGCTCCCTTCAGTAAGCACGATATTTTCTAGGTTCATTCACACGTGGATCAGGGCTTCATTTCTCTCTTTGCTGAAAAGTATTCATGCGTTAAGAGCACTAGTGATCTAGTGGTAAGAAACTGCGCTGCAATCCAGAAGGCACGCGGTTTGAATCCGCCAGTTGTTCCACAGGAGAAGGATGGGCAATCTCCTCCTTTGTGATTAACTGTCTCTGAAAAGCCGCCGGGGGTGGGGGGCGGGGGTCAGCTATGGGTTGGTTCCGACTCAATGGTACACAACAACAACGACATTGTGTGTGTTATATTCTGCTCATGTGTTCATTTGTTGACATGTATTGCCCTAACCCCATTGCCATTGTCACTGCGTCAATCCATCTCATCCAGGGTCTTCCTCTCCTGCGCTGTCCCTCTACCCTTCCAAGCCTGAATGACCCTCTCCAAGGACTGGGCCCTCCTAGCCACATGCCCAAAGTATGTAAAATGGAGCTTCCAAATCCTTGCCTTCAAGTAGCAACCTAGTTTCCAATCGCTCCAGGATCACAACAAATTGTAGTTCCATTGAGAACAATGAGAATCTCACAACTCTTGATTGTGTGCTCCTGTCAAAGCTAGACCAAGAGGCTACTGTCTGAACAGAACAAGGAAACACTGCACGGTTCAAAACCAAGAAGGAGTGTCAGGGGTGTAGCCTTTCTCCAGTGCTTTTCAATCTAGTTGCCGAACAAATCATCTGAAAGGCTGGACTTTATTAAAGAAGAATGTGGCATCAGGGTTGAAAAGAGACTCATTAATAATAACAACAACACAATCTTGCTCACCAAAACAGAGGAGGACCTGAACAGTTTGCTACAGAAGACCAAGGACTGCCATCTTTAGTATGGATTGCATTTCAACAGTGAGAAAACAAAGGTCCTCACCACCGGGCCAATAGGCAGCCACATGATAGATGGAAAAAAGATCAGTAATTTCATCATGCTCAGATCCTCTATCAACACCATTGGCACTAGCAGTCAGGAACTGAAAAGAGGAGTTGCTTTGGGGCCATTTGCTGCCAAGAACCTTTCCAGGGTCCTAAAGAGCCAGAATGTGAAGAGCTAGAAGTGAAGCAGCCCCGGATGCAGGCCACGACCTTCTCACTCATTTGGTAAGCACCCAAGAGCTAGACCACAACTAGGGATGACAGAATTGATGCCTTTGAGTCGTGGTGCTGGAGAAGAGTACTGAACATACCACAGACTGCCAAGAGGACAGACAGGTCTGTCCCGGAGATGGTGAAACCAGGTTGTTCCTTCAAGGCAAGGATTTTGAAACTCTGTTTCACATACTTTGGCCATGTTGCCAGAAGGGACTAGTCTTTTGAGAAGGACATCATGACTGGAAGGGTAGAGAGTCCGCACAGGACAGGAAGCCCCTGGATGAGATGGATTGACATAGTAACTGTGGTGATGGAATCAGGGACGTCAGAGACAGTGAGGCTGGCTCAACTAGGGCAAGGATTAGAGCCACTGTTCAAGGGTCACTGTGTGTCAGTCAATGATCCAGCAGCACACAATCACCACCCTTTGAGTCTGTCAGCAGTGGTGCAGTGGACACTAATATGCGTGTGTATCCAAGGCCCTTCACGTAACAGACTCAAGGCTGGTTATTATGATAGTTTATAGTTAGAGAGTTGGTCAATGACTAGGGAGGATAGGAGAATTGACACCTTTGAGCTGTGGTGCTGGAGAAGAGTATTGAATGTTCCATGGACTGCCAAGAAAACAAACAGATTCATCCTAGAGAGGCCATCCAAGAAGACAACACAAGACTTACTCCAGCTCCTGTAACTGGCAGTTGGGTCCCGTCAAGGCCAACATCAAGTCTTTTCCACCGGTGTTCTCTAAGTGATTCATACTCAGATCTAGATGTGTTAGTGTTCTGTTCAGCATAAGAACTTTCCCAATGAAGGGGCTGCAGTCACCAGTGAGGCAACAGAAGCTTAATCTGCAAAGGGTCACAAATACAAAGAAAGTTCTGGGTCAGTAATGGTTCTTTTTCTACGCTAAAACCATAAGCCTCTTTATTCTAGTGCAAATATCTCCCCCTCTCCCCCTCTCCTTCCCCTCCCCTCCTCTCTGTCTCTCTCTCTTTGTCTCTCTCTCTCT
>NW_006400098.1:446937-470316 GCF_000299155.1 Elephantulus edwardii | reverse complement strand
TCTCTCTCTCTGTGTGTCTCTCTCTCTCTGTCTCTCACACACACACACACACACACACACCCCTACCCCTTTAGTACAGAGAGAGAGCCATCTGCTGTCCAGTCAACTCAGATTGGAGCTAACTTCTTCCTTCCGGCTTCATATTCCCCACAATATTACACTCCTCACCATACACGGTGGCCCACTTAAAAAGTGCTAAGCCCCATCCTCTGATCTTACTAAGCAATTGCTGTGTTTAAAACCTCCTTGTTGGGGTCCCCAGGAGCTGAAAGGGCCCATGTGAGCGGAACAGAGTGCAGCCCCACAGGGTTTGCACAGCTGCGACCTTCCAGGCCTTTCTTCTGAGGCCTCTCCAGACGAGTTCTGACGGTCAACCACCCAGCTCGTGATGCAGCAGCGAGCTATCCGTGCTACCTACACACTCCACGATTGTCTTACCCCGGTCTTTATTTCTCCCCCGAATCCATGAGGTTGGGCATGTGATTATCTCATCCTCCAGATTGTAAAAATGGAACTTGAGGAAAGGAAATTTTTTTTCAATACCTTTCTGAAAATTAGTTGTTGAGAGGAATCAGGGATGGGTAAACCTGCTTTCGCCTTCAGGGCCAAGAAAGCGAGAATTAAGTTCTGTGGAAAGCGTGTCTGGTTTGACGTTTTCGATTTGGTTAAGATTTTCATGAAAGGACATCAAATAAAGAAATAGTTGTATCGGATCTTAACCCGGACTTGACTCTAAACACCGTGCCCTCCGTTTCTGTGTTTTGTGGTTCCATCCGTCTCCCATGGCTTTTTTCTTTTCACCACATACCCTACACTGTTCAAAACCGTGCCCTGATTTCTACATGGTGGGCTTTCTATCACCAACTTACTTCAGTGACTGGAGAACACAGTCTGCGTCCATCAGAACATTACATAAGTGTTTTATTCCTTTATCACCCAGTGGGTTTTCAGATAGGTTCAGCCTTTTCAGCTTCCTGCTTCTGATAAGAACAGCGAGGTTTTCACAGACACCGGCCTTCAGATCACATCTCACCAAACTAAAGAAGGAAAAGCATACAGATAAAGTGAGTGAGACTCGTCAGTCCTCCTAGAAAAGATTCGGAGCCAACCATACACGCACATTCTGTTTCATAGCTTGATTACTCAGGGTATTCTTTTCTTTACTCCTAAAGAGTATTAAAAACTTATTGAACATCATTTCCAGTACTCACCAAGTAATCACACTTTTCCCACTTTCTCACCATTCTCATTTTCTTTGATCCTTCTATCCTTTCCTGCGCTCTGGGCTTTGCACGGAGCCAAGCTCTGCCCTTCTAACCTTCTGTGTCTCGTCATTCTAAGTAGTGAGTGTCCCTCTTGTGCTATGGGTCAAATTCAACTGTCCAGTTGAAAGTGGAGCCACGGGGCAAGTTTTGTTCCAGGTCAAAAATGTAACTGAAGGTCATCGTCTCCAGGGTCCACCAGTCTCTATCACATGAGGCAGCCTTGCCACTTTTCTGTTTTCTTCCCCATTTCCCTTCATTTTGTTCAGGATCTTCCGTGATCTTTCAGTGTGGTCAATGGGGGGGACCCAGGCACGACCTAGTCCTAGAAGGTGATGGTCCCAACTTTTGAGTATGTGTTTCAATCTATTTTTGTTTCTTCTTTACTCCTCAAAGAAAGGTCAGTAAGTTCGACCTTATCACATTAAGACTTTGCCTAAATTAAGGCTTTAAAACTCATTTGCTACTCAGAGTTTTAATGTGCCATCGAGTTGCCTGCGACTCATAGTGACCCTACATTCAACAGCCCTGAAACTTGTTCTATCCTGTGCCAACTTCGCTGTCTGACACACCTGTCCGCATTACCCCAGTCACCGAATCAATCTATCTCATCAAAGCTCTTCCTCTGTTTCTGTCCCTTAACTCTTCCATACACAGCATACGTAGCGTCAGGATGGATGGCGAAGAGATTGAGATTGTTCACAGCTTTGGTTTGCTCGGCTCCACGGTCAACACTCTTGGCACCAGTAGCCAGGAAATCAAAAAACGTATCGCGATGGGAAAGTCTGCAGTTAGGGACCTCTCTAAAGTACTCAAGAGCAACGGTGTCTCTCTGGAGACTAAGGTGCGCCTGATACAGGTTGTGGTCTTTGCAATCACTTGTTATGCATCAGAGAGTTGGACAATGACTAGGGAGGATAGAAGGAGAATTGACGCCTTTGAGCTGTGGTGCTAGAGTATTGAATGTACCATGGACTGCCAAGAAAACAAACAGATTCATCCCAGAGAGGGTTAAACCAGGCTGCTCCTTGGAGGCAAGAATTCTGGGGCTTCGTCTGACATACCTTTGGACATGTTGTAAGGAGAGACAGGTCTTTAGAGAAGGACATCATGCTGGGTGGAGTAGAGGGACAGCGCAGGAGAGGAAGACCCTCTATGAGGTGGATTGATTCAGTGACTGGGGTAATCGGGATGGGTGTGCCAGAGGCAATGAAATTGGCACAGGATAGAGCACAGTTTAGGGCTGTTGTACATAGGGTCGCTATGAGTCGCAAACGACTCGACGGCACATAACAACAACAACAACTCTTCCAAGCATGATGTCCCTCTTCAAGTACTGGTCCCTCCTTGCAACATGCCCAAAAGCCTCAGAATCCTTGGCCTCCAAAGAGCAACTTGGTTTCACCCTCTCTAGGATGAACATGTTTGTTCTAGCAGTCCATGGTATATTCAACACTCTTCTCCAGCACCACAGCTCAAAGGCATCAGTTCTTTTTCTGTCATTCCTAGTCATTGTCCAGCTCTGCACATAACCAACAATTGTGAAGACTATGTATGGCCTGGATCAGGTGCAGCATAGTCTCCAGACTGGGCATTGTTGCTCTTCAGTACTCTGGAGAAGTCCCCAACAGCCTACTTTCTCGATGCAATTTGCCTCTTTATTTCCTGGCTGCTGGTACCAAGAGTGTTGATTGTGGAGCCAAGCAAACTAAAGTTGTTAATCTCAATCTCTTCATCATCTATCATGATGCTGACATAGTGTTCACGTGAAAGCTATATAGACCAAAAAGTAGTTGTCCAAACAGAATAAGGGAACATCATATTATTTAAGATCAGAAAAGAGTCTCATCAGGGTTTTATCATTTCTCCATACTTATTCCATCTGCATGCTGAGTCGGTCACCTGAGAAGCTGAGCTCAGTGGAGAATAATGTGGCATCAGCATTGAGGCCAATTCATCAACAACCCCAAGCAGATGACACAACCTGGTTTATAGAAACTGAAGAGGCAGCACTAGCTAAAGGAAGTCAAAGAGTGACTTTCAATATGGGTTACATCTCGACATCAAAAATCCTCACCGCTGTACTAATAGCTAAAATGATGATAGATGAAGACTACAGTTAACGATTTCATTTTCTTTGAATCCACAATCAACACATCATAGCAGCAGTCAAGACAGCAAAAGACACAATGTATTGGGAAAATCTACTGTCAGGGACCTCTCCCAAAGTTATAAAGAGGGGGGGAAATGCTGATTTTAAGGCTACTTTAAAGACTAAGGTGTATCTTGTCCATTCCACAGTATTTTCAATTGCTACCAATGTAGCTGAATGTTTAACAGTAAGCAACAGAAGAAACTTGATGCCTTTGAAGTAGGGTGTGGACAAAGAGTTTTTAATATTCCGTAACTGTCCAAACAACAAGCAAATCTGTATTGAAGGAAGTACACTCAGAGTACCCCGTCGAGGCAAAGATGGTCAAACTTGATCTCGCTTATTTGGGGCATGTGTTTTCAAGAACCAGTGCCTGGAGAGACACATCACTCTGGGAAAGACAAGAGGGTCAGGGGAAGAGGAAGACCTTCAGGAAGATGGAAGGACACGGTAGTAACACAGTGGGCTCAGGAATGACAGATGGGTTGGCACAGGACAGGGCAAGGTTCAAGTCTGTTCTGAGAGTCACTGTAAGTCAACGTCAACTCAATGGCACCTCACAGCAGTTATGTGTGCCCATTTTTCAATTGGATTGATTGCCTTCATCTTGTTTTGGTGGACAGCAACCATCTGAAACATCAACTTGAGCCAATCCTGTAAATGTTCAAGGCTGTTGTTATTCCACCTACTCATGTCTGTCTTGTCTATCTGTCTGTGTATCTGCTGGTGAGCGCATTTTAAGTCTGTTGAAAAAAAATCACAAAGTGTCACAATACAATTCTACAATTCAGAGACATTTAATACATTATTAAAGTTTCTAATTCTCACTTTTGAGTTGGACCTTTCCCCAAAGATGCTGAAGTAAACAAGCAAAGCGGAAGATCTCAAAGGGCATCGAGAAGATACAGCCAAGTATTACAGTGTCATTCCAGACATCCGGAATTGAAGTATAAAAAGGACTTGCTTGACATGCCTCAAGCAGAAAGAACTGAGAGCCAAATTCAAGCCTCAAGTTGCAATACTTAGAGATGGTATAGACCAAAATCTTGGAGGATTCAAGAAGCATCAAAAGAAGATGGAGGGAATACAGAGAATTACTGTACCTAAAAGAACTGGCCAACATGGAAATATTTCAGGAAGAGTCAACGGTGAGAAAGAACTGGGGGCAGGGGAGGGGTGGGCAGGGAGAAAAGTGCAACAATGAATGACTGGAAATCCAAAGTCTCTAAACTTTCATTAAAACTAACAATAATAAAAAAAGAAAGGAGAAAAAAAATTTCTATAAGCTCCTTGATTCATCTGTCTGGATTTTTTTTAAATGTAGCTATTAGAAATTGTCTAAGTACATGCAGAACCATTTGGTTTGTGAATTGCCCTTCAGATGTAAAGCTCATGAAGTCAAGAGTTAAATCAAGGCATTTTGGATGGAAATACAGCCTCGAATAGAGATGTTCTTTAAATATAAAAAAACCACCAAAAAAAAAGGAAAGTGAAATCTTTTTAGTAAATAAAAATCAATTGCCATTCAGTCAACTGGGTCACAGAAATTCCGCCATGAATCGTAGCTGAACTGTGTCCCATAAGGTTTTCATGGGCTGATTTTTCTGGAAGTTAAGTCCCCAGGATTATTTTCTTTTTTTTTCCTGAGCTGTCTCTAGGTGGACTTGAACTCTTCATTGGCAGCTAAAGTGTACTAACCACTTGCGTGACGCAAGGGACTCCTAAAACTCTCATGAATAATTTTTCAACCTTAATATTGGCATAATTTTGATGAGTTGAGATGTGATTTCACCTGGTTCTCTCTTTTTTTTTAATTTTAACTTTTAAAATTATCTTCATTTCTCACACCATATTTCTATTAGGTACCACTGGGCCAATTGGCAGCATCATTATGGATGGTGAAGAGATTGAGATTGTTAACAGTTTTCGTTTGCTTGGCTCCGCTATCAACACTCTTGGTACCAGCAGCCAGGAAATCAAGAGACGTATTTGCATTGGGAAAGTCAGCTGTCAGGGACCTCTCCAGAGTACTGAAGAGCAATGATGTCAGGCTGGAGACTAAGGTGTGCCTGGTCCAGGCCATAGTCTTCACAGTTGCTTGCTATGCGTCAGAGAGCTGGACAATGACTAGTGATGACAGAAAGATAATTGATGCCTTTGAGCTGTGGTGCTGGAGAAAAGTGTTGAATATAACATGGACTGCTAGAACAAACAGGTTTGTCCTAGAGAGGATGAAACCAGGCTGCTCCTTGGAGGCAAGCATTCTGAGGCTTTATCTAACATACTTTGGGCATGTTGCAAGGAGGGGCTAGTCCTTGGAGAGGGACATCATGCTTGGGAGGGAGGAGGGACAGTGCAGGAGAGAACGAACCTCAAGAAATGGATTGATTCAGTGTGTGAGGTAGTGGGAGTAGGTGTGTCAGAGACAGTGAAGTTAGCACAGGACAGAGCAGGGTTTAGGGCTGTTGTACTTAAGGTGACTAAGACTCGCAAGCGACTCGACAGCACATAACAACATCAAGTATTGTTGTAGGGTTTGACAAGGGAAGTCTGGGCCATGAGATGAGCAGAGGGCCTTGACTATTAGAGCATTATTCATTGAGGACATGAGACTCATTACGGAAAAGATCTCCCATGTAGAAACCAAGGCCAAGCAGAACAGGAGTAACATTTGGAAAGAGAACTAAGCCGTGTGTTCAAAACCAAGGCACTAAGAACACCAAGGGGGCTCTGTTGGCCTAGATGTTAAAAAGCTGTGCTGCAATCCCAAAGGCAGCAGTTCGAATCCGCCAGCTGCTCCGTGGAAAAGAAAGGGACAGTCTCCTCGCCTGCCATCTACTGTCTGAAAAATCACCTGGGGCATCAGCTGTGGGTCAGTTCTGATTCAACAGCACACAAAACCGTGGAGAAGAAGCCAGTATTGCCTGAAATGGCATCTCTCGACACCAATTAGTGTCCCAGAGTGGTACAGTTAATGTACTCAGCTTGGCAACAAGAGGTTGAAAGTTTGAGTCCACGCCCAGGCACCTTGGAACAAAGCCCTGCTGTGTGCTTCTAGAAAGCCAACCATCAAAAGCCCTCCAGAGGGTGGTTCTACTCTGACGTATATGCCCCAGGAGTTGCGCTCAGGATGGCAGCGGGTCCCTGCACGATACCCCAGTCTCCAGCCCTTCCCCCTGGACACACTCAACATTCAGACAACAAGGACGCACCTCAGTTGCTCTATGCTGCATTCTGGTTGGGTCAAGACCTCCTGCAGCACTGCAAACATGTCCTGGGTAACAGACGTACACTTCAGGTTCAGGTGAGTCAGGTGCCGTTTCTGAATGATGGTCTTGAACAAGTTCACAAAGGCGAGGTTGAACTTGAGGTACGACATCCTGCAAAACACACAGAAGCCGTCGTTAGTCACAGGGTAAGTGGATTCTGACTCCGGGGATGCTGTGGGATGCGGCACAGAGCCCCTCACCACAAGGCGTCCAAGGCTACGAGACCTTTCAGAAGCAGATCGCCAGGTCTTTTCTTCCGAGGTGTCTGCTTGGAGTGTGAGCCAATAAAGTTGTAGCCAGCGATTGAGAATGGAACCCTTTGCTGTCAGCATCACACAGGCAGTTTTCCTTGATCATCCCAGAACAAGTTTTACAGGGTGTTGATGATCTCTCCATATACTTGGTCTCCAACCAAGATCTTTAGCTTCAAGGACCTCTGTTAACCCTAGTACGAGCATGTCACCTTGAAAAAGAAGGTTTGAGCTGTCTAGTGCTGCTGTAACAGAAATACCTAAGCAGAGAGCTGAAATGAACAGATTTCTTTCCCCGGAGATGAGAAATCTAACTTCAGGAGGCTTCTCCATTGGCTCCGGGAATGGATCTCTATCTACTCCTTCGATTCTACCCTTCCCTCTGGGCCTTGGTAATCCCCATGGCATGTAACTCCCCACCTGCGCGCCCTTGATAGTTCACCTAATTTTCTTCTTCATCCCTCAGGCATGATTTTTTTTTTCAGTATCCATAAGCACCATATTACACAGATCTGGGAGACAGTGAGTCACCTCCAAGGCTGTCTCAGGCATGATTGCTTAACATGCACTGAGAGAAATGTAACCCAGTAACAAATGTCACTCAACAATGTGTGTAAAAATGGTTGAATGAGAACCTAAACTCCTGTGTAAGCCTTCACTAAGAACATAACATACTATTTATAATCACAGGATGTCCAAAGGGCAGAATTTGCCCAGGGTTAGAGTCCAATAGACAGGAAGAAGTTGAATGGAAGACTCGATAGAAACAAGAGTTAAGAAAACTTGCTGC
Source organism: Elephantulus edwardii (assembly GCF_000299155.1). Lineage (NCBI taxonomy): Eukaryota > Metazoa > Chordata > Mammalia > Macroscelidea > Macroscelididae > Elephantulus > Elephantulus edwardii. The sequence continues at coordinate 462,592 of NW_006400098.1, read as the reverse complement.
AAAAGATCGAAGACAACAGTCTTCATAATGGATTACACTTCAACATCATAAATTGCACGGGAGGAGATGTAAAACTAATAAACACAGATAATAAACCTCTCTCCCCTGTGGAGCAGATGGTGGATTTGAACCATGTGTCTTCAGGCTGACAGCACAGCTCCTTACCCCTACCAGCGCTCCCAATCTCTACCAGGCAAGAGTCAAGGACTAGCAGTCTACAAGGAGCACGGCCTCATCCCCTTTGCAATTAGAACCAGATGGTGCCCGTCTCTCAGGGCTAATCATTCTGATCAGGGTCCCAGGAGACAGCTCCTGAGATGATGGGAGACTGACATCTAAGTCCACCTCAACATAACCCGGCATGAGACAACCTCTTTGTTAAGACAGTTGTGATCCTTGAACGTCAAAGAGAAAAGATAAAAATTGTTTCTCTGGACCAAAGGCCAACATGAAAATGGGCAAACAAAAAAAAAATCGTAAACCAATTTACAAGAAACAACAAATTTATGCAAAATATAAGCATACACGAGTTTTGTTTTGTTTTTTTCTAACGGCTTCATTGATTTCACATGCAAGCAAGACTCTACTGAAGATTATCCAAAAACGACTGGAACAGCACATCAGCAGAGAACGGCTGGGTTTAGAAGGGGTCGTGGTACTAGGGATATTGTAGCTGATGTTAGATGGATCTTAGCTGAAAGCAGGGAATACCAGAAGAATCTATATCTGTGTTTCATTGATTATACAAAGGTGTTTGACTGTATGGATGTATCCCACTGAATTTCAAAACTGTCTCAGGAACAAGTTTGAGGCCTTGAACACTAGTGAATGAAGACCATTCAGTAATGGTAGGATATCAAGAAAGTCTTCCAGGAAAAATGCAAAAGGTCATTACAAAAACAGAGGAAGAAGAAACGACAAAAATGAGTGTCAGAAGAGACTCTGAATATTGCACTAAAGTGCCGAGAATCCAAAGCAGAGGGAAGAAATCAAGATATTAAGGAGCTGAACAGAATATTTCAAAGGGCAGCTTGGGAAGACAAAGTAAAGTATTATAATGAAATGTACAAAGAGCTGGAGTCGAAAATCAAAGGGGCCAAACTCACTCAGCATTTCTTAAGCTCAAGGAACTGAAGAAGAAATTCAGGCCTCGAGCTGCAATACTTAAGGATGCTTTGGGCAGAAGAGTAAATAATCCAGGAAGTATAAAAAGATGGAAAGAGTATACAGAGTCATTGTACCAAAAGGAATTGGTGGACACGGAAGGATTTCATGAAACAACGTATGAACAAGAGCCTGTGGTGATGGAAGAATTTCAAGCTGTTCTGAAAGAATTGGCAAAAAGCAAGGCCCCAGGAATTGACAGTATACCAATTGGTATATTTCAACAAACAGACGCTGCCCTGGATTTGCTCACCAAGTTGTGCCAAGAAATCTGGAGAACAACCACTTAGCCAACTGATTGGAAGAGTTCGGTATTTGTTCCCACGCTGTGGAAATTATCAAACAATATTATTAATATCACTTGCAAGCAAGATTCTGCTCAAGATTATCCAAAAACAACTGGAACAGCACATAAACAAGGGATCAATAGGGTATTATTTGCAAAAGACTTCCCCCTGATCCCTTGTTTTTGTTTTATACTCCCTTGTGACTTTCCTTTGTTTACCTTCCTGATGATTCTCAATAAATAGAGAGGCAGGGCTTGAGGCCCTTCAGTCTCTGTTTTATCTCATTTCTGGTTCTGTCTTATTAATAATTGTAAGAATACTTTACCCTCAGTCTGCAACCACTTTTGTTCTCTGAAAACTTTACTAGAAATGTTAGGGTTACCCCCTTTCCCCAGTGCGTCGAATTGCCTGTCCACCACCTTGCAGAGGTGACTCATTCCATGCAGTGATCACCCCTTGTTTATTAAGTTCTTCCAAGGAGAAAGTGGGCAGTGCTGCTCCGAGCAGAAGGACAGGCCCGGGAAGGTTCAGGTCCTTGATGCCACCTACTTGAGTGTCTGAAGCTGACAATTTCCACGGTTCAGAGCTTGTGAGAGGATTTTTCCAGAAACTGTATCAAATACGCTGTTATAAATTTCCAACTCTTGGATTGTCCTCATGCAATAAAGTAGAGAGCAGAATTCTTTCCAAAGTCTGAGCTTCCTCCTTGGGGCAGAGAAAGATGGAGAGGTATCATTCAGCTGAATGGACACTAATAGATTTATCTTAAGATTACGAAAGTGTAACATAACTGTGATAAAAACAAAGGGCGGAAAATATGGGAAGCCAATACTAAATATTTGTAATAAACTGAATGCTATTTAAATAAAAACATAAAATTTTAAAAAAAATTATGAAAGTGTTCCAGAGTCCAGAGCTCCTGCCTCGGACTTAATATACAGAAAAATTCCAGCCAGGTTGCCTTGGCACCCATTTGGACTCATGGTAACCCCATGTAGACCCAACACACAGGGTTTTCAAAACAGTGTTGCCTTGGGGAAAATATGACCAGGCCTTTCTTCAAAGGTGCTTCTGACTGGGTCCAAGCCACCTAACTTAGTATTAGTCCAACAATTCCTGATTTTACACTGCTCAGGAACTCTTATACTTGTTAAAAAAAAAACCATACATTTATTTCCTTTGAGTCAATTCCAACTCATATCATCTCCCACACACACACACACATAACAGAGAAGAGCTGAGTTCTAGAAGGTTTTCTGCGCTGTAGACTTTGTAGAAGCAAATTTCTAGGCTTTCCTTGACACACCGAGTGAGTCTGAACCACTGAGCCTGGCTTACTAGTCATGAGCTTAACTGTTCATACCCCCAGAGACCATAACTTACCACCAAGTGGGAAGAAATCGGACTGGGTCTAGCAGGTTAAGACTGAGAATAGCCTCTTGGGTGTGAACTTTTTCACTAATATTAAGATTACTACGTCTTGGTAAGTCTTGCATGCTACGTGCTAGAACATGGTGAAGTAATTGAGAACATTTCCATTAAGCTACACCACAGGTCTGAGGAAATGGAGGTAAACCAGTGGTTCTCAACGGGAGGCAATTTTGGGGACCCCAACATAATATTTGGGACCATCCAGCTCATTTCAGTGTCACAACGAGGGGCAGGATGTGGTAGGTGCTGCTGGCAACAGCGGGCAGAGGCTTGTGTGGTGGCCAGGCGTTCTATAATGTGCCATCAAGATCTGTTCCGGTCAGGTGAGCGTCGGCTCACCTCGGAGCTTCCAGAAGGTTTGCAGAGGCAGTGAGCGACCCAGGAGGAGATTGTAGAGCTGCCTCCCAAAGAGCAGCTTGGTGGACCCGAACCATGTGCCTTCTGGTCCACAGCGCAGCTCTTTGCCACCAGGCCACCAGTGCTTGCAAGACAATATAGTTCTCCAAAATCAAAGAATCATCTCACCCTCAAATGTCAATAATGCTGAGATCTCACTCCCAAACTCAGCGTTAAGCGGAAGCAGATCCGCTTCCTAAACAACATGCCTCCGGAAACTCTGTGAGGAAGCTCTGTGAACTTTGATAAATGTCAATAGTTGTAGAGGGGCTTCAGGCCTTTTGTTCATAGGGTCGCTAGGAGTCGTGCTCGACTCGGACTCGAAGGCGATCACAACAACAACAGCAGCAGCAGCACAGGCATAGATTGGACTGGAAACCCAATTCAGCTTGTTTCTAGCTCAGTCTTGGACGGCTAATGGCCAGTGAAGTAAGGGGCACATTTCAGGAACAGGACAGAGGGCGTTTCTTTTGTTTGGGGGGTGTGTGTGTGTGTGTGTGTGTGTGTGTGTGTGTGGAAAATAAATTATTTTAAGAATGAAATAATGTTTGTAAAGTATTTGGCAGAATACAAAATATGCATGTTTAATAAATTCAGTAAGCTCATTTGTATTTGGGTCCACGCATTCCCTTTTCCTTCTGCTGTAATTGAAATGCTGCTTTTTGTCTACTTTAAATCAAATCCTTCCGTCAGTGCCCTGGACGTTAGCTTCCCTCTATCTCCCCACCCCCACTTGCCTGTCTTTTAAGGAACACAGCACTATTTATTATTCCCCCCCCTTTCCTCTCACATCCTTCATTTATCCCTCTCCCCTCCCTTACCTAGCCACACAGCAAGATACAAGTTTGAGACCCCAGAAGTTACCCTTTCTGACAATTTGCCCACAATCACCAAATTGGTAGGTTGTACTTACTGCATAAGAGGTGTTTCATGATCTGACTTCTGAACACTTTTTAGCTATGCCTCTCAAAGGTTTCCCAACTTACTTGATACTTTTTAATATTAAATGTCCCATATTTTTTCCCATGACCAAGGTGTTTGATCAAAATTTTCTTTCCACTCTATTTAACACACACACACACTAATTGTACACTATAAAACAAGCTAACTTCAACTTATTCTTTAAGTCTTAGTCTTAATTTAGATACCGTTCCCTCTAAGGACAGAGTTTTTAAAATGACTCACCTATTGGTTGGCTCCACACTGTGGCTTTTATTTAAGAAGATCGGAACACAGAGTCTGAGTTTCTTTAGTGATTTGCAGTGATACAGAGAGTATGTGGAAACCACCAGGTCTTTATTGGTTTGGATCAGAACCGTGGCTTTTACAAACGGCTTCACAATCTGCTGGATGAAATCCTCTTCCTTGCACTCATAGAGACAGCAGAACAAGGGGACATGTTGTTCCATGGCTCTCGAATCACGACCTAGTATTTCTGTTTCCTTTATGAAGTACTCCAGGTACAAATCCCGCAGCAGCTGACACGAGAACCTTGCATTGAAGTAAGAACAGACGTCCCTGTTAAGGAGGCCAAAAACATAGACCATCACGGGGCTGAGAACTCGCTCCCTTGACCTCTTCTCCACTCCACAGGCGGAGGGGAGTGTGACCTCGATTGAGACCGTCATCAAAGCCACGGCTGCACAGAACTCCTGGAGGCGCCGGTGTAAGAACATGTACCGGCCTCTGTGGCGGCTGCTGGGCACCAGGAGCCTCGCCGCCTGCAAGTCGAAGATGTCCCCGTCGACGAAGCCAACACTCTCCAGATCCTGGTCGCTGAAGTGGAAGACGTTCTGCAGCAGGCCTTGCAAAGCCAGCGAACACAGGCGCTTGAGCGTGGACATCTTCTGCCAGGGGCTTATGGGGCCCAGCGACTGAAACATCTTGCAGATGAAAGTCACGAATATCCCGGTGGACGTGAAGTCGGCGCACTCCCGGATGGTTTCCCCGACCACCCAGCACAGGATGGGGGTGCTGCACACTTCCTTGAGCGTCTCGTCACACTCGATGTACCCCACGTAGGTCTCGTAGTCCACAACGTTGGGAAAGTACAGCTGGAAGTACTTCTCCCTCGCCTTGCTGCAGAAGCTCAGAGAGGATATGTGGGACCTTGCGTTGGTGAATTTATACATGAAGGCCCAGTTCCTCGGCCTGGTTGAAATAAGCAGGGAGCAGCCCGGGGCCATCTTCCCCTCCATCAAACTGGCCAAGAGGACAGGTCCTGACACCAGCTCCTTGCTGTCCGTGCACAGATGGCCTTGATCCGTGTCTAACTTGAACTCTATGCTGTCAAAGTCCTCAATGATGAACAGTAACTTCTGGGGGTCGGCCAAGATGTCTGCTATAGGAGCTTGGCTGCCTGGCCAGTCCTTCGAGAGCAGCTGGGCAAAGGTACCGGGATCCATGTGGTTGATCTCGCAGGAAGAGATCGGAATGATGTACTTGAAGGTACCCTTCCACATCTCCCCACTTAGCCATCGGGCCAACATCATCTTGATGACCATGGTTTTGCCAACCCCTTCGTCTCCCACCATGAGGACAATAGACCTCTCTTCCATGCCCACCCCAGGACTGAAGATCGCTTCAAAATTTTGTAAACATTTTGATGAGATTTCGTTGTAGAAGTCATTGTGGATCAGCGGATAAAGGTCTTCTCTGAAACTAAGTGTGATATTTCTCCTTATAATTTCTTTGTATGCTTCCTCGTTACCTAAGCCGGAGGGTGCAGAGCAGAAGAAGTACAAAACACAGATTACAGTTCAAAAGGTATAAACCACTTCCCTAGTGTTTCTGCCGCACAGTGGGTCATCAGACGGACACAGATGCCAACGCTATCCACTCCCAGGACGTTAAAAGAAGCCTGTATAAATCTAACCCATGAGGTGTTGGTCAAAGAATTACATGCGTGCTGATGACGTCCAAAAACACCGACCTCTCCTGGAGGACATGCAATCAGAGTGCCCTTTACAGGCAAAGATGGTGACACTTCCTCTCACATGCTTGTGGGTATGTTGCCAAGAGAGATTGATTCGTCCTTGGGAAAAAAAGACATCATTCTGGGAAAACTACCAGGTCAAAGAGAGACTGACACACGGTGGCAGAGACCAAGGCGGATGCAGGACAGGGCAAGGGTCAGATCGACAGCCCATAGAGTCACCAGGACTCTTCGGCACCTCGAGAGCATCTGATCACACATGGAGTCGTCAGGAGAACATTGTCTCGGCAACAACCAGCAGCCCCAGACCTGCCTAGCTGACTAACTGCCGTCACCACAAAGGCAGAGAAAGGGGGCAGAGTCACAAAGTCCCCCACAAAAAAGTCACACACCACCACTACTCATTTCTAGAGCAGAATACAGCTCTTTGGGGATGAAAGATCTTTGTCAAGGTAACGGAGTTCCCTAGAAACTGTGCCTGGCCCCATCCGCCCTCCATCTGGCCCCAACTCACGGTCCCGACGAGCACTGATCCTATCGCAGAGCTCACAGCAACCCATCTTCTCAAAGATGCCGAACGCGATGTTCCAGATGGCCTGGGGCGCATAGCTGGTCGTCAACATCTTCTCCACATCTTCTCGTTCAGTGGCCGTTAGCTGAAGGCCTGTAAGAGGGGGCAGTCCAAACTCTACAAGGGCTTCGGGAAGATGCCTCTTGAAACGTTCAAAGTCTTCATTGTTGAGCTTCTCCAGATACCACAACAAGCTGAAGTCCAGACTTGCCTCTGCCATCTCTCCTCTGATTCAGAGGGGAAAGGAGTTTGAGGAACAATGTGGAATCTAGAAAACAAATGATGGAATACTCACCAAGTTGTTGTTGATTGCCTTCGAGTCGAGCACGACTCATAGCGACCCCATGAGCAAAAGGTCTGAACCCCTTCTACAACTATCGACATTTAGCAAAGTTCATAGAGTTTCCAGAGACCTGGTTTTTTAGGAAGTAGATGCCACTGTTTCTACTTAAAACCACTGACTAGAAAGACACAGATGTAAAGGTATTTACTGCTTAAAAGATTGTACAAATCTAACAAAGAATCAAGCACTTAAACCACACAGTTCTGTCAAGTCCTTGAAATGGACACTAGTAGAGAATTCACGTTGTTAGCATGTTGTGATTGTTGATTGCCGTCGAGTCGAGCACAACTCCCAGTAACTTCATCAACAAAAGGCCTAATGCCTTTCCATAACTAGCATTGTTTCTCCAAGTTCATAGAGTTTCCACAGGCACGTCGTTTAGAAAGTGGATGCTACTCCTGCTTCCAAACCCCTTTTCCAACTGGGAGCTCCACCAAACACTGTCCACAGTGGGAAATCATGGTGGTATTTGATACCCCAATGGCACAAGGTTCAGCATCCCAGTCAACCCAGGTTACTTCATACAGCACATTGACAAAGAGTGATGTACAAAGTGGAAGAGTGTTCTTCCAAATGTAACTCTAGTCTCATTTAGCAGTCGTTAGGAGTCGTCAAGTCGAGTAAGACTCATTGTGACCCTTGCACAAAAGACCTGAACTCTGTTCTATAACTAACACCATTTCTGTACATTTACAGAGTTTCCAGAGGCATCTAGTTTAGGAAGTGGATGCCACTCCTGCTTCCCAACGTGAATCAATCTGGAAGCTCTTCCAAACATTGTACGTGATGGATAACTATTATGGTATTTGACACGACTATGTCACAGTGCATAGGGTTTTCAAATTAAATTACATTAAAAGACTACTTACATTGAGAAAATCTGCTGTCATGGACCTCTCAGAGTGCTGAAGAGCAACAATGTCAGACTAGATACAAAGGTGTACCTAGTCCAGGCCAAAGTCTTCTCAATTACCTATTATGCTTCAGAGAGTTGGACAATGTCTAAGGATGACAGAAGAATAGATAACTTCGAGTTGTGCTGCTGGAGAAGAGTCTTGAACATAGTATCATGGACTACCAAGAAAACAAATAGTTCTGTCTTGGGGCATAAAGCCAAGTCTCTCCTTGGAGGCTAGGATTTTGCAGCTCTGTCTTACATACTTTGGTCATGTGTTCAGGAGAGACGGGTCCTTGGAGAAGGACATCATGCTTGGAAGGGTAGACGGACAGCACAGGAGAGGGAGATCCTGAGTGAAATGGATAGAGTGACTCAGACAATGGGGGTTGGTGTGTCGGAATTAGTGAAACTGGCTCAGGACAGGGAAGGGTTCAAAGCCGCTGTACATAGGGTCGCTGTAGGTCCCAGGCAACCCAATGGCACATAACAACAGTAACATACTAAGTTTGGAAGCAGGAGTGGCATCCACTTCCTAAAACCACATGCCTCTGGAAATGCTATGAACTCTGATAAATGTCGATAGTTGGAGAGGGGCTTCAGGGCTTTTGTTCATAGGGTCGCTACGAAACAACTACAACATGGCACGGTGTTTGGTATCATAGCAACTCCTAGTTACTCAGTACAGGAAATAGACAAACAATGGCTCTATCACTTAAAGATGATTCATTTTTAAATTAATAAGGAGCCTATGATCTACTACTGAGAACGTAATGAATGAACGTCTCCACGCTATGATCCAAAGACTCTCCCTCCATTTAAGGCAGATTCACTGCCAACCCAGACAGGGTAACTCCTTCCCGATAAGCCAGTAGAGATCCTTCCCAGTAATTAGACAAACATAGGTAAGTCATCTGGATTTAGTCCTTTCCTCACTTCCCATAAATCCCCACTAGCATTTGAGTTTTGAGGTCCCTACCAGTAACTAGACAATAGAAACGTAGGTTAGTCATATAGATTTATTCCTTTCCTCACTTCCCATAAATTCCCATTAACATTTGAGTTTTGTGATTGACTACTAATGGAGAAATGGTTAAAGAAATGTATGTTTTTGGTTGGAGATATCTTAATTTTACCACTATAGTGTCATACATGAAAATAAATTTATGATCAAACCAGAATCTTTAATAAGTAATTAAATTAAAATAAATCAAACTGGAGGTCTGGGTATTTTATTGCTTACCTTAAAATAAGCTTTATTGCAACAATGAATGACTGGAAACCCTAAGTCTCTATAAACTTTAATTAAAATTAATTGAAAAAAACCAACAACCCTAAAACAAGGACAAAATAATTCAAACAAGTGACCAATATATAGTCAGAAAATGTTCCAGAGGAATAAAGTCTATAGAAATTATGTAATAAGCCATGAAAAAGAATGATATTTAAATACTTTTTAAAAATATATTTTATTATTTTTTTGTGTGTACCGTCAAATCATATCTGACTGGTACAAGAGGAGATTGTTCCTCCTTCCCCAGCAGAGTCAATACTTTTAATGGATTGAGAGATTATTGAGAATCATTGACAAAATAAAGAAAAATTTTAAAAATTGTACAAGAATTTTAAAATATACAAAACAAATTGATTAAACAACTTTTCTAATAAAAAATAAGATTTATTTTGGAAATCTGTAATGACCTACATTTACACAGTTCAGACTTGCACGTGTTTATAGAATACAAAATTAACACAGAATAAAAGCTGAACGTTCTCTTTTAGAAAGAAAGCGAGAAAGAGCACGCACAAGCACGAGAGAGAGAGAGAGAGACAGAGAGAGAGAAAGACAGAGAGACACACACAGAAAGAGCGAGAGAAAGACAGAGAGAGAGAGAGAGAAAGAGACACACACAGAGAGAGACAGAGAGAGAGGGACAGACAGACAGAGAAAGACACAGACAGAAAACACAGTAATTCTAATGAAGGGGGAAGGAAATAAAAACTCCTCGTCCTCAATTGGGAACGGACTCAGCGCTGCCCCTCGAGGGGCCTCCAAGGCTGTAAACCACGGAGGAGGAGATGGCCCACCTCTCTCCTTGTTCCCAGACACGACTGCTCACTGCATAGCATGAACGAGGGGTCACGTAGTTTCCTACATATCATGGTGGACAACAGACCAAAACCTTGCCCTGTCCTGTGCTGGCCTAACTCTCTGGCGTCTGCAAACCTGCTGTTAGGGACTCTGTTCATCCATCTCCCCAAGGTCTTCTCCTCTTTCGAGAACCCTCTACCTTTCCAGCACGATGTCCTTCTCCAAGGCCTGGAGACTAAGCCTCCCCATGCCTGCCTTGAGGGAGCACTGCCTTCAGGATGTTATTGGCTTGGGTTTGGCAGGAGTTTGGTTAAGGTTTTTTTTTTCGAGTTTTTGTTTTTGTTTGGGGTTTGTTTTCCAGCCTATAGTATATTCAGGGAGCTCTGGTGACTTCTTAGTAAAAGAATTGCACTTCCAGTGCGAAGGTGGTCGTCGTTGTTGTTCTTATTGTTGTTGTTATGTGCCGTCAAGTCAACTGCGACTCATAGTGACCCTATGTACAACAGCCCTAAACCTTGCTCTATCCTGTGCCAATCTCACTGTCTCCGACTCACCTACCCTCATTACCCCAGTCTCTGAATCCATCCACCTCATAGAGGGCCTTCCTCTCCTGCGCTGTCCCTCCACCCTCACAAGCATGACTTCTCTCTCCAAAGACCAGTCCCTCCTTGCAACATGTCCAAAGTATGTCAGATGAAGCTTCAGAATCCTTGCCTGCAAGGAGCATCCCAGCTTCACCCTCTCCAGGACAAACCTGTTTGTTCTCCTAGCAGTCCATGGTATATTCAACACTCTTCTCCAGCACCACAGCTCAAAGGCATCAATTCTCTATCATCCCTAGTCACTGTCCAGCTCTCTGACACAGAGCACACAATTGTGAGGACTGTGGACTGGATCAGGTGCACCTTAGTCTCCAGCCTGACATTGTTGCTCTTCACTAGTCTGGAGGGATCCCTGACAGCTGATTTTTCCAGTGCAATCCGTCTCCTGATTTCCTGGCTGCTGGTACCAAGAGTGTTGCCTTTGAAGCCAAGCAGACTAAAACTGTGAACAATCTCAATCTCTTCACCATCCATCCTGATGCTGGCAAATGGCCCAGTGGTGAGAATCTTTGTTTTCTTGATGTTGAGCTTCAACCCATATTGAAGGCTGCAGTCCTTGACCATCTGCAGAAAGCGCTTCAGGTCCCCCTCAGTTTCAGCAAGCAGGGTTGTGTCATCTGCATAACACAGGTTGTTGACGAATCTTCCACCAATCCTGATGCTACATTCCTCCTTGTACAGCCCAGCGTCCTGGATGATCTGTTCTGCATACAGGTTGAAAGGGTATGGAGACAGAATACATCCCTGATGGTTGCCCTTCCCAGTTCTGAATCACGCAGTATCTCCTTGCTCTGTTCTGAAGACTGCCACTTGGTTCAAGGATAGCTTTCTCATAAGAACAATCAAATGTTCTGGGATTCCCATTCTTCTCAGAGTCAGCCATAGTTTGTTGTGATCCACACAGTCAAAAGCCTTTGCATAGTCAATGACATACAGCCAGACATTGCTCTGATACTCTCTGCTTTCTGCCAGCATCCATCTAACATCAGCTATAACATTAAAAGGAACCTTAGAGGGCAATGAAATCATGTTAATAGAGCAGAAACTCAGAACAGGTGAGGGTATGCAACCGCTATGGAAGGTGACCTGGCGCTTTCTCAAAAAATTGGAAATAGAAATACCATTTGACCCAGCAATTCCACTACTGGGAATATACCCTGAAGAAAGCAGAGCCACAACTCAAACAGATACATGCACACCCAGGTTTATTGCTGCGTTATTCACAACAGCAAAGAGATGGAAGCAACCCAAATACCTGTCAACAAATGAATGGATAAGAAAAACTATGGGACATTCACACAGCACTGAAAAACAAATGAACTCGTTAAACGTTATCCAAGCTGAGTGTGATTGTTTGCGCAGCTCAGAGGGCCTCACTGTCATGAATTGCCCCCATACAAAGTGTTGATAACATATTGTTGAAACACATTGTTGTGTGTGTTTCCACCAGTTAACAACCATCTTAATTCAGGAACTCAATGATTGACGAAATACCAAACAGATATAGATCTTGCAAAGACACAAAACAATTATAAATGATTAAGACATGCATTTCTCTCTGTATTTTTAAGGATGTGGTTCTGAGAAAGGAAAAGGGAAAAATAGATCAAAATAACCAATAAGGAGAGCTTAGCAGTGCGACCTCCGGGGTCTCTAGGACGGTGGTAACAATCAGGGTTGTATCCTTTGTAGTTGTGGTTTTGTCGAGTTGTGGACCCTCCAGTGGGTTTTCTGCGGCAGTCAATTGCACAGGAAGAGATCTCATGTCTTTCTCCTACAATGAGTGCAACAGGTGGGTTCAAACCACGTGCCTTTGGGACGGCAGTGCTGCTTCTTGCCACCAGGCCATGGTCAGATGAGTATTTAAGATGTTGGTATGGAATAGTGCTGTTTCCAGAGAGTATAAAAAGTCTTGAAAAATTTTAATAAAGTGAAACACATTGACCCAGCACCTCCTTCGTAGGGATCTGTGAATGGAGAACCGCTAGGGGTTAAGTTTACAAAGCATGACGCTATTATTTCATACTAAGAAGAAGCCCTAGTGGAATAGTGTGTAGCCTATGGAGCCGCTAATGCAATGGTTAGCAGTTCAAATCCGCCAGGCTCTCTGCAGGAGAACGGTAGGCAGTCTACTCCTGTAGAGATTTACTATCTTGGGACCCAAAAGACATCCACCCTGACTAGGAGCCAACTCGACAGCAGTGGCTCAGATATGTCTGTCACACCGAGGAGTCCTGGTGACACAGGAGTTACAGCTGCCAACCCATCAGCTGCTCAGAGTAAAACCCTGGAAACCCTGCAGGGAGTCGCTAAAGTGACCCTCCCAGTCACTGACCCTTCAGGGTGTCCCTGAAGCATCCCCCAGCATACCAAACCCCACAAGGTGTCCCTGAAGTGTCCCCCACATCACCAACCCCACAAGGTGTCCCTGAAGCATCCCACAGGGTCCCTAGGTGTCGGAATTGACTCCATGGCGGTGAGTTTCTGCAGGTCCTCCCCAAGAAAAAGCCCAGTGACCCAACTACAAAATAGTCAAAAGACATGAAAAGAGTTCTCACCAAGGAGGATGTGTGGATCACACACACACACACACACACACACACACACACACACACACACGAGGAGACACTCAAAAAGTGCCAGCAGTCAGAGAAATGCAAATCAAAACAGCAATGAGGTCCACCTCACCCCAGCCAACGCAGAGTTTAATAGGACAGCAAACAATAAATGTTGGTGAGGACGTGGAGAAACTGGAACTCTCATGCATGCTGGGGAGATTGTAAAAATAGTTCAAGCCCCGTCGAAAGCAATTTGACGTTTCCTCCAAAGGTGAATAGAGAAATCCCATATGACCCGGCCATTCCATGACTAGGAATAGACCCCAAGGAAATCAGGGCTTAAACAAAGAGATTTGTGCATTTTTGTCTGTCGTGACATTATCCACAAGAGCAAGAAAAAGGAAACAGCCCAAAGGCCCATTAACAAAAAAAAATGGATAGAGAAGTTGTGGTACATTCATACAATCGCATACTAACATTTGTACAGGAGTATAGTAACATTTGTAGAGGAGTATACTAACATTCGTACAAGAGTGTACTATGCAGCAATAAAGAGCAACCAATTTGTAAAATACTGTGCAACATGAACAAGGCTGAATGAAATAACAATCACCAAAGGACAAATACAGCGTAAGTTCATTTCCGTGAAAATAGGGTGACTGGGACTTGAAGAGCAGGGCCAGAAAGTGCAAATGAACACAGGGAAGGACCAGGAAAAGGCAGGATCAACCTGGGAGACAGACAGTGTGACAGAAATTCAACATGGCCATTGCAATTAGCAGATGGGAAGAGGTTCTGTACAAAACCATCTGAAGGGGAAGGGGAAAGGGAGGAAGGGGAGGCGGAGGACACCTGCTAGACCAGCAGAGAAAATGTGGTAGCTTAGATAACATTAGGGAGCTCCTGGGGGGACTACTGGTAAGAAGATGCATTGCAATCCCAGAAGGTACGGGGTTCAAATCCAGCACCTGCAATCTCTTCCAGGGTCATTCCCTGCCTCTGAAAATGCCCCCAGAGGGTCCGCTATTTGGTACTTCTGACTTGACAGCACACAGCAACAGGAGGCAACACTGAAAAGAAATTTTTAAGTCGAAGAAGCAAATCAACAAGAAAAGGAACTCACCAACCCAAAGAGCAGATGTCCTTCTTCACGAGTTCCTGAAGCCAGCCAGCCAGAAAGAGGAGAAGAAAAAGGCCAGCCCGCCCAGAGATTGGCTGGTGCTGCTTCCTCCTCTCCTCATTGGCTACAGTAGGCTCTTGCTAGCCACGTTCACAGAGTCAGGGGACCTGCTTCAGCTGAGCTTTGCTGTCCTGGGCGGGGGACTCAACTATCTTCCTCCACACAGGCCTTCCCAGGGTCTACTGATTAGAAGATGGACCAGCCCCACTTTCTGATGTTAAAGTTCTTGCAGTACCTGGCCAAGAAAGCCCCGCGTGGCTGTTGATAGTTGCCTCTGAGTTCTCTTCAGCTAACTAAACTCATGCATCATGTTGGCCAGTCCTCCAATCATCTGATATGTAGGTGCCCATTTTTGTGGCTACTGTGACCTTCTTCTCAGAGTCCACAGTGGAGTCAATTTCCTTCCCCAACAGCCCAGCTCAACAGCATCAATTCACCTGGATTCACTGTTCCCTCTCCAGCTTTCGCACGCCTACGAGGTGATTAGAACCCCCTATCTCTCGCGCAAACAATGATTTTGGTCAGTGATTTAGGAAGAGAACTTACCCGCCAGCAATCTCAACTTAAGGGAGCCAGCACTGTCCTAAATTACGTGAGAGGAATTCTTCGCAGCTCCCTCAGCACCTGGCACAGATCGCTTCAAAGATGAGGGATGCGGTAGGTCTCCCGGGGATGACTGCACTCCTGGGTGTGTCGTCCAGGTGACGGGGGTTTGTATGCAAACTTCGCTTCACGTTGGAGTCAGCTGGGGATTCTTTGCCTGGTGGCCCTGGTTATCGGGCATGCTTGATCCCCTTAATACCTCATATTTAACAGATTACAAGACAAAAGCATAATCATCTTCACTGATCCTAAAGATAAACCTAGAACACTCATTAGTGATTCAATCTCCTACATGTGAATCTGTGAACAATTCCTGAAAGAGCCCGAGAAGAAACCATGGATGTATGGCAACCTCAGCGCCGGATGGATGGGACACACAGGCCAAGGGTGATGGGGAATGAACAAAGGAAATCTCTGTGCGTTCTTCACTAACATGGGGCCGGGAGGTGCGGGAGGGGATGAAATAAGTTCATTAATATCTTAAAAAAAAAAAGAAAGCACAACGTTTAAAAAAATGGTAAGACTGCACACGCATGTTTATCGCGGCTTTGTTCACACTAGCAAGGAGTTGGAAACAACCCAAGTGTCCATCAGCAAA
>NW_006400098.1:441775-446142 GCF_000299155.1 Elephantulus edwardii | reverse complement strand
GCATTAATAGAGAGGGGAAAATCATCTTCATGGTTGAATAACCAAACACTAAACAAATAACAAGAGAGAAAAAAATCTTTTCTTCACGGTGACATACCCCTAAGGGCTCCGCTATTAGTCAAAGGTGGTGTTCTCAGGGGGAGGGGGGGAGTCGAACCCACAGAGGCTCCAGAGGAAGAATGAGGGGGACCGATGAGCAATTATCGTGCCATTCACAGCCTAGGAAACCCCGTGGAGGGTCAGCTGCCAGTCAGTTCCAACCGGTGAGCAATGATTAGCACCATTCTAATCCAACAAGCAAAACTGAAGACCTGCAGATCACCCGCAGCGAGTCAACTCTGACTCGTGAGCCCTGCGAGTTTCAGCTCCTCTCCTGGGGTGCTGCTGGGTGCGTGTAAGCGCCCATTGCTGGGCTAACAGCTGAGTGTGCTAACTACCTGTCCTGGTCCTGGTTCTGTGAAGTCAGCTCTGACTCACAGACATCTTCTGCGGAACCGAAAGAAAAGGCACCCATCCTGCCCCAGCCTCCTTCCCCTGCTCTGTCTGAGCTCAGGGCTGTGGACAGGTGCTGTGTCGTCCATCTCTTCAAGGGAGAACTGTCAGAAACGTGTATCCATGGGAGAAATGAAAGAAAAGTCCAGGGAATGACACCACATTCACATCAAAGACCACCGGACAGTGGGCAGGCACAGAGCAGAGTCCACACGGGTGCTGGTCATTTTTATTTCTTCCTCTGAGTTCTGGCCAGAGGGGTCTGTGTTATGACTAAACCCTTCACATTTCCATTCGGTGCCTACATTCCTTCACATATATTTCATGAGGTGGCAAGAAAATAATAGGGCTTAAAGAATTTTCTTTAACTTTTATTTTAATTGAGATTTTAACAAACATTTCTAGAGAGCTTGGTTATTCGTTCAGTCACTGTCACACATTTTCCTCCCTATGACCCCCAGTTCACTTTTCTCTTTGAAAAAAAAAATCTTTCATTGTTTGCATTAATTAAAGGATTCCTGAGAGGAAGATACAAAGTCATGACTATAAAAATACTGATCTTGGTACGTTACCATTTTCCATAAACTTCAGAGATGATTGTAACGACTATGGAGAGACTATGGGCTTAGTAGAAACCACACTTAATGATGAAATTACGGACCTCACACCTGAGAGACCTCACAGGTGTTCTACCTCCGAGCCACAGTCGCCAAGACCCGGGCTACTCCTCTCAGTAACGAGGTGTAGGGGACACATGACCGGGAAAGGCCAACCACTTGACAAAGACATCATGCCTGGTCAGGGAGTCGGTCAACTACAAACAAAAGAAGCCATCAATCAGAAGGGTGACTCAACCACAGAGGACTCAAAGGCACTGACTGATGTGTGTGAAGACTTAGGGTTTGGTCATTTCTGTCCGTCACACATGGAGAAACTTGGCGGCAACAAACAGAACAAGAACGGAAAGGTGGTGTGGCAAACCTTTCTCGGGAGTTTGAAAGGCAGAAAGGAACACAGCACTTGGATTCGGAAGAGATTCACCCCCACTCTCTAAACTAGCTTTATGGAAGAACTGGGGGAGCCTTGAAGGAGTCTGCTGGTGCAGTGGTTGGCTAAGTGGTAACTCTAAGATTCGTGGGCTGAACCCACAGAGCCACTCTAAGGGAGAAAATGAAAAATCTACCGTTGCTGAATCGTTTTCACCTCCTCATGACCCTCAGCTGGTGTTTATTCTTCCCCCACGGACAGTTGGTTCAAACAGCCAACCTTCCGGATAGCGGCCTCACACAGTAATGAAATGAAATGAAATGAAGACTTAGGCATCTGTTCCTATAGAGGGAGAAGGCCTAGGAAACCAGATCGGGCCATCTCTGTCCCGTAGGTAAAGAGATTCCATGCCGTCTGAACAGAGGACCTGGCCCTGACTTTCTGCAGGACACCCAGACAGGTGGCTAGACCAATAGCTAAGATGAGAAACTAAAAAGAAAACCCCCCCAAATGCCAACAGCTTTGTTTTCCCAGAGTCACTGAGTCTCTTGGTCAAAGACACACCTGAGCCAATGAAAAGAAAGTCATCACTGGCCAATCGTAGGGCCCTGGAGTCTTTTTCTTGCCAGGTGCAGCCTCCCTTGTTAACCCACCAAGAATCCTGGCGTGGTGAGTCAGCGGATCGCGCTGTGACTCTATTATCTATTTCTCGATCTTGCTACTTTTCCCTCTTTTCTCTCCTACCCCCTTTCCTGTCCAGTTGGAATGTGTTCTTCCCTCACTGTACGGCCCTGGATTTTGAGCCTTTACTAGTTAAGAGATGGATAGCAAAGTGGGTTTCCATCCAGACACAGGAAGGTTCTTTGTGTTTCCTGCCAAGAGTAGGGGATGCAGAAATTTGTGAAGCCTCAAACCATTCACTCAAGGTTTCTGTTCACTGTTGTCATTGTTCTTGATTGTCGTCAAGTCCAGTACAACTCAGCGACCTAGGAACAAAAAGCCCTGCACTTTGTTCTAGAGCTGTCATCGTTTCTCTAACTTCATAGAGTTTCCAGAGGTATTTTCTCTAGGAAGTGGATGCTGCTCCTGCTTTCCAAGGACGGATCAATTAGAAATGTGTCCGAATCACTTCTACACCCTTGCCTCCACCTAACAGCCCTTTAAAAGCTTAAAGTTCGGAATATTTCGGTCCCAATCAAGCCAGTGAAGACTTCCATCTGCCCCTGAACCACTACTTGAACCTGAGCAAATTCAGAGAATTAAGATTTGAGCTAGTAGCTTGTGATAGAATTAGTGGTGACAGGTTTTACTAAGAAAATCTGTCCCGTCCTGGTCCTGTTTCTCCCCTCCTTCCAAGTTTTGGCAGGGTCGTGACTTTGTTCTCAAATCCATTCCCTCAAGTTATATTCACTCTTTTTGGTAAAACTTGCTAAGGGCTGAATTTAGATTGCTACAGCTTCAGGGCTAAGACAGCCAGCAACTGAATCTGGTATCTTTGTAAATCCACTGCCGAGCCTTGTTTCAATAATAAAAGTATAAAAGTATACCAGAAAAAAAAATTGAGCAAAAGAGAGACTATTGCAATGATGTTACTTCATCTTTGTTTTTGTAAGATTGCTTTGTTTTTACTGAGTCTTTTGGACAGTACAAATCCTTAATGAAATCCAACTGCTACCAGAAGCCTGGGGGGGGGGGTTGATGTTCACCCAGAGGCATCTCCAAACCCCCCCCTGGGAATCTAATTCTAAAAGATCACACCAAGACTATCCCAGTGGATACAGCTCTCTTCTGAGGCAGGTGGGGCCAGGAGTGGATAGTGGATAGCGGCTGGTTTGAGTTTTTATCAAAGGTCAAAATGTTCCATCTCTGAGACCATGCGTTCTACAGTCAGGCCACTTCCACTTTGTTCCCTTGATCTCTCTCACTGAGCTCGTAAATTCTCTCTCGTACTAGCCTGAGATCTGTAAAAGTTATGAAAGTGCGTGGGGCCGTCCTGGAAGAAGTGATAGCTGAGTGACAGAACACTTGCCTTGCGTGGAGGAGACCCAGGTTTGACTCCCACCCAGCATCTCTTGTGCAGCTCGCTCTCATCTTCATATTTTCCTATTCTAGCATGTGTGTACGTATGCGCGTCTGTATATTTATACGTGTGCGTATGTGTGTGGGGCGTGTTTTGTACCATCAAGTAGGAACAGACTCCAAGCTGACCCTTGAGTGAATTTCAGGGGGGAGATTGCCTAACCTGCACTGCTGTTGGTGGGCTACAACTTTAGAAAGAGTTGAAGGCAAGAGAAAGAAAGCAGCTGTTCCCACCACCACCCCCCAAAAAAGCAGGCTTCTGAGAGGGCTACCAAGTGACCTCAAGCGGTTAAAAAAAAATTATTGTAGAGAAGACATTGATAGATTTTCTGATTTAAACCTGCCATCTTATGTATTAAATAATACCTCCCTGATCATGACATATCATTATTCACAAAGCTAGTTTTATAACTTTAGTTCACTAATATTTTATTAAAGATGTTTGTCTCTGTGAAAAAAAAATACCTAAGGGCAGTCAAGGGCCTCTTTTTATAGGGGTTTTCTAGAGAACTGGGGAAGATGGTATTTTACTAATTAACTTGAGTTTTCTGAACAAGCCCAGAGCCTTATCAGGACCCTTGTCCGGGCTGGTGTTTGATCACTTAGACGGTATCAGGTTTCTCAAGGAGTGGTCAGGCCTCGGGGCAACTGCCCCCTTCTCCACTGCAGACTCTAAAGGAATAGAATGGCTAGTTCTATCTGGTTACTTCCTGCTGAGCTGGGGAGAGGTTGGGGGATTGATGTGGGCTTCCTGTAAGGTCTGAAGGAGGAGCATCACTTGCATGTGTCCTTGGGCAGTTGCTTGAGAC
>NW_006400098.1:439345-441064 GCF_000299155.1 Elephantulus edwardii | reverse complement strand
TAAATTTTCATTGAAATTAATAATAAATTTTTTTAAAAGATTTCTGAAAGAGATTTCTAAAACAGCAAGCTTTATAAAGAATGGCCAGATACCAGATGCTCTGCTGGAGAAGGAGCCGCAATCTCCTCCTGTACCAATCAGATCCAATTTGATGGTACACAACAAGAAAAAGAAGAAGGGGGGCGGGGGAAGAATGGGGAGTAGCCAAGGGGGAATTCCTGGTTGCCACCAGGTCCTCCCCGAGTGTTTATTTAGGGTGCTAGTTTACAGAAACGACAGTCTTTTGGAAACAGAGAGAGACAATGTTTTCCTATAGTTAATAGATTAAGTCTCCTGTTTCGTAATACAGCTGCCATGCAGATGTCAATTTGGTCTTGGACTACAATAAACTGAGTTGCAATATTGTCTAGTGACTTTTTTTGGAGAGTTTTTGAGAGATACTGGCACTTTTCTTGGGAGATTCCTAAGGCTGTGTAGTGTCAGAAGTAGTTCTTGTTAACAATCAGGCTGGACCCTACGGGGCAGAGTCCTACGATGGTTGGTTTGTACTTGAGGTGATGGGTTAGATGGGCAGGTATTAGTCGGGAGGTGAGTGGGCTTGGTCTGCAGGTAGGCGGAGAGGTTGTGTCTGTAGGTGAAGAAGAGACTGCTTCTTTCTTCTTTTTTAAAAAAATTGAAAAAATTTATTATTGTTTATACCATCATTCACTTTTATACAATTATTCATATACATTTTTTCATTCATGTACATTTAGTTTTATACAATCATTTCTGTACATTATCTAGTGTGTGTGTGTTTATTCTGATTTATTTACAAAGTTTGAATACATTATTTTTCACAAAAGATCCTTTCCATTTCCCTCACTTCACCCACCCATTGAATTGTGCAACTCTATGATTATGCATCTTCTTTTGTAATCATTCGAATAACTTCAAATAAAAATATTTTTTCTGGTTAAAAAAAAAAGAGACTGCTTCTTGCTTGCAGACAACGTTAGAAGTTGACTTTGAAGAGAAGCTGAACCCGGTCTGCATTGACTTCTAGTTCGTATCACCTGAAAGAAGTAGCTAAATAGTTTTCAGTTGGGTGATTTAGAAAGAGATGGACAGGAGGAGCAGT
Organism: Elephantulus edwardii; assembly: GCF_000299155.1. Taxonomy (NCBI): domain Eukaryota; kingdom Metazoa; phylum Chordata; class Mammalia; order Macroscelidea; family Macroscelididae; genus Elephantulus; species Elephantulus edwardii. The sequence continues at coordinate 439,944 of NW_006400098.1, read as the reverse complement.
TTGTAACAGAACCCAGTGCTAATTTTGATAGTGTGGGGAGTTTATATTAAGTAATGGAAAGGAGAGATCTGGGCTTCTTCCTTGGCAGAAGGCAGAGTGAGTTTGGTTAAGTTTGGTGATGTTAGTCAGGGTAAGAGTTTAGCTTATGTGGTAGGTTGGGTTGATGGAAGCCCTTCGTAGGTTTGGAGGGTTTTGCTATTTGTGGAGTATGGGTTCATTAGAAAGGGGGAAGGGATTTGGATAAGAACTTTATTGGAGGAGTAGGATTTTAGGAAAATTTCTCAAGAAGGAAAAGATTGTCAGGACAGACTTAGTTGGGAATAGGGAGGGGTGGTTCGCAACATAGGCATGTGGCCTAGGACAATATGTCTGATGCTGGGGACTTGAGGAGGGGTGGGGTGGAAGCTTTGTTTTAATGATATTTGAAGAAGTTTTGAGTGTTAAGTCTTTATATGCTGCAATTGGGGTTTTTTTTGAAGTTACTATTTTTAGTGTATATTTTAATTGCACTCGGGTTAAATTTAAACATGTTATGGCGACTAACAGATCTGTGTAATTTCTGTAAGCTTTTACATAAAGTTTATGACATGCTTTAAAAG
>NW_006400098.1:415912-438860 GCF_000299155.1 Elephantulus edwardii | reverse complement strand
ATTATGATGCTTTGGATGTTGCCAACAAAATTGGGATCATCTAAACTGAGTCCAGCGCGCTAATTCTAAATAGAAATTTTTCTCACCAAAAAAAAAAAAAAAAGATACCTGTTCTTCAAACTCATACAGAAGTTAGTTATCATATGCTGATAATTTGGTTATTCATTGAGGAACTGCTCTAATATATAACAGGGTAATTAACAATAGCGTAATTTTATTAGACTGAGTTTATTAGAACAACTTAGCTAAAATATTTTTAATTATATTAACTGATTCTCAGTATTTCTAGGTTAGTTTCTTTAAAGGTAAGTAATGGATGAGAGTCAGAGTGAAAAAATAGTAAAGAATATATTAAGGTTAATACTGAGATATAGTTAGACTTTGGGTGTATTTGGGTTATTAGAGTTCAGGGATTGGGTAGTACTTTTATTGAAATGTCTTAAATTTTGGATTCATTTTAATTTATTTGGCTTCTGGGCTGGTAAGATGTGTGTGCTATAAAGAAATGGTATATTTATACAGTGGAATACTACGCAGCACTTGTAAAACATTAAACAACATGGGGGACTCTGGAGGACATGATGCAGGGTGAAATATCTCAGTCACAAAAGGACAAATACTGCCCAGTACTGCTATTATAAAGCAGATCTGACTTGGGTTGGGAGGAGAATAGGATGTGAGTGGATAGAGAACGACTATTGGGAACAGATGAACTGTTTTAAAGGAATGTCTGATTAGGTACTATACATAAGATAACAGCTTAGAATAAGAGGACTGGGGTGAGCAGGGAAATAGGTAATTGTGAAAGAATGAATTTTTTTAAATACTGTTTGGAATATAGGGGTGAAAAATAACTTTGGCATTTATTTTTTATAACAAGTGCTCTTTAAAAATAAAAATAGAGGGGGTTTAGATATAACTTAGCTTTACAGAGGAGTTTGGCACATGGACAGTCAAGGGCAGCCTCTTTTTATAGGGGTTTTAGGGAGGCCTAAGGAAGATGGTATTTTACTTAGGGATTTTAGGGAGGTCTAGGGAAGGTGATATTTTACCCAGAATTTGGGACTGTTAATGACCTTGTGTTTGGGCTTCTGTGATCAAGCCCAGAGCCTCATCAAGATCCACTGTCTGGTCTGGGTTTTGATCTGGCCACCTTACATATCAGCAGGTTTCTCAAGGAGTGGTCAGGCCCAGGGGCAACTGCCAACCTTCTTCTCCAAGAACTACCTGCCTTTGGGTTTGCAGCTCCTTGAAGCCAACCAGCTAGATAATAATACAAATAATAATCCATAAGATTTTACATGTATTATATGAAAATTATAAATTCTGTTTGTGTGCGTGTATATGTTTGAAAGTCTGGTGGCCTTGTGGGAAGAAGCTGCACAGTTAGACTCTACCAGCTGCTTTCAAGTCCGACTCCAGCTGACCCTCCTGTGGGGGCTATCGGGGGCCGTAAATTGCATGAGAAGATAGTTCCCATATTTCTCCCCATGGAACATCTGATAGGACCCCAAGCCTTTGGGCTGGCAGCGCAATTCTTTACCAGTAAGCCACCATATACATATATGTTGTTGCTGATTGCCTTCAAGTCGAGCATGACTCAGTGACCGTATGAACAAAGGGCCTGAAATATACATATATATCACTGTGTAAATTGAAAGAAACATGGGTCGTCAACTCACGTGCAATTTACTGCCTCTACATTTTTCATGGTTTGCTCCACCCAGGGTTGCCGTGACCCGGTTGCCAGAGAGAGCATGGTGCTGTGTGCGTGGGTGTTGTGGTAGTTTTGGGACGTGAAGGACTACTCTGCCTCCAGGAGCCAGGCAAGCCAGGCTTGGCCTAGGGTTTAAATCAATTGGCTACCCAGTGTGTACAGAGTGGGGTGGAGCTCCCCGATCAAAACAAGCGTGGAAGGAGGAGTGGCATCCACCTCCATAACAGTTTGCCTCTGGAAATGGACTTGGCGAATCTTTAAAGGGACTTTAAAGTCTAAAGGGACTTGGTGGAAATGGGTGTCTTTATGGGGCGAGATCACCAAGTCCTTTCTGTTTCCTAGATCCAGCAGGGAGTTGGGGTGGGTGCTTTGAACCACCAACTCGGGTGAGAAGCCGAGTGCTTGGCTGTGAGGCCACCGCGCTCTGTAAACAACTTGCTTCTTGTCACCATTTTAATTCCTGAATTAACTTTCCACAGGTTCCTTCTATCTCCTCTGCCCTACCACTCTCTCTCTCTGGGCGTTGATAGCACTGCCCTGGAACAAGATGGAATCATCTTTCTTTTCTGATTTTGGCCTTATGTGGTATCTGGAGGAGCTTCAGAAGGAGGAATTTAAGCAATTTAAGGCTTTCCTTAAGCACGACTCTTTGCAGCCAGGACTCCGGCAAATTCCCTGGGCCGAAGTGAAAAAAGCAACACGGGAGGAGCTTGTAAACCTGCTGACCAAGCATTATGGGGAACAGCAAGCATGGGATGTGACCTTAACAATCTTTGACAAGATCAGTAGGAAAGATCTCTGTGAGAAGGCCAAGACTGAGCGCTCCGGTGAGTGAGGCTGGGCAGGTGGACACAAGGTGTCTTACAATGAGAACTCGCCGCAATTGTTAGAGATCATCTCTCTATCTATTGTATGACCGGAACGTTCTAATGGGAGAATGTTATCCGTGGGGTGGGGGTGAGGGTGGTTGTTGATTGCTGTGGAGTCGAGCATGACTCATAGCTACACTATGAACAAAAGACCTGAAGCCTTCCGATAATTATCATTGTTGTTCAAAGTTCATAGAGTTTCCAAAGGCATATGGCTTAGGAAGTGGATGCCACTCCTGCTTCCAAACCTGTCTTAAACTGGGAGCTCCACCAAACCCTGTCCACCATGGGTAATGCTTGTGCCATTAGATAACCTCAATAGCATAAGGTTCAGCATCACAGCAACCCCTGGTTACCTCAGTACAGCAACTTGACAGAAGAGTGCTGTACCACTTAGAAGAATGTTCCTCCTAAATATAGTACAATCAACTTTGAAATACAAAGGCCTTCCATGAGGTCTTGTTGACTTTAAACAAGAGGCTTAAATAAAAGAACAACCAATATAATATGTTGTTACTGTTATGTGCTTGTCGAGTTGCCTGCAATGTATAGCGACCCTATGCACAGCAGCTCTGAACCCTGCCCTTGTCCTGAGCCAGTTTCACAAATTCCAGCACATCAACCTCCATGGCCCCCAAAACAATGTCATTAAATGTGTATTGACAGGTGGGTGGGTGGCAAGTCCTGTGGAGTCCCCTGAGTGACACAAAGAGTTAAGATTCAGCTTCTAATCAAAACATGGGCAGTTCCAATCCAGTCAGAAGTGTATAGAAATGAAGTCCTGACAAGCCACTACTAAAAGATGACTGTTGTTGAAAACCCTCTGACGTAGGTCAACTCTGATACATACTGAGTGTGGGTCACACGTCAGAATTGACTCAAAGGGCACTGGATTGTGGTTTTAGTGTTTGGGAGCCTATCCCAACCTGTATAGTGCTTCCATCTAGGTTATGAGTCATCTCTAAGCTGAGGACTTGTACACTGGTCAGAACCTCTCAGCTCAGTGGGTGCCATTATTTGGTGGTGTCAAGTACCATCAAGTCGATTCAAACTCTCGGCAATGCAACACATGAGAGAGCGAGTCCCCGCCTACAACTGCAACTGTCCTCACAACCTCTGCTGTGCTCAAGTTTGCTGGTGGTGTCACTGTGCCAATCTCTCTCATTGGGGGCTTTCCTTTCCTTTCCTGACTCTCCCATGTTCCAAGCATCCTGTCTCTTCTTCAGGGCTGGTCTCTCTTGATAACATGTCCAAAGTATCAGGCTGAAGACACACAATCCTTGCCAATGCAGAACACCCTGGACACATTTCTTCCAAGACACGGTTGTTTGTCCTTTTGGCAGTTCATGGCATATGCCATCATTTTTGTCAACACCATAATTCAGAGGCACCAATTCCTCTTCAGTCTTCCCTAAGCCATGACTAATTTTCACATGGATATGAACCGACTTAAAATACCAGGGTCAGGCACACCTTAGTCTTTAAGCTGACACTTTTGCTCTTTAGCACATTAAAGAGATCTTTTACAGATTTGCCCAATGCAACATGGCTTTTAATTTCTTGACTAATACTTCCAGGGTGTTGATGGTGGGTCCATGTCAGTATTGTTGTTGTTGGTGTTATGTTTCGTCATGTTGCCTGTGACTCATAGAGACTCTATGTACAACAGCCCTAAAACCTGCTCTGTCCTGCGCCAATCTTACCATCTCCAACACACCTACCCCCATTACCCCAGTGACAGAATCAATCCACCTCATAGAGTGTTCTCTCCTGCGCTGTCCCTCCACACTCCCAAGCATGACATCCTTCTCCAAGGACTCATCCCTCCTTACAACATGTCTGAAGTATGTCAGAAGAAGCCTCAGAATCCTTGCCTCCAAGGAGCATCCTGGTTTAACACTCTCTGGGATGAACCTGTTCATTTCCTTAGCAATCCATGGTATATTCGGTACTCTTCTCCAATACCACAGCTCAAAGGTATCAATTCTCCTTCTCTTCTCCCTAGTCATTGTCTCACTCCCTAATGCAAAGCAAGTAATTGCAAAGACCATGGGCTGTATCAGGTGCACCTTAGTCTCTAGAATGACATCATTGCTCTTCAGCACTTTGGAGAGGACTCTAACAGTAGACTTTGCATCGCAATACGCCTTTTTAATTTCCTGGCTGCTGATGCCAAGAGTGTTGACTGTGGAGCCACGCAAATAATCTCAATCTCTTCACCATTCATCCTGATGCTGCCAATGTGAGAATCTTGGTCTTCTTGATATTAAGCTTCAATCCATATTGAAAGCTGCAGTCCTTGCCCTTCTGCAGCAATCTGACCCATTGTCTGAACAGACATTTGAGAAGGGTCTACAGGTAACAGTTAACATATACTCAGGAGATTATACACAGAATTAGAAGTATGTTGATGTAATGTGGATTCTAAACAGATTCCTCAAGAATGAAGAATTGTTCTTGTCGTTCAGAGCCGTAAGTTGACGATGGCCCTCAGCCATACTGTGAACACAGATCTGAACCCTTCCTACCCTGCACCATCCCCACCATCCATGATCTACCTGAGTCCATTGCTGCAGTCTCTGCCAATCCATCTAGAAACTTTCTCTTTTGCTAACCCTCCACTCTACTGTGCACGATGTTCTTTTTCCAAGCACTGACCCCCTCCTAACCACTTGCCCAAAGCATATAAGATGAAATTTCATCATCCTTGTCTCTAAGAAGCACTCTGGGTGCACTTTCTCCAAATTCTATTTGTTTGTTCTTTTGACAGTCCATGGGATATTCCATACTCATTTCCAACATCACAATTCAAAGGCATGGATTCCTCTTCTGTCTTCCTTATTCATCATCCAACTTTCAGATGCAGAGGAAATAATGGCAGGAGCACCTTAGTCTTTAAACTGGCATCCATGCTCCTCAGCACATTGGAAAGGCTTCTCGACAATAAATTTCCCGTTGAATGTATCTTTTTCTTTCTTGAATTCTGGTACAAAGGGTGTCGACGGGGGCTCCAAGTAAGATTAATTTGTTAACATCTTCCATTTTCGCTCCATCATGATATTGCCTTTGGGTCCAATAGGGAGAATTCTTGTTTCTTAGTGTTGTGATGTAGTTCATATTGAAGGCTGTAGTCTTTGCTCTTCTGCAGCAAATGCCTCAAGTCTTTCTCATTTTCAGCAAACCCTTTGCCATGATACCAGAAGAACTGGATGGTTGGTTTCCAGCTACCATTACTTAATATTTTGATCAAAGGTTCTGTAGAATAATCCTAATCAAAAGAGGGGAAATGCAGAACAGAATTTTTCATTCTCCTAGAGCTTAGATTTTTCTAGAGTGATTGAGGCTGAATAAACCCCTGAAACTACTGTGCTGATACAGTATTTAAACTTTAAACCAAAAATATTTTCTGCGGTCTTAAATTCAAACAGCAGTTTAACTGAACTAGTATGAACTCAGTGAACACAATTAACTCAGTGAACACACTGAGTACTTTGCTCTTTTGAATACCACCTAGTCAAATTGGTAACAGCAAGTCCGCAATGAGTTAGAGACTTTAGGAGCTGGAGGATTTATGTTAACAGTGCAAGAAGAACTCCGAAAAGGAGGATGAGAGTGGCTGCACAAATCACAGAGTGCAATCAGTCCCTCAACTGTGCACATAAAAACTGTCGAGTTGCATCTATTCTCTTGTGCATATTCTCAACAACCACCAAAAGTCCTTCCTACATCGTCATTCAGATGCCATGCATGCATGTCTTTACACGAGTAGGCCCACATTATAGACACTGCCCTACTCTTTTTCCACATAGTTAATTCCATGCTTTTAATATCCACAAATAAAACATGGTTCCATGTATTATTTAGCTGGTCTTTAGCAGCTAATAAGTTTCTTTTTCCATTCTGTATCAGCAACGACTGTCACTGTGGTTGGATGGCTGTGCATGTCTGTGTGTATATTTACGGAGACTGAGCGTTTTAATGTATGAGAGTGCGTGTCTACAGCAGAGATTGGCATGTGTGTGTGTGTGTAGGACCAGAGAATTTATACTTTAGACTCAACAGACATAGGGACTTTGTTGCAACTATTCAGCTCTACTGTAAAGGTAAAGCCACCTTTACAATACACTAATTGTGTGCCTATGAGCCAACAGCATTTATTTAAAGAATCAGACTTTGGTTCAGCTTTGGCTTGTGGGCCTGTTTGCCATTCTCTGAGGCAATACATTCTGAAGAGTAAAATTTCAACTTCAAAGAATGTTATGTGTACATAAAACAAGTCGTGTATGATTTCCTGAGTGGCAAACCAGCTCCTCTGTAGACTTGAACTAGAAGCACAATTTTTTTAAAAAAAAAAAAGTCTGTATGTTTAACTTTATTATGTTCTATGTTTTGTTTTCTCTCTTCCTCACTGACTCAGGACATAAAAAGAGATACCAAGCTCACATAAAGGAGAGATTACTCAAAAGGTGCTTCAGAGGAGAAGCTGCCATTAGCACCCATAATTACTTTGAGAATAAAGAACATGAGTATATGGAACAGCTTTTCCCGCCTCAAGCAACTGGAACAGAGCTGCCGCATACTGTGATCCTCATAGGAAACCAAAAACTCGGAAAGACGACATTCTTGACCAAGTTATTGTTGACCTGGGCAGAGGGCACCCTCTATCAGGAGAAGTTCTCATACGTTTTCTACTTCTGCTGCCAGGAGGTGAAGCATTTGGCGGTGACCAGCCTGTCTGAGTTGATCTCCAGAGGCTGGCCTGGTAGCCCCGCACCCCTAGGAGAGATCCTGTCCCAGCCAAGGAAACTCTTGTTTCTCATCGACAGCTTGGAGAAGCTGACAGGTACCTCCAACGAGCTGTGGTCAGACACGTGCAGCGACTGCGTGCAGCAGCAGCCAGTGCAGGTCATCCTGACCAGTTTGATGAGGAAGAAGATGCTCCCTGAGTCCTCAGTGCTCGTTGCCACCACACCTGAGTACCTGCAGAAAGCTGAGCCCCAGCTCGAGAACCCAGAAATTAAGCCAATCATCGGCCTCAGTGAGGATGGGAAGAGACTCTACTTCTCCTGTACCTTTCAAAACAAGAATCAAGCACTGGAAGCTCACAACGTAGTCAAAGGAAACAAATGGCTCTATTCCATGTGCCAAATCCCTGCCCTCTGCTGGGTCGCGTGCACCTGCCTGAAGCAGGAGGTAGAGAGAGGCAGAGACATAACACTTACCTGTCACAGGAGCACATTTCTGTTTAGTTCTTTTATCCTGAACACATTCACATCCCTGAATGCCGTACGCCCACATCGAAAGGACTACCTCCAGTTGGAGGGTCTGTGCTCCCTGGCTGTGGAGGGCATGTGGACAGACACGTTTGAATTCAGTAAAGAAGACCTCAAGAGAAATGGCTTAGCTGAAGGGGACATCCCCACATTTCTGGACACAAAGATCCTTCAGAAGTGCTGGGCCTACGAGAACTGCTATGCATTCATGCATAAATACATCCAGGAGCTCTTGGCTGCCATGTTTTATTTGCTGAAGAGGCCAAGCGATCACCCCAACCCAGCCATTAAATGCGTGAAGGCACTGCTAATGACCTACTTAAGGAAATTCAAACTTCACTGGGATTTTCTGGGATGTTTTTTGTTCGGTCTTTTGAATACGAAGGGAGAGGAAAGGTTACATGAGTTTGGTTTCCAGCTAATTCCAGAGGTCAAGGAGCAAGTCTGCCTTTGCCTGAAGAGTTTAGGTGAGCACGAACTTCAGAAGAAAGAGCTCTGTTTCACGGCCTTGTGTTACTGTCTGTTCGAGGTTGAGGATAAAGGGTTTGTGAAGGAGGCATTGGACTGCTTCCAGGAAGTCCACCTGTCTGTCACCGACCGATTGGACCTGATAGTGTCCGCCTACTGCCTGAAACAGAGCTCCTGTCTGAGGAAACTTGCAGTCTCCATTGAGGATATCTTAAATGAGGAGAAAGACAATCGAGCCATGTGAGTTCACCCCACGGCTTTCTCCCTGGCCACTGCTCAGCATCTGTCCATGTTCACAAGGAGGGTGTGCGGCTAAGAGGGTGTCAGGGTAGAATATCACTGTCAGTGTTGAGTCCTCAGTTGACTGGAATGTGGGGGACCCTGGCCTTTCTTTGTCGTAGTTCTCCCATAGAAAAGGGGGCAGGACTGGGCACTACCACATCATGGGAAGGAGGGAAGTTCTGACGGAGAGAAGGAGGGGAAGAAAGAAAAAGTGAGAGAGAGAGACCACACGAGCGTGCGACAGAGCTTACGCCAGGCACCATTCTGAATTAGAGTGAGGCCTGGATGTGAAAGCCTGTGTGGAGTGCAGCTCCCACACTTACCCAGTGCTGCTTTTGTTCTTGTTGATGGGGTCCCTGGAGGTGATTCTAACTCCTAGCAGCTCCCCGAGACAGAGCCCAGCAGCCTGGTCATGTGTCCGAGGCTGTAGTCTTCACAGGGGGCCACGTCAACCATCTCCTTCACAGTCACAGTGGGTTCAGACCTCTCAGTTTGTGGTTGTTTGCAGAGCACTTACCTGTTGTGCCACCAGGGCTCCCATCCTGAAAATGAGCGCCAAAGTATCTGCAGTTAACACTTGGGGCTCAGACAGCTAGCACCCTCCGATTCTTTCCTCGCTGAACACCGGAAATGACCTTTTCCAGTTTACTCTCCTATTCTTGCAGATTTTAATTCACTTACTACTCGCAAGCTTTGTTTTCAGGAAGATAATTTCTCGTGCCCACATGGTGGGAATAGGTTGCCCAGGTGGCATGGCTGTTTTTCATGCAACCATACAAGACTGGTGCTTCTAAGTCACACAGCAATGCCCACGAGGAAAGTCCTCGGGTTCTGCTTCCAGAACTTACTCCGCCAGCCACCAGAGCCCTCTGGAGCATACCTCTGGCCCAGAGTATGTGGGGCTGCCGTGAGTTCGAAAAGCACCATGGAGTGAGCTTGGTTTTTGACACTGGGAATGTCCTGAGTTCGATGTCACCCATGAAAACATTTCCTCTTAATTTCATTGCAGATTTAGTTACAATCTCAAACGCTGGTATTATATTTGCTCTGTCATCACCACAAATGTCCACCTCTATGAACTTCAGATATACAACAGTTTCCTCAATGAGACTGCTTTTGTCACTTTGTGTAAGGAACTAAGAGATCCCAGCTGTTGTCTTCAAATCCTTAGGTAAGTTGGACACCAATTTAGGCTTTAGAATTTGAGAAAATAACATAGTCTTGGCTTTCCCAGTTCCCCAAAAAAGGTAATCCAATTGAATATGAAAAATATCAAACAATATTATTTAATGTCACATGCAAGCAAATTCTTGCTGTAATCATTCAAAACCAGCTAGAATAGTACATGAATAGAGAACTACCAGATAGCCATGTTGAACTTAGAAGAGGAAGAGGCCGTGGCACCAGGGATATCATTGCTGATATCAGGAGAATCTTGACGGAAAGTGGAGAACCGCAGAAAGCTGTATAATTGTGTTTTATTCACTATGCAAAGCAATTTTACTGCACGAATCACAACAAATTAGAGTTAACATTGAGAAGAATGAGTATCCCAGAACACTTAATTTTAAAAGTGGCTCAAAAGATTTTATGAGGAAGAATGCGACATTGGAGGAAGACTCATCAACAATTACCATGCAGATTATGAGACACTGAGAAGGACTCGGAGTGCTTGCTGCAAAAGAGTAAGACCTCAACCTTCAATACGGGTCACATCTCAGTATTACTCTCAATACCTGAGCCAGCAGTGGGCCACATCACCATAGCTGGAGGAAAGACTGGAGCTGTCGATAACTTCACTTTACTTAGATCCACAATCAACACCCTTGGCAGCAGCAGTCAGGAAATCAAAACGTGTACTGCACTGGGGAAATCTGCTGACAGGGACCTCTCCAAAAAATGTTGGAGAGCAAGGACATCCGTTTAAAGACTGAGGTGCGCCTGATTCAAGCCGTGATGTGTTCAGTTTGCTTGTTATACACCTCAAAGTTGGACAGTGACCACAGATAATGAGAGAACTGGTCTTTTGAAATTGCAGTGTTGGAGAAGAGTACTGACTATCTCATGGACTCCCCAAAGAACAAACAAGTATGTGCTAGAGAAAGTATGGCCAGGGTGTTCTTTGGAAGCCAAGATGGTGCGGTTTCATCTACATACTTTGGGCATGTTGCTACGAGGGGCCAGCCCTTGGAGAACGACATCATGCCTGGAAAGCTGGAGGGTCAATGTAGGGAAGAAGGACCCTAATCAGGATGGATTCCCACAGAGACTGCAACAAGGGTCCCACGTGGATTGGAGAGGGTGAAGACGGCACCGGATGGAGCCAGGCTCAGAGCTGTGGTTTATAGCGGCACCATCAGTGTCTGTCAACTCAACAGCCCTTAACGATACCTTAACTTTCAGATGAGGCCAACTGCTGTCAATCAAAGAGCTCCAAACTGGAGCCCATTTTCTCAGCCTTATGATTTTTCTTTGTCACTGAGGCCATCCTGTGCTTTGTAGGACACTTCCTTGGAATCCCTGGTCTCGAGCTGCCAGATGCAAGCCTCTCCTCTGTGACACCTAGAAAGGTCTCCAGATGCTGCCAAATGTCCCCTAGAGGACCAATCTGTCCTGGCTTGGAACCACTGGTCTGGAGTGATTGGCAGTATGAATGTGCAAACTGAATTGAAATTCCTGAAGCATATGTGAGAAAGATGCCACTCTCTGTGGGCACCTTTAGAAGTAGCTAAGATTACACCGGTATTACTGCCGTGATGAGAGGAAGAAAGGGTAATATCGTTTATGTTATCTCCAATATTCACGCCCTCTTTGACATTAATTAGTACCGACTATTTGCCAAGACAGCAGATTTTCCCAGAGCAATTTCCAAGTCACGTTGGTCCTTGGAGGACAGGAGTTTGAAGCTCCATCTCACATTCTTTGGGCGTGTGGCCGGGAGGGACCAGTTCTTGGAGAAGGACATCATCTTTGGAAGAGTGGAGGGACGGCGCAGGAGTGGAAGACCCCAGATGAGATGGATTGATACAGTAACTAGGACAATGTGGGGAGGTGTGTCAGAGTCAGTGAGACTGGCTCAGCACAGGGCAGGCTTCAGAGCTGCTGTACGTACGGTCGCTGTGGGTCACAGGTGACTTGACAGCACATACCAACAACGTTATTTGCCGAGATGGATGTCAGAAGAGACTCTGAATATTGTACTAGACTGCTGAGAAGCCAAAGTAAAGGAAAGAATTCAAGAAGTTAAGGAGCTGAACAGAAGATTTCAATGGGCATCTTGGGGAGACAAAGCAAAGGATTAAAATGAAATGTGCAAAGAGCTGGAGTCAGAGGAGCAAAAGGGCCAAACTTGCCCAGTTCAAGTCCACCCAGAGATGCTTCAGAAGGAAGACTGGATTCTGTGTTTCCAAATAAATCAGAAGCTGGAGGCTAGGGGACTGGGTTCTACTCCATGTAGACAGGATGACTAACAATACTGTTTGCCAGTATTTGAACCGAGATCCCTGGGTATGCGGAATCTCCCAGGCTACGGGACCCTGAGCTGTGCATTTGGGGGTGTGAAATGGAAACGTCAGTTGATCACAGGGTGTAGGAGACCATCTGGCTCCTCAGCGCGTCTTTGATTAGATGAAACTCATTTAAAACAAAACTTCTATCTTTGTTTACAGGATGAACAACGTTCCCTTCCCTGAGAAGAATGGTTTTTTCTTTGAGATGCTCTCTCGTAACTCACGTCTGAAATGCCTGGACCTCAGCCATACACAGCTCTCCAGTACAGATGTGAGGCTGCTGTGTGAGGCCTTGAACAACCCCCTGTGTGGCGTGGAGTATCTGGCGTAAGTCTCGCTGTTCACAGCTTCAGAGGGGGAAGGAGTCCAGAGGAGATGCGTGAGATTTTGTTTTGTTTTTGTTTTTGGGGTTTGGGGTTTTTTTGCCCTGTGTGGGGTTTTTTTAAACTGTGATTTTAGTGAACATTTACAAAGAGATTAGGTTTGCATTCATTCCTTGATGTTCCCTCTTTCTGTCCCTCCTCTGCCCCTCAGTTCCCTTTCCAATGCATCTCCTGTTCCAAAGTGTCACCTGCATAGATCTGATGTTTCGTTCCTTTCAGACGGTGCTTCCCTTCACCCATCCCAGGGCAGAGTTCGCCATGTGTCCATTCTTTCCCTGCTCTGCTCACTTCATATCCATGCTATTTTTATAGCTATGGTTTTACACAGTATTTGTCCTTTAGTGACTGAGATATTTCCCTCAACATTTTTAAATAAATCTGCTTTTCTCTTCTCTCTTCCTCTCTCTCTTCCTTGCTCTCTTCCTCTCTCTTTCTTTTCCTCTTTCTCTCTCTTCCTCTCTCTCTCTCTCTCTCCTCTATCTCCTCTCTTTTTTCTCTCTCCTCTTTTTTTCCTCTCCCTCTCTCCTCTTCTCCCCCAAACTCAAAACTAACCTTTGCAGACCCGGAACTTAAATACTTGTTTGTGTTTAATGGAAAGCAAGTTGCAAAGCAGTTGCTGGGAGGGTGGCTGAGTCGTGGGAGAACTAGGGGGGGGGTAGAATTTTCAGTGGTTGACTTTTCTAGAAGTGCATCTCCCAACCTTCATCCCAGAGAACCTCTAGGTTGGCTCAATTGCTCAGATGGCCCCAAGCATCACTTACTTGTATCGCCGAGAAACTCCAAGTCTACTGAACAGCAGGTATTAAAACAGCCATAGCAGCTTTATTCATAATTCCGGAAACGGTAGAGCATAACATTTTGGAGGTAAGGAATCCTTGTAGAGCCATTGTTATGTGTACAATTGTTAACCAAAACGTTGGCAGTTCAAAGTCACTAGCGGTCCTATGGGGGAACGATGTTGTGGGCTGTTCTCAGTACAGCCTTGCCTCCTGGGGGTTTGGGACTACTGTCTCCCAGGACATCAAGGCCAATTGGCATAGCATAGTCCACAGAGGCAAGGACCTACTCCCTGCTTGGTGAGACAAGGGCCTTAAAAGTTTGCCAGTATCCAAACGGAGGTAAAACCCCTGGTTTCTCCATCCCAAGAAGAAAGAGGAGGCAAGAAATTAAAAAATGTGGAGGAACAAATAGGCCAGGAAGACTTAGGCACCACAAGAACCTCAACTCCCGTGATGCAGAGACCGGAACTCACTAATGTGGGGGGTTGCCGCTGACCACTCCTCGGTGACCCTCCGCAGAAGGCCCTGGAGAGAGCGGAGAGGAAAACGTGGAGCAAAGCTCAAAGGCATCTACTCAAAAGCTCAGACTCCCTGGTCCAGCAGACAAGCAGAACCCTCGACGCTGTGTGTGCCTCGGTCACGCATGAGCCCGGAGCAGAGCCGCTTCTCCTGGCTAAACTTGCAGGCTCTCATGTCAACCAGAGAGGCACTCGGTCCTTAGAATAAGCAATTAGACAGGTCAGAGGCGCAGCGCCTGCCCACAGACAGGTGAGGCCCAGAAGACAGGAAGGGGTAGGTTAGCGAGATGAGTGGAAACGCAAATCACAGGAAAGAAGTAGGACGTCTGGTGTGGTTACTTGTAGGTACTGTCACTAATGTTACCACGCAAAATGGGTGTGGACGGCAGGGTGGAAAACCCAACCTGCTTTGTGAACTTTCACTCAGGTGCCAGTTGAAAAATGATAGCCTAGGCACCTCCTCGAGGCGACTCTGCCTGGGCATCTCCTGGGGCACCTGCTCGGAGCGGTTCTGCTCTGCCCTGAGGGTCATTGTGAGTAAGAACCCAGCTGGTGGCCACGCAGAGGTGACAGGAAGCATGAATAGGAATTACGTCCTTCATTTTTGTGGCTGACCAGTATTCCATCATATGAACCCACTGTATTTCCCCGTTTGTCAGTTCATAGACATTTGGGATAATTCCACTTTTTGGCTCGTGTGAGTTCTGTTCCTACGAAGTGTCATGGTTGAGCACTCCTGGTTAGTTCTTTTGAGTACACACCAAGAAGCGGAACTGTTTCTTCGCAAGGCAGTTTTCTGTGTAGCTTGTCGGGGACTTGGCGAGCCCTGGTCCACCACAGGCACACTGCGTTAGAACCCCACCAGCAAGCTAGGAGAGTTCCAGTCTCCCTCCATCTACACCGACACCTGTTATTTTCTGGATCTTCCCGTTGCCTTTTCATGACGTTCTGTGGTGCTTGTGTGCCATTGAAACCCAAAACCCAGTGGGTTTTCAGAGACAGTAAATCAAATGGGATGAGATTGTCCACTGTTCTCCTGCGGATTCAAACCCGTGCCTTTGGGATTGCCACACAGCTTCTTACCACTGGGCTACCAGAACTTCATGAGGTGGTAGTGGTTGTTGTTGTTGTGTGCCACCACGTCAGAACTGACCCATAGCTGACCTTCCAGAGGATTTTCAAAGACAGTAAATCACACAAGAGGAGATTGCCTATCCTCCCACAGAGCAGCGGCTGGATTCGAACCATGTGCCTTTGGGATTGCAGCACAGTTTCTTGCCACTAGGCCACCAGAGCTCTGAATAGTAAGTAGTAGGTATGAAATTGTGTCACCTAATTTTGAGCTATATTTCCCAAATGACTTACAATGCCGTGCATTTTTTTTTTCATAAGTCCGTTGGCCACTGGCGTGATTTGTTTGGAAAAATAACTATTCAGGTCCTGCTGGTTCGAATCCAGGAGCAACTCCAAGGGAAAGGTGGACACTCTCCTCCCAAGTGACTTACAGCCTCGCAAAGCCTCGGGAGGGTCAGCCACGAGGTGGTGCCGTGGCCGCGAGTTGACTGGTTCTCAGCTGAGTCGTTTGTCTTTTGGTTGTTGGATTGAATGATATGTTCTGGATAGGGGTTTCTCATCAGGTATACGGCTCCCAGATAGTTTTCTCCCATTCTGGCGTTTATTGCTTCACCTTGTTGTTTAAAGTTGTTTGACTCATGGAAGTGTAGGGTTTCTGTTGTTCTGTCTCATGAAGTGGGTTTTCTCTATCTTTTTTGGTCTCCTGTGCTTTCGGCCTTACAGAGTGAAGCCCATGAGGCCCCCAGCTTCGTGTGACCACCTTGTCTCACCAGCTCTTCACCCTGCTAGGGTTCACTCATTTAGAAACCTACATCCAACTCCCAGGTCAATTTGCCTTCTCTGGTAAATTTCCACCATACATGGCTTCCAACTTCCACAGCTTTCACTGTGTTCAGAAAACATTAACTCAGCATCATGGAGATTTATATATTTTCCTCGGATTTTTCCAACTTTGGGCTTTATATTTAAACGTGTGATCCATTTTTAATGTTGTCAAGTTAAGTCAAAGTCTCTCGTAGACTTTAACAAGATTACAGTCTCACTCGGCTACTGAACAGGAGTTGTGCTTCCAAATCCAAAGGCTGAATGTTCGAATACACCAGCAGCTCCAGGTGAAAAAGGCAGGCCAGCTCCCTCCCTGAGACCCCTCAGGCTCTCAAAACCCACTGGAGGGTCAGTTGTGGGTCAGGTCCACGGCAACAGTAGTACGTATGGGGTTGAGTTAAATCCAGAAGCAGTTTTAAACTTAAGTGTAGTCTCAGATTCAGGCAAGAAAGAAACGTTGGGAGTTGTGGAGTGAATGAATTGCCAATTAGACTCTCGTTTCTTGACAACCATTGTCATTGTTTACATCTTCACTCGGTGGTTGGAAAAGTCTAGTTGCAGCACTTTGTGTCTTCCGGGGACAAGGAGAGCAGCTGAAGTCACAGAAACTCAGTTTCTGGCAGCCCAAAACCAACGTCAGTTCAGCCCAAATGTTGAACCTGTTGGTCTGCCTTGCGGTTCAAGGCTTCCTTTCTGGAACGTTGTCTGAGAAGATGCTACTTGAGCAGAGGTCTCAAGGAATGGGAGTCATCTAATCAAAGGCCAGGGAAGGCACACAGTTCAAATCCACCAGACGCTCCGTTGGAGAAGGAGCGACAATCTCCTCCCGCACCAATCAGATCTGATTGGCCAGCACACACCAAGTCAGAGGACAATTCTATGCTGACACGCTCCGGGTCGCCATGAGTTAAAATCAACTCAGCCAGCAGAAACTGGTCATCGTCGTCATTCACCCGATAAAGTGGGTGTGGTGTCCTTGGGAGGGACTTGTGAGCGCACCTCCCTAGAAGTTCAAATCTACCAGTAGTTTTGAGTGGGAAAGGTGGACAGTCTCCTCCCGGGAGATTCATAGCCTTGGAAGCCCCTGGAGGGACGTCTACGTGTGGACTCCACCTCGGTGGCAGTGAGGAGGGAGGCATGTGTCGTATACTGTCTCTCCTTTAAGTATAGAGGTTGAATTGTTGGAGATTTGGATTGATGGAGACCAGGAACAGAGCAGGCAGATCCACAGTGCTCACACGCAGCTAATGTCTGCTTCCTGACTCTGCTGTGGTCTAGACTAATTTCCTTAATGAACAAACACGCAAAAATTCTAAACAAATGTTGGCAAATATAATCTCACGGTTCAGTGACATCCAAACAATTTTCTTGTAATAGTCCCGTGTTGCATTTATAACTCTCCTCATGGGCCGAGGTGGGCGGTCATGTTTATGGGAACAGATCATTGGGTCTTTTTCTCAATGGAAAGTGGAGTTGCTAGGTGAGTTTGAACTGCCAACGTTTGGGTTAATGAGAGCTTAGCCGTTATGCCACCTGAGTTCCTTAAGTCTAATCTAACAGCACAGAAAAAAGGATAACACAGAATGAGTAGATGAAGGTTATAACAACATTAATAGTCAAATCACGTGATCACCTAATGGGTACAGAAAAGTATTTGCCAAAAGCTGACATTCGACCCTGATAAATCCTCACTGCCGGACCAGTAGGCAGCATCATGATCGATGGAGGGAAGGCTGAAGTTGCCATCTTCCTCGGATCCATAGTCCACACCCTTGGCACCAGCAGTCAAGACATCAAAAGACCCGTTGCATTAGGCATATCTGCTGTGAAGGAGCAATGATGTCAGTTTCAAGCCTAAGGTGCACCTAATTCAAATCATAGTCTTTTCAGTTACTTGGTAACTTGCATTTGAAAGTTGAACAAGACTAAGGATGACAGAAGAAGGGAGCTAGACGATGACTAAGAGTGACAGAAGAAGGATGATGACTTTGCGCTGTGGTTGCTGGAGAGGATCATTGAACATAGACGGCCAAGAGATCAGACAGGTCTATCCTGGAGAGGGTGAACCCAAGTTGCTCCTTGGAGGCAAAGATTCTGACGTTTCATCTCACATACTGTGGGCATGTTGCCAGGTAGGACCAGTCCTTGGAGAGGGACGCCATGCTTGGAAGAGGGGAGGACAGTGCAGGAGAGGGAGACCCTGGCTGAGATGGATTGACTCAGTGACTGGGGTCATGGAGATAGGTGTGTCAGAGACAATGAGATTGACTCCGGATAGGGCTGAGTTCACAACTATTGTCTATCCAATGGCACATAACAACCACCACCACCCTGCCCTGTTGATAGGCTCTGTGAGACCAAATTAATTTTACAGAGCTTCTACGTGAAGATGTATCTATAGGAAAATATTTCTCTTCATGAGAGATTATCTTTAAGAAGCTCTATGCGAGTGGACTGGAAAATGGATTGACTGCAAACATTTCCTCAAATGGGGATTTTTTCGAAGCTTGCTGAGACGTTTTCCCCTCCTTTCTGTCTCCACATGTCCTCACAGTCTGGCTGGCTGCTACATCAGGGAGCCCTTTTGGGAGAGTGTCTGTGACGTTGTCAGGAAGAGCCAACAGTTGCTCTATCTGGATCTCAGCATGAATACCCTGAAAGCGGATGATTTGGAGCTCCTGTGTGAAGCCCTCCGGCACTCAGACTGTTGCGTACAGTCCCTGTGGTAAATTTCCTCTGAAGTCACACCCTCCTCTTCCTTTTCAAGCGTTCACGCTACTGAGAAGACACGTGGGTTTGATGAAAGCCATAGTGCCTATGACTTAAGATAGGAATATTTTTTTAAAACATGGATTGTTCTTGTAGATAGCGATATTCGGGGTGAACAAACGTGTACCTTGACTTTGTTGTGAATTTAATGTGTTGTTAAAGAACCCCTGGTTGTATGACAGATTAGCTTGGCCGCTAACAAAAGAGCTGGTGCCAACCCACCCAGATGCTCTGCGTGAGAAAGAGCTGGCAATCTGTCCCACAAAGATTAGAGTCTTGGAAGTCCTAAGATGCAATTGTCCACTGTCACATGGGGCCACTAGAAGTCAGAATGGACTCAGTGGTTTGGAGTCACAACAAGCATCATTGGGAAATAGCACTAGAGCATGGGGGACGGGTCAAATGAAGGTCAACAAAAAGCAGGGAGAGGTGCCGTGAGACGGGCTGGACACCATAGCCACGCGCTGGCTCGGCCGTGCCAGTCATTGCGAGGATGGCCAGGGAGATGCCGTGTGTTCCGTCGGACATGCGTCGCCAGGAGTTGCAGCCAACGCAAAGCAACAACAGCGGCCCACGGAATGGCCATTTAGTTGCATAGGAGGAAGGGGCTTCAGCATTTCTGGCTGAGGGAGGGGCTCCCAGATAACTAGATGTTTGCGTGCATTCCAGGACCTCTCACTATATGGGGAAAGACAACGGTAATTTCATTGAGAAGAGTTGAGCAGGGGGAGTGGTGGTGGTGGTGGCGGGGGCGCTTGAGTGCTGTTGAGTTGGAACCGACCCATAGCAGACCCTCCAGCAGCTTTTCAGACGCAGTTAACTACGAAGGAAGAAATTGCCCATCCTTCTCCCACAGAGCGCATGGTGGATTCGAACCACGTCAGGGTCACAGTGCAGTTTCTTACCACTAGGTCACCAGATCTCCCTGTGGGGATAAGAGACCTGACAATTTCTATTTCTATTTTTCTAAAAAAATTTTTTAAAATAACTTTAATGACTATTTACAGAGAATTTGGATTTCCATTCATTCATTGCTGCACTTCTCTACCCGCCCAGCTCTCTCCCCCGCCCCCCAGTTCGCTCCTCTCTTTCAAAAGTAAAAGAAAGACTCCCTCCCTGGTACACAATCCCCCCACACCGCTCCCACCGCCCCAAGTACATTCCACTATGCAACCTTAATTGTGCACTCTTGTGATAACCTTATCTATTTCTATTTCTATCTCTCTATCTCTATCTAATTATTTATATGCTTTATTATTATATTTTATATTAAAATATAAATATGGGCTGGCTGACTGGCATCTCATCTTGATGGCAATCAGGCAAGGGCAGTTTCTGGGGTCCTTTTTGTTGTGTGTTAACTGTTCTTTGTTGTTGTTGTTGTTGTTATGTGCCGTCGAGTCGCCTGCGACTCACAGCGACCCTATGTACAACAGCCCTAAACTCCGCTCTGTCCTGTGTCAATCGCACTGTCTCCGACACTCCCATCCTGATTATCCCAGTCACTGAATCAATCCACCTCACAGAGGGCCTTCCTCTCCTGTGCTGTCCCTCCACCCTCCCAAGCATGATGTCCCTCTCCAAGGACTGGTCTCTCCTCACAACATGTCCAAAGTATGTTAGACGGAGCCTCAGAATCCTTGCCTCCAAGGAGCCACCTGGTTTAACGCTTTCCAGGACAAATCTGTTTGTTTTCCTGGCAGGTCATGGAAAATTCAATACTTTTTCCCAGAACCACATCTTAAAGGCATCAATTCTCCTATCCTCCCTAGTCATTGTCCAACTCTCTGATGCATAACAAGTGATTGCAAAGACCATGGCCTGTATCAGGCGCACCTTGGTCTCCAGAGAGACACCATTGCTCTTCAGCACTTTGGAGAGTTCCCTAACAGCAGACTTTCCCATGGCAATGCGCCTTTTAATTTCCCGGCTGCTGGTGCCAAGACTGTTGACTGTGGATATTCTAAAAAGAATAAATCTGGCCCAAGGGCTGCAGTACAAAATGAACTGTTCTTTACTCCCTCAAAAGTGGGTGGCCTTAGACTAAGGGTAAAGGTGGAAGCCTGCTTGAGGGTGTGACTTTAAAATCCTGTAGGGCCCTAGGGCTGCAGCCCTCGGGCCAGATTTATTCTTTTTAGAATATATTCTTTTAAAGACCTAGCAATCATATTTGTCTTTTTCCTGTACTGAACAACGTGGAGTTGCTGTGATGCTGAACACTGTTCCATAGTCGTGTCAAATACCATAATGATTACCCATTATGTACAATGGTTGGATGAGCTTCCAGATTGATTCAGGTTGGGAAGCAGGAGTGGCACCCACTTCCTAAACTAGATGCCACTGGAAACTCAACAAACTCTCTTAAAAATGTACAGAAATTATACTAACCCTAGAACAGAGTTCAGATATTTTGTGTAACGCTTACTCTGACTCATATTGGACTTGACGACACTTAACCACTGTTAGAAGAGACTAGCGCTGTTCTATCTGGAGGAACATTCTTCCACTTTGCACATTACTCTTTGTCACTGCGCTGTATGAGGTAACCTGGGTTTGCAGCGATGCTGAACCTTATGCCATTGGGGTATCAGATACCAGAATGGTTTCCCATTGTGGACCGTGTTCCCAGTTGTAAAACAGGTTCAGAAGCAGGAGTGGCCTCCACTTCCTAAACCACATGCTACTGGAAACCCTATGAACTTGGAGAAACAACTATAGCTATGGAAAGGCATTAGGTCTTTTGTTCATAGAGTTGCTATGAGTCGACCTTGACTCAATGTCAATCAACAACAGCAATACAAATATATGTAATATACAAGGATAAACATAGGAAAACAATAGACATGAGATTGGAACACAGGGGTGGGAGGATAAAAAAAAAATGAGAAGGGAAATAAAATATTATTTCATCACATAAAAACTATTTTTAAAAAAATACTACGATAGCATTTCATTACAAAGGGTCTCTTTGCCCAAGAAACCCAGAAACATGTAAAATTGTGCAGAATTCTTTCCTCTGATACATCAGGAAATTGCACAAGATGACTCGAGTAACAGTGGATACTATGACAAGCAGGGCTAACATATCAGAGAAGACAGGACAACTGGGTTCAGTTTGATGACCCTGGGTTCATGTCATTACGCATCAGAGTTCGCCTTGTGGCTCTCTGGGGGTGGAAACTGGCATACAGCGTGAACACTCTCGTCCCATGCCTCTGAAAACCCGCTGGAGCGTCAGCTATGGGTCGGTTCTGACTTTACAGTACAAAACAACAACAACTAGTGGTCATCTTGGAGTTTGAATAATGAAAGAATAAAGTGAACAGTGATGGTCAGATTAGCTCTTTATACTCAACAAAACCAAACCGAGCTAGTGAACCATTCAGTTGGCTTCCACTCTGGTGACCACAGGACTAGAAATGGCCCATAGTCGTCTTGGCTGGGGTCTTTATCATACAGGAACCCTGTGAACAGTGCCATTGACTCGGCTCCCACTGTGGTTATCCCAGGAGAAGACCTGCCCCATAGAGTCTTCTTGGCCGGGGTCTTTACTGTACAGCAACCCTGTGAGCAGTAGAGCTGAGCCTTACCTTATCATGGACCGTGTTCATGATCTCTGTTAGGCTCATGGACCACGTTCATGATCTCTGTTAGGCTCAAGCCCATTGTGGTCGTCACTGTGTCAATCCATGTCACGGAAGGTCTCCCTCTCTTTGACTGACTCACTACCTTTCCTGGAGCGATGTCTCTCTCCAAGGATTAGTTACTCCTGAAAATAAAGCTAAAGGGCGATGAAGCTCCACACCCTTGCCTCTAAAAAACACTCTGGTTGATTTCCTTCAAGACAGATTTGTGTATTCCTTTGTCAGTCGATGTTACATTCACTACTCTTCACCAACACCACACTTCAGAGGCACCAGTTCTTCTCTTCTCCTTAGTCATTGCCCAACTAAGAGCTTCACTGCCCGCGGATAGGAAGTAATTGAAAATACCATGGCTTGGATCAGGTGCACCTTAGTCTTCTAAATTACATCCTTGCTTTTTAGTATACTCCCAGGCTAAGAGGATGTGCTAGCTTTATCCAATGTAATATATCTTTTTATTTCTTTTTTGTTTGTTTTCTTCTTAAGCTTTTTTTAAAATAATTTTAATGAGCATTTACAGACATTTTGGATTTCCATTCATCATGGAAATGCTGCACTTCTCTCCCCACCCATCCCTCCCCCACCCCAGTTTGCTCCTCTCTTTCAGAAGTAAAAGAAACACTCCCTCCCTGGAACACAATCCCCCCACACCCCTCCCACTGCCCCAAGTACATTCCACTGTGCAACCTTAATTGTGGACTCTTGTGATAACCATAATACCCTATCATACATCGCTTTTAAATTATTCACTCCCTCATCTGTTTTAGTGCAGTATACACAACTTATCCAGTTGTTCTCACTCTTAAACCAACCCTGATATCAGTCCCATTTTATAACA
>NW_006400098.1:407640-415451 GCF_000299155.1 Elephantulus edwardii | reverse complement strand
CCCCATCTTTTGATTTCTTGACTGCTGATACCATGAGTGTTTGTTGCGGGTCCGAGTAAAATGAAATTGACGTGTAGGTTAGTCAAGTGCAAACCAGGTGCACCACCCAGAGAGCTGGTCGTCATATGGTATAAAGGCGTAGTCAGTGCCTGAAATGATGTCCTTTCTGCTGTTTTGCAGTTTGGGACAGTGTTCCATCACTGCTGATGGCTGTCAATACATCGCCTCAGTCCTCACCAGCAAACCAAATATGAAGAATCTGGAAATCGGGCACAACAAAATACAAGATGAAGGTGTGAAGCTGCTGTGCGACGCTCTAGCCAATCCCAGGTGTCAATTAGAGAGCATCAAGTGGGTATCCTTGGGGATGGGGCGGAGCCGTTGTGGGGGGCAGGAAGTGGAGAACTAATAGGCATTCCTTCACAGAGATCTGAACATGCTGTCGATGCATCATGTCAGCACACTCTCCGGACAGACACGGAGCAGGCTGGGCATCGCCAAACACCAAGATGAAGCTAGCTGCCTTGTGGTTAATTCTGACTGGGTCCAAATCACCAATCTTTTGGCTAATAGTTGTACTCTTGACTATCGGTACCACCCAGATATTTCTTGTAGCATAAAAAGCCACTCCACGATGTTTACCCTCTGTTGTCAGGTCAACTCAGAGCCGCCCTGTGAAAGAGTGAAAAGCTCCAGAGGGTCTCCATCCTCTAACCTTGATGAAGGAGCCTTGGTGCCATAGTGGCTTAAGCGTCAGGCTATTAACCAAAAGGCCTGCGGTTGGACCACAGAGGAAGTCAAGGCTGTTAGGATTTACAGCCCACATGGAGAGCTGCTTCTTCCTCTAGGGTTGCAGTGAGTCAGAATCAACTTGGTGGTGGTTGATTTTGATCTTTATGGAAGCCAACTGCCACGTCGTTCTACCGTGGATGAGCTGGATGTGTTTGAAATGCCAACCTTTCAGTTAGTGGCCAAGAACTTTAACCCCTGCATCATCAAGGCTCCTGAGAGAGGGGAAAACACTGTAATGTGATGTTTTATGGGATCACATTGGGACAGTCAAGAATGCACAGTCGTGTTTATTTTAAAATCTGAAACAGTGCAAGATTCCAGTGCCGTCAACATTGAATTAGAAAATGCTGACGAGCCTGATTGCAATTGGCTGTTAACCTCAAGGCTGACAGTTCAAACCTACCCAGTGATTCTGTGTAAGAAAAGCCTAATAATCTGTTTCCATCGGATTTTAACCAAGAATGGTGTAATTTGTTGTTAAATGGTGTTACTCTTCACGGGAATGAACTTGGCTGTAGCTAACAAGAGTGTAAGCTGTAGTTTTAGAGTTCTTCCTCCTCCTCCCCCTCCTCCTCCTCCTTCCCCTCCCTCTCCTCCTCCCCCTCCTCCTCCTCATTGCCATGGAGTCAGAACAGACTTTCCATTGCGTTTCTGAGGCTGGTGATCTGTTGTTTCCCGGTCTGTCTGATTTGTGCTCCACTCAAGCACACCTTTCAGCAACAACATGCTAGTTGAGGTTTCCAGGTGTTAGGACACCTGATGACGGTTCTCCTGTGGTGGGCGTTGATGCTTCAGATGGGCTCAGCCTTTTGTTAACAGCACAACAGCCCCCCCAAGAGCTCTCCACTTAGAGGGTACTGGTGATATTTCACTAAATGCCTAGCTCTCATTTTCATTCTTTCCAATTGACAATGGCAACTCAAAAGGTTAGACGGGAAGTTGAAAGGATGGTGAGTTCATTCTCATGGGAAGGGAGAGTCATTTGGAAAAGGAAAAGCACGGCTCCACAACATGCAGGGCTTCCAAACATGCGTCAATTGTAGATGTGGAAAGGGCTGACCAGATGAATGTTACAACAACTACAGAAAAGAATTCTTTTCAGTGCCTGGCTCGTGTTCTACTCCCCATCTCCTGTTTCATCTCACTGTGTGTCGTTCCTGCAGACTAAATGAGTGTCATCTGACCAGTGGCTGTTGTGAGGACCTGGCCTCCGTTCTCACCAGGAGTAAAACTCTGAAAAGGCTGAACCTGACTGAGAACACATTGGACCATGCTGGGGTGGTGGTGCTGTGTGAGGCCTTGAAGGACCCCAACTGCATCCTGACAGTTCTTGAGTAAGTGGTCCCTGATCTCTTCCTTGAGGGGAGAGTCCTCTCCTCTGAGCTAAGAAGGGCCATTGGGGTGGACTTGTGCAGCGTGCAGTCTGACTGGATTTCATTTACCACCAGATGGTGTTTCATGTCTCAGAGTTGCTGCAGGAATGGTAATCTGAGGATAAGGCAAGAGGTCTGGTGGCTCAGTGAATAAAGAAGTTGTCTGCTAACCAGGGTCGTAGGTTCGAACCCATCACTTGTTCCATGGGGGAAAGAGGAAGTCTGTTTCCCAAAAGATGATATCCTTGGAAACTCAGCAGGGGAGACTCACACTGTCCCAGATCACTGGGAGCTGGTCACTCACTCGGCTGGAACTGGCGGGGGGGGGGGTGGCCAGTACATAATGTTTACTATAATACAAGACTCCCCAGCGGTCCAGCACTACGACAGGTGACAGACCCTGACAATCTGTTTCCGTAAAGATTTCAGCCACGAAAACTCCAAGAGGCAGTTGTGCTCTGTCATAGGAATTTCTAGAAGTTGAAATTCCGTCAATGGCACCTAAAAACCTTGTTACAATGAGCTCTGGTGGCCTAGTGGCAAGAAGCTGCACTGCAATCCCAGAAGTGTGCGGTTCAAATCCACCAGATGCTTTGCTGGAGAAGGAGGGACAATCTCCCCCTGTACCAGTCAAATCTGATTTGATGGTACACACACAAATAATAAAAATAAAATTAAAACTTTTTAAAGAAAAAAATATAGTCTTAAAAAAAAACCTTGTTACAAGGTTTGGTTAAAATAGAAGTAATGTGTTTGGATTATTAGAAATCATTTTATTTGATAGTTTTTATCTCCTTTCCTTTTTTTCCCCCTAGCCCAGACACTCAAATAACAGACATTCTAATATTTCTCTTTTCAAAAATATAACAGCTTCAGTTCTTTCTCCCTGGCTGCTTCTGCTGAGTTTTGGTCCCAAAGCACGATGCTTCTGTGTAATGTCTGAGCTTTCCCTCCAGTGTTGCACTTACACTGTCCATTGGCAGGTTGGAAGTAGCACCTTGAAGCTGGTGGGAGCCAATTCTATGTCTGTTGCCACAATCCTACGTTTGTTTGTTTGTTTGTTTGTTTGTTTAAACTGCCTTTGAGTCAAGTCCTCCTCTGTGCTCCCAGGAGCCCACCAAGGCAAGGCTGAACTGCATTCCAGGGTTTCTGCAGCTGGGGTCTTTCCAGAAGCGGATTGCAGGGTCTGTCTCTCATGGAGCAGCTGATGGGTTGGAACCGTCAACTTTTGGGTTAGCAACTTAGCACTCTAACCCCTGTGTCACCAGGGCTACGTACTCTGTTCTGTGTGATTAGTCGGATCTAAGTCACAGCGATCCTGTGAAACAGCCCCCAGCCCTAGGTCACCCTCACAGTTCTTGCCACGCTTGACCTCAGAGCCACCATCTCAGCTCTTCTCCATGAGTCTTTTTTTCACTGACCCTTGACTTTTCCAAGAACAATGCCCTTTTCCAGGAGTGGGGCCCCTCATATCATGTCCAAAGTGTGGGAATCTTGCTGTCTCCACTTCCAGAAAGTCCCCTGGGTGCACTTTGTCCAACACATGGTGGCTCAGTCCCCAGCCAGTCTATACAGTACTTCAACACACTTTGCTAACACCGTAGAAAGCATCAATTCTGTGAACTTCTTCCCTTCGCTACTTTATCCAGTTTCCGAGTCTCTGACACTCATTAGGTTCTTTCTTTCATGGCTGTTGAATGACGCTTTTTTTTTTTCACGTATGTTGGCCCTGATGTCATCCCATAAATTGTCTGGCCTTTATTTATTCTTGAGATGACGTTTGAATTCAGGTGTCATAGATGCAAGGTTTTCATTGGATCTTGTGAACTTTTCGTTTCCTTCTGCTTCAACTTGAATTTGCATCTGATCAATTAATGGTTTTGTTCACAGTTGAGATCTGACCTTGCTCTGCATGATGGTAATAATCTTCTCTGCTGTCTCTTTCTGCAGATGTGGTTGGTTTTCTTTTATTCCGACAAGATCCACATGCACAGGTTGCTAGCTCTTTTTTAGAGCATGGAGATTTCCAGTGAATTAGTCATGTCAAGGCTGTTACTGCTCTGAGCCATTGGGTCAGAACTGACTTCGAGGGTTGTAAAGGCTGAAAGTCAGACAGGGGAAGACTGACCACATTTCTCCCATAGAGAAGCTGGTGGATTTGAACTGAGAGTCTGAGATGACAGCACAACTCTTACCACTAAGCCATCAGAGCTCTCTGAATTAGTCATTGATCTTCCAAAACTCTGTCACATGATCTCCATCCTCCTTTCTGTCACCAAAGTCCTATTTTCCAACTCACGATGCTTTGTTTCCAGCTTTCTCATTCCAATCACCAGTAATTAGCAATACCTCTTGAATGTGTGCTTGATCAATTTAAGTCTACAGAAGTTGTTTACAACCGTTTTCGTCACCTTTGGCACTACTGATGGGTGCATAAATGGAAATTGTCAGGGGAGCTCTGGTGGCCTAGTGGTAAGGAGCTGCAACTACAATCGCAGAGGCGCATGGTTCAAATCCACCAGATGCTCTGCCGGGGAAGGAGGGTCAATCTCCTCCTGTACCAGTCAGATCTGATTTGACGGTACACTCACACAAAAATAATAAAATAAAAAAATTTAAAAAATTGAACTTGTCTTAGTAACAAGTCTTCCTTGTAAGTCTATTGATATTATCCTGTCACAGATAGTATTATACTTCAAAACTAGATCTTGAAATGTTCTTTTTTGATGATGAATACCATTCCTCTCCTATTTGACGTATCCAGAATAGTAGATCATATGACTATCTGGTGACCCAGTGGCAAGAAGCTGTGCTGCGATCCTGAAGGCACATGGTTCTAGGCCATCAGGTGCTCCGTGGGAGGACGGGCAGTCTCCTCTCGTGTGAGTAACCACCTCTGGAGACTTACCAGAGGGTCAGCTGTGGGTCAGTTCTGATACTCTACGGTACAACAACAGCAACATGACTGTCCAATTCAAAATGACCAGTACCTGTCCATTTCCAGAGACTAAAGCCAAAGGTATCTATCTCCAAACACTTCATTTCCTTTTTAGGACTTTCTGTTTCCCTAGATTTCTATGTTTTCCTAGCCTGGACATTAAATGTTCCAAATATTGATGGCGTTTGCAGCTGTCTTCTTCTTGTGTTTAAGCCATGCCACATCATCAAATGAAGGTCCCATGATCTTGACTTCGTCATTCAGGCTGACTGCTCTGAGGCGGAAATGCTTCTCTGGGCTGAATCTCAGCACCTTCCCACCTGAGGCACTAGTCCTCCCAGCGCTCTATCAGACAATGTTCTGCAAACGTAAATGTTATTCACTGCTCAGTTCTAGAAGCGAATCATCAAATCCTTCCCTCTAACCTTTCTTATTCTACAAGTTTTGTTGTAACCGGTTCACCATGGACAGCCCTGCTGCCCTTTGAAATGCCAGTGGTCTAGCTTCCAGTTTAGTCACAGGGATAAATAAACCACCACAGAATGAGCTGGTAAAAGATCGGCAAACCCGAGGGCTGGTGACATTTAACAGTCAGCTTGAAATCATTTAACGTGGCTGGATAATGTGAACCACATAAACAGGTGCCACAGGCTGGAGCCTCTGTTGCTTGTTCCCTGCCCCTTCTCCTTTCTCTCTGCCTCTCTTCACCCTCCTCCTCCTTCACGTCCTTCCAGGCCTCCTTCCCAGTCCTCACTTTCATTCCTGTTCCCCTCTTCCTCCAGAGTTCAGGGCTCACATTTCTGAACACACTGTCACACACGGTAGACAGGACTTCCCCCTTGGAGGGGACAGACACTTGGGTCTCCTAGACTTGCCTTCAGAAGACACAATGGAGAAAGATAAGGACTAAGGAGGTTATTTTTAAAAGTGTGAATTGAAGGGTGTTCTGGTGGCCTAGTGGCAAGACACTGCACTGCAATCCCAGAGGTACGCGGTTCAAATCCACCAGATGCTCTGCTGGAGAAGGAGGGGGCAATCTCCTCCTGTACCAGTCAGATCTGATTTGATGGTACATGTAAAAAAATAATACAATAAAAATAAAAAAGTAAAATTGAACAAATCTTCCTTTCTATTTTCCAGGCTGGAAAAAGCCAAATTTGGCGAGGAAACCCAGAAACTCCTTCTGCTGACTGAGGATGAGAGAAAGCCCTCCTTGGTCATCACAGCTAATTACTGAGCCAGGGGCCGAGTTACCGGGAGAGCGGTGTTGCGGTGGGAAGGCTGGACTTCTCCTGGCTCAAGAGAAGGCACAGAGAACAAGAATCGGGACTCTTCCGTGTTCCTACTCTCCACCAGGAATCTCAGTCCTCAATACGCATGTGGTCTGTAAGATTTGTTTTTTTCTAGCACTGTCTTCAGATGTGTTTTATATCATAGATGTTTGTGTGTTTTTAATTCTTGGCTATTGGCTCACCTTCCTGGGAAATTTTCTATTCTGTCCCACATGGCTTTTCAAGTATTTAATAAAGTAATATATTCTAACACTCTTAAAAAAGTGTGGACAAGGGTTTGTAAGGTGAGTCAGCAGGGTTTATTACTAAAAGGGAGTGAGTAAACTGGGAAAAGAAAACCAGGTATTTTTTTGGAATTGAATTGAAAAGACGCAGAAAGCACTAGACATGTGAGCATAGCATCATCTCCTACACTTCCTCCTGTCTGTCTAAGGTTCTAACTCGAGCTACATCTCTTTTCCTGACTAATTAAAGCAGCCTAGAAATGCATTTTTCAGTTCCAAAAAGTGCAAAGCCCTCATTCCCTCTACCTGACTTTATAGATAAAAGTGACAGTGTGTTTGCTAAAGACCATCTCATTCAGCAAAACCTCAGAAGCAGCCCTGTCACTAGATTATGATCCGTAGTAGAAGGTTGTGCATTGCATTACACATACGTTAGAGTGACCAGTGCAATAGTTCATATACAATATCCCTTTCTAGCCCCATCGTATCCTTGAGTGACACAGCTTAACCTTCAGCTTCTAACCTGAAGGTTAGTCACTAACACAGCAGCGTCACAAAAGGAAGCTCTGGCAATCTGCTCCTGCAAAGACTGCAGTCAGACCACCCCCGGGGCACAGTTCTACTCTGAAACACGCAAGGTCACCACGAGCTGGAATCATCTCGAAGACAACAGATTTGGGGGTTTTCTTTTGTTTCCTGATCCCAGTGACATACACGAGTCCTGCTTGCATCTACACAAGCTTTTAAGGTTACAAGATTATTCAGTAATAAGGATTATGAGAAGGAGGAGGTGGGGGAAGGCAGGCCAGAAGCAGGGTATGGAGTGCACCGGGAGAGATGAACAATTCTGCTGTTACAGTCCCCACAACCTTGGAGCTGCGGTGGTCACCACGCTCGTTTTGACAAGTCTGAAGCTTGATAGTCTGTAACGAGCCTGGGGAGGAGGCCACTTCGTAGGTCATAGGCGTAGCCAAGGCTCTTCCATCCTCTCGCCTTTCTGTTCCTGAATCCCCATTTCGCCTCCAGGCCATGTTAAGGACCAGCAACATACCTGAAAGATTCTCACCACTGGACCAATTGGCAGCGTCAGGATGGATGATGAAGAGATTGAGATTGTTCACAGCTTCAGTTTCCTCGGCTCCACAGTCAACACTCTTGGCACCAGCAGTCAGGAAATCAAAAAGCGTATCGC
>NW_006400098.1:401492-407327 GCF_000299155.1 Elephantulus edwardii | reverse complement strand
GGGTGGAGGGATGGCGCAGGAGGGGAAGGCCCTCTATGAGATGGATTGACTCGGTGACTGGGGTAATCGGGATGGGTGTGTCAGAGGCAGTGCAGTTGGCGCAGGATAGAGCAGGGTTTAGGGCTGTTGTGCATAGGGTCGCTATGAGTCGCAAACGATTCGACGGCACATAACAACAACAATTGAGATTTTAAGTTTATAAAGAACTTGGGTTTCCAATCCTTCATTGTTGCACACTAAATGCCTACTTTGTAATTCTAGAAAGTCCACTGAAATAAACTTTTAGTATTCTCAAACAAAGGATCCTTAGAGGGACAAGGGTGAAGCACATTGCTATTAATCAGAAAATTAAGTGCTTCACACACACAAGCGGCTTCTGGTGAAAATCTAGTCGCAGTAAAGTTTACAACCTCTACTATCCTGTGAAATAGTTCAACGCTTGCTGCATGGAATCTAAATTAATGGTGCAATAAAATCCATAGCACCGAACAACAACAACAACAACATTCTAGAACAATGGTTTGAAAATGTTTACGTGCCTTAAAACCTAAAGTAAATGTTAAAGAAAGGGCCCCTATCAATATCTTGTCATTGGACATGCTGATTATGTCCACTGCGGGTTGTGTGATCTACAAATGCAGGGCACGTGACAAAATAATCACCAAAAATTTTGTGAAGGAATTTGCTGAAGTTGGAAAGGGCTTTTTTAAGTAAGTCCTCTTGGGTCTTGAATAAATGAAAAGTCACCTGTGGGTGTAGTACACCATTGCTTTCACCTGGGGGAAATTTGCAAGCAGCACATTTTCTACATACTGGTAAAGAGTCAATAAAAAAAAAGAGAGAATGACCCTCAACAAGATGGATTGACACAGTAACTGCAACAAGAATTACATACTAGAATCCTCTGAAGTATTATGAAAATAATTTAATAGGTAGAGTTTTAGCACTAAATGGAAAATATTCCTGCATATTTTAAAATTTTTTTCAGTGTGTGTGTGCACGCGCGTGACCACTAAATTGGATCTGACTGGTACAGGAGGAGATTGTCCCTCCTTCTCCAGCAGAGCATCTGGTGGATTCGAACTGCACGACTCTGGGATTGCAGTGCAGCTTCTTGCCACGAGGCCACCAGAGCTCCCTTCCTGCAATATTTTTTTAAAGAAATAATGAAGTGATTTAGGGATGGCTTTAGATTTGGGATTAACAGTTTGTTGGATTATTAGGAAGAACAATGCTTTAACAGTTTCAAATGGTAGGACTTGGATAAAATAGTTAAGCATTCAACTTCTAACTGAAAGGCTGGTGGTGTGAATCCCACTTGAAGGGGATCTGCAGAAAATAAATTGGGGGCTCTATTGTCAAAAGGTCACAGGTTTTAAAATCCTATAGAACACAGTTTTACCCTGATGTCTGGGGTCACCATCATTCAGTTTTTCTTGAGTGAAACTCAAAAACTCAAAACTAATTGCTGTCGAGTTGGAATTGGCTCATAGCTGACCTTCCAAAGGGTTTTCAGAGGCTGTAAATGGCACAGAAAGAGACTGTCCGTCTTCTCCCCACTGATGGTGGATTTGAGTGACAAGTCTTTGGGTTGACAGTGCGACATTTTACCAAGAGAGCTCCCTATCCCACGTATCAGTGAGCTGAAATGAAGAAGGCAAGGACGGTATGGATCTGAGCCCCAGGCTTTTGCTACTGTGGGGTGGCCGGGTAGATTTGAATTGATAACCTTTACATTTGAAGCCAAGCATATAACCAGTGTTACCATGTTCTTCATGTGAGAATCACAGTCCAGGAAACCCAGAGAAACAGTTCCAGTCTGACACATGGAATTGCTGTGAGTGGCAATCAATTGTGTAGATTCAACTAACGAAAAACAAACAAACAAACACACACACACACACACACACACATTTATTGGGTTATTTTTATTCCTAGTCATGACAACAACAGCTTCTGTAAAGCAGTTATTAGTTAAGCTCTCTCTCCTCACCGGTGAAAGGTAAATGAATGCTAGAAGTAAAAGCAAGATTTATTGAAAATAGAGAGGGAGCTTTGGTGGCCTAGTGGCAAAAAGCTGCACTGTAATCCTGCAGGTAAATGATTCAAATCCACCAGATGCTCTTCTGGAGAAAGAAGGGCAATCTCTTCCTGTACCAGTCGGATCTGACTTGATGGTACACACACACAAAAATAATAAATTTTTTTAATGTAAATACTCTGAGTCAGGAAGACATTGGATTCTACAGAGTTCAAAAAATACAAAGTGGCAGATATTCTTCTAGGAGGAGGACAAAGGACTTGTCCAGGTTGAGTTGACACAGCAGGTACAAATTTAAAGACTCTCAACTGGAGACTACATGAAGTGGGCGGGGCCTGTAGGTCACAACTTCCTGAAGCGGAAGGTTTCTAAGGCGGGACTTCCTGAAACTGGGAGGGCCTAAAGAGATAACTTCCGGCAGCTGGAGCTGTCACCAGCTCAAACGTCATAATTACTGGAAGTTACTACCTTGGCAACACCTTGATCAAGGTTTTTCCTGTAAGAGTTTTGTGGAAGTCATTTAGACAAGCGTCAATCTCCTTTCAAAAACTTAGTTTCTTCGTTTTTAACTTTATTACAGAGGAAAACCAATTTGTTAGCTGCATGTTGTCTGCAAAGGAGGTGGTGGTTACAGGAGTAAAAGATCAAAAGGGCATTGAGCCCATACCATAAATGGACCATTTCAGATTTTACCCGGTACCTCATTTTACACTCTCCTACACAGAGATCATACTATCTACGCCTTTTTCCACTACAAACAACAATTGGAAGTCCAAAAGGCAGAGATTGAAGTATCTATGTCAAGATTCTTGGGTCCTGTGTGTCATAAACAGTGGGTGCTGTAACTGAAAGGTTGTTGGTTCTAACCCAAGCAGCAGTGCTCCCTGAAAGAAAGGGTTGGACATGAGGCTGTAACGTTTACAGCCAAGAAGACCCTCTAGAGCTCAGAGTAAAATGGACATAAGTATTCCAATGAGACAGAATTGACCCAATGGCAACTTTCGGAATTTTTCTTTGTTTGTATTTGGGGGATAGGAAAAGGTAAGTTTACATTTACTTGTGAGAAAATGTGTTATCCTGGCAGTGTTATGATTTGATTTGTTGCCTTAAAATATTTTTTATTATTCACATCCAAAAACTTCTCCAAACGGGTCAAAAGGGAAGCCACAGACTAGGGAAAAATATATTTGGCAATGACATATCAGATAAGGCACTTATATCTAGAATTTATAAAATACTCAAGCACAACAACAAGATCAAGGTAAACAACCCAATTGAAAAATGGTCACAGATATGAACAGACACTTCACCCACCACGGCCACTGCCATCCTCCAACTCTGAGCACATTTCTGAAGTCACTGTGTCAACTCACCTGCTTGTGAGTCTTTCTCTATCATCCCTCCACCTTCCCAGACTGACTGACATTGTTGATCTTCAGCACTCTGGAGAGGTCCATGACAGCAGACTTTCCCAGTGCAATTCATCTTTTGATTTCCTCGCTGCGGTGCCAAGAGTATTGATTGTAGAGCCAAGCAAACTGAAGCTGTTGACAATCTCAGTCTCTTCAACAAGTATGATGACCTTCTCCAGTGAATAACTTCTCCCAAAAGCCCAAAGGTTGTGAGACAAAGTTTTATCATCTTTGCCTCCAAAGAGCACTCTGGCTGCATCTTCTCCAGGACACCTGTTTGTTCTTTTGGCCATCCATGCGATGTTCAGCACTCTTCTCTAACACGACAATTCAAAGTCATAAATTCTTGTCTTCCTCAGTCATTGTCCAGCTCTCAGATGCATAGAAAGTGATTGAAAAGACCATGGTCTGAATTAAGTGCACCTTAGTTCTCAAATTGGCATTAATAACGGGTAAAGTTCCCTGACTATAGACATTTCCAGCACAATATGTCTCGATCTCCTCACTGTTGGTACCAAGGGTATTGATTGTGGATCCAAGTTAAGGTGAAGTTGTTGACAGTCTCAGGCCTTTCTCCCTCCATGCATCATGAGGTTACCTGTCATTCTAGGGGTGAAAATTTTTGTTTTCTTGACATTGAAATGCAATCTGTATTGAAGGATGTAGTGTTTAACCTTCTCCACCAAGTATTTCAAGTCCTCCTCATTTTCAGCAAGCAAGGCTGTATCAACAACACCACAAACATTGTTGATGGATATTCCTCCAGTCCTAATGCACATTTTTCTTCATGGAGTCCAGCTTCTTGAGTCATTTGCTCGGCATAAAAGTTAAGTAGGTTTTGGGGAGCTCTGGTGGCCTAGTGGCAAGAAGCTGCACTGCAATCCCAGAGGTGCACGGTTCCAATCCACCAGATGCTCTGCCGAGGAAGGAGGGACAATCTCCTCCTGTACCAGTCAGATGTGATTTGCTGGTACACGCACACACAAAAATAATAAAATAAATTTAAAAAAAAAGTTAAGTAGGTTTCGAGAAAGGGAACAACCCTGATTCACATTTCCTAATTTTAAACCCATGTAGTTTTCCCTTGCTCTGTTCACACAGCAGACTCTTGGTCTAGGTATAGATTTTTCAAGAGCACCATTAAGTGCTCTGGGATTCCCATTCTTCTGAATGTTAGCCATAATTTGTTATGATCCACACAAATGCCTTTTCATAGTAAATAAATCATAAATAAACCTCCTCCCGGTATTCTTTCCTTTCAGCCAGGACCAATCTGACATCAGCAATGGTATCCCTGGGGCCACGACCTCATCTAAACCCACCTTGAACATTTACAAATTTCATCCTACGTTCTCTTCCAGCCAATTTTTTAATAACGTTCAGCAGTATTTTGCTTGCACGTCATATTAATGATATTGTTGATTTTTTGCCAGGAATCGCCAATCATATTGTCGCTGCTGTGAAGAGCCATCAAGTTGTGGATGACTCATAGCGACCCTATAAACGAAAGACCTGAACTCTTTGTATAACTTTCATTGTTTCTCCAACTTCATAGGGATTCCGGGGGCAAGCATTTTCATAAGTGAGTGCCACTCCTCCTTCCAAGCTTGGGGTTTTTTTTCCCCTACTAGTTTATTTACAAAATTTGAATACAAATTTGAACAAATTCCTTCCCTTTGCATCACGCCCCCACCCATCAAATTGTACAACCCAATGATTAATCCCCCTTCCCCTCTACACATGCACATCCTTCTGCTTCCAGCCTCTCCCATCCCACCTGGATCCTTATTCTCCTTCTACAATAATGGCTTTAATTATCAATATTTGTCCTTGTGTGACAGAGATAGTTCAACTCAGTATAATGTTCTCCAGTCCCTCCCAAGTTAGGTCATAATTTATGAAGTTATTGCTCCTGTGTGCTGCATAGTATTCCACTGTGAGAATGTACCATGATTTCTCAATCCATTCATTTGTGGTTGGATATTTGGACTGTTTCCAAGCTTCTTTTAATCGGGGAGCTCCACCAAACACTGTCCACCATGGGTGACCATGATCGCCTTGGACACATCAGGGTCACAGTGTTCAGCATCACAATCAATTCACTCCCACTGGCTAATAAACATAGCACTTTAAGTCTTTTTTTTTATTAAATTTTATTAGTTTCAATGAACACTCACAGGGATTCTGGGCTTTCACTCCTCCTTCATTGCCGCACCATTCTCTCCACCCTCCTCCCCAGTTTGTTCTTCTTCCCCGCCATCCGAATTTCTGTTTTACTTGTCCAGTTGCCACAAGCACTTTAAGTCTTAATTGACACAGACCAAACTTCTGTGGAAATATGAAGCTCCATCTCCCAATCATCTTGAAGAGTAAAAAAGGTTC
>NW_006400098.1:377592-378252 GCF_000299155.1 Elephantulus edwardii | reverse complement strand
ACACACACACCATGGTATGCATCCTGTAGCATAATGTCCAGCAGATGGGCTGAACCATGAAAGCAAAAAGGATTTTACAATACAGTGTAACCTTTAAAAGTCGCCAAACACGACCGTGCAGACATTTGGGGTTTCAGGAAGACAGCCTCGCCTGGGACTGGGAGGTCAGCCACACGTGGCAGGTGGAGCAGAAAAGGACTGGGCTCCATTGAGCACTGGGTCCACAGACTCCCCAGTGCTCTCAGTGATGAGATGCCTTGGAGATTCTCCTGACTGTGACAGAGCACCCCTTAGAAGCAAAGACAGCAGGGCTTCATCTCACATACTCCAAACGGGAAGGACATGATGTTTGGAATAGCACACGGTCCGTGAACTAGAGGAGGACCCTCGGTGAGATGGATTGACATGGTAAAGTGGGCTTAGGCACAGCAGAAACGCTGCAAACACCACAGGACTGGGCCGAGTTTCGTTCTACTTTCCATAGGGCAAGCCGATGCACATAACAAGACCACAGAAATATCCTGGAGTAACCAAAAAAAAGAAAGAAACGAAAACTCACTCTGGAAATAAAAGGAAGAGAGTTTTGTTTTTTTTTTAATTATTTTGTATGTGTGTACCGTCAAATCAGATCTGACTGGTACAGGAGGATATTGCGCCTCC
>NW_006400098.1:371923-377191 GCF_000299155.1 Elephantulus edwardii | reverse complement strand
TTTTTAAAAAAAAGAAAAGCCTGGCTGACTGGCAGACAACAAGGAGCTGAAGACAGGACGTGTGAGGCTGAGGTTCTAGCAAAGACTAGTGGATAACATACAAAGGAGGCTGGTCCAGGAGAGGGTAGGTTTCAGGGCTGTTGTACACACGGTTGCTATGAATCGCCAAGTGACTCTACGGCACATAACAACAACGTGGTAAGATAATCTAAGAAGGCCTGGGAGCACACAAGTTCAGTGCCTGGCTGCTGTCAAGGTCACAGGCGCTTCCTGGGAGGAAGAGGAGGTGACGTGCTTCCAGGAAGATTACGGCTGAGCGAGCTCACTGGGATGGTCCTGTCAGGTGAAGGGGTGATGATCTGGAACTGACACAATGGCCACCGCCGTCACACAGAGTCCAGCTGATAGTGACCCTGAAGAACAAGCGAGAGCTGCCCGTGGGGCTTCACTAGGGAAGCAGCCGCCACAGTTTTCTCCCATGCAGCAGCTGCTGGGGTCGAACCACCAACCTTTCCATTCACACCTGAGTGTTTAGTTCACTGCCACCAACGTTCCCAACGACACCCAACAAAGCGCTCAGTAAAAATGCACCCTCTCCAGTGCATCAGCCCTGTGTCTGTTCAGCGTTTCCCCCACCATCACGTCTGTCTGTCTGGTTCCAGAACTGGGCTATCACCCTGAAAGGAAACGCCGTCGTTTCATCTTTCAGATCACCTTTATTTAAAGAAATAAATGCTTTAACTCAGAGTTGGAAGGATCTTATTTTTCCAGTCTCCATCTGGCCAGGTTATTTTCGTGACAAACTACAAAGAATTGGGAGCTTTTCGTTGCCCTGTGGTGGCACGTTGCCTTTCTGACTTGTTCCTCGAGGTGTATTTTCCTTCGTACCCTGACACCCCCCGCATTCTCCGTAACACACAGCACCTTGCGGGAAAGCTCTTGCTGGGGTCCTGTAGTTTTTAGCACTCTAGCACGTAAGCTTTCTTTTTCTTTGGTCATTTAGGTTCACCTTCTTTCACAGAAGAGGCGTAGTAAAACCCAGCTCCTTCCGTTGTTCTTATTAGGGGAATGCACGCCCTTCGGCGTCTACTAACATGACTTGTGTAACCAGGAGGCCAGAAGAGCCAGCTGGTACCTGGTTGCTTCTCCTTACAGCTCTGGCTCAAAGAGGCTGAAAGGGGACCCTGGGGAGAGTGGAGGAAGCAGGGGGGCAGGGGAACCCAAAATCATAAACAAAGGGGGGAAAGGGGCCAAGCTTCTCGGTCTACAGAGGCACCACAGGATCAAAGGGCAGCCTGTGGCCAGGGGATGGGGGGTGGAGGGGGGGTGTCAGGCTCAGAGGTGCAAAGGGAGAGGGAAGGAGGGTGAGAACAGGAAACAGGGAGGAAATAGCAAGTGCAGGTACAATGTGAGGGCTGGAATCAATGTCAAGTCTGTGCATTCCCCTGGAAACTTACTCAGTCACAATAAAAACATCCATTTTCAAGGGTGAAGAAGAGGTAAGCTCTGGTGGCCTAGTGACAAGAAGCTGCACTCCAATCCCAGAGGTGCGTGGTTCGAATCCACCAGATGCTCTGCTGGAGAAGGAGGGACAATCTCTTCAACTACCAGTCAGATCCAATTTGATGGTACACATATTATAAAAATAATAGAAATCCTGTAAGAAATTTTAAAAAGGTGTGAATTTTTAATTTATACTCCTTTTTGAAAGAATAGTCTTTTATCTTTTCTTTTTAAATTTTTATTTTATTATTTTCTCTGTGTGTGTGTGTGTACTATCAGATCTGAGAGGTATGGCCCCTCCTTCTCTGGCAGATTCGAACCGCATATCTCTGGAATTGCAGTGCAGCTTCTTGCCACTAGGCCACCAGAGCTCCCCTTGAAAGAGCAGTCTTTTATCTTGTTAATTACCATGTACTTATAGATGTGAAGAGCTTTAGAGTGAACTGAAGAAACAATGAGTTAGAGCGCTCTGGTGGTCTAGCGGCAAGAAATTACACTGCAATCCCAGAGGTACCCGGATCAAATCCACCAGGTGCTCTGCTGGAGAAGCAGGGGTAATCTCCTTCTGTACCAATCAGGTTCGATTTGACAGTACACACACAAAATAGTTACTTCTTTTAAAAAAAGAGGGAGGAAGTCACTCAGTTGCCCAGCCAACAAGAGCTGGAATTTACAACAAATTGGATTTGAGACCTGATGGCGCCTAGCATACCCCCTCGGGCATCGAATATTCCCAGGGTAGGGATGGGGGTAGGTAGTTGGGGAGCACTAAGGAGGCTTCTGAGCCCCTCACTCTGCCCAGTCGTCGCCTTAACTACCAGTCTCTCTCCCTTTATACTGGGGCGATCTCTTTACACCGCAGCCCATCCTCTGAAAGCATGCGCAGGCTTCTTCCTCTGACCCACCCTGTCACCTCACTGTTTGTTCAGTTGTAGAGGTGGATTCTGTCCCATGCTCAAAGGGTGACCCAAGGCCAGCTTGTAGCATCTCCCCCAGCCTTGAACCAGAAAGCCGAATGATTCTTAAAAGTACTTGCATCTAGAGAGCTTTGGTGGCCAAGCAGAAAGAAGCTGCACTGTGATCCCAAAAGTGTGCAGTTCAAATCCACCAGATGCTCTGCTGGAGAAGGAGGGGCAATCTCCTGTACCAGCCGGATACAACTTGATGGTACACAACAGGAAGAAAGAAAAAAGGGGAGGGGAGAAGAAAGAAAAAAAGTACTCACATCTTTACTGACAGATAATCTAGACAGGAATGAGATTGGTATACAAGAAAACACTTGCTACGTAGCCTTTTCTGTATACGTATTATTTTAAAACCATTTTTGTTGTTACTGAACACACCAATTCCTGTCCCAAATCCCACCAGCATGACCCCATCAGACTGAATGACTTTATATATCAAAACCGTCTTTTTGGCTTTGCCAGAGGGTGGCTAGCCCCACCACGCAAGCATTCCATGAACAGGTCGATGTGAAAGTGGACCTTAGATTCAGACAGCTAAGCCCTCGACATGTTGTTACGCTGGGTCGCCTGCGACTCACAGTGACCCTGCAAACAGCAGCTCTGAAGCTGCCCTGTCCTGAGCCAGTCTCACTGACTCCGATACACCTACCCCCACTGCCCTAGTTACTGTGTCCATCTCTCTCCTACGGAGTCTTCCTCTCCAGTGCGGTTGGCGTAGTGCTTTAAAAACCACTGGGCTGCTAGCCAAAAGGCCAGGGGGTGGAGCCCGCTGGCCTCTCCAGGGGATGTGTGCGCCTCTGATTTACAGCCCTGGCGAGCTCAGGGGGCGGTCCCGCTCCTGCACGGCCGGCACCGACCAATGGCGGTGGGCTTTGCGACTTAGGACTCGAAGGTGCCCTCGCAGGGCGGCGAGGACTCACGGAATTGCCCACGACGACGCAGGAAGCTGGGGACTTGCAGGCTTGAGAAGCCGGCGAGGCAGCTCTGCTCTGGCCAGGAAGGTCAGTGCCAGCCAGGGGGCACGGACTCGACGGCACGGGGTGCGGTTTTGGTTTGGTAAGCCTGGTTCCTCACCTCTGGAATCAAGATACCATCATCGTGCAGCAGATGGGAGGTTTGAGGAGCGCCGTCAGGACTGACCCGGCTGAACCTCCGGGAAGGTCTTCCTCCCGCTGGGCAGCTGGTGGGCTCGGACAGCTTGTCTTTGTGTTAGCAGCGCAACCGCTGACCCTCTAGGCCACGGGTGGGTGGGGGCTGCAGTGCCCGTGACTGCAGTGCAGCCCGAGGAGGCGCGCTCGCGTCCATGGTGCTGAGGGCCCACCTCCAGCCCACACGTGGAGAATGTGTGTAGCCTTACATGTTGGGGTGCTGATGGTGGAAAGGTCGCCACTTCAAATCCACCAGCTGCTCCGGAGAGATGAAGCTGTGTCCCTTCAAAGGTTCAGTCTGCGAGCACGGACGGGGGTGTGCCATCTGGCACAGTTACCTGGGCGGCGGTACGTCTGGGTTCGTCTGTTGGGAGTGCCAGGAGTTACGAGCTAACTGCCGATGAGCAGGTTGAAGGTTGAGTTCACCGAGTGCCCCCTTGGAAGAAGGCCACGTGCTCTACTTCCAACAGCCATTGAAACCCTCAGGGCGGCAGTGGAGCCGGACACACGAGGGCGCCGTGACCGCATGGATGGGAGCTGGCCCTCAGCGAGCCTGGGCCTTCTGCAGACCCGCACTCTCATCCGCCCCGTCATGTCATCGTCCCCAGGTGGCCTGCCACACACACTGGGCCTGGCCATCGTGGGACGAAGACCCATACCCTAATGCGGGCGGCAGAATGGGGCACACTCCACGAAGCCGTCCAGGGGCCGGCTCAGGCCCTGGTACCGACTGGAGGCACCCCTCTTGGGGACAATGTAAGACCTATCCACCCCCCGCTCCCAAACTCAAGAACCACACAGGCAGGAACAACTGGAGAGTGCTGTTTATTGCCCCCAGGTCCCCTTCTCCCACCACACCAGGTCAGGGGAGAGCCAATACCCCAGTCTCTGTGGGGCGCATTTGCACAGGGGGCTGGTTCCAGGTCTTCGCCCCTCAGCTTCCCAACCCAGGAGGAGGCTTCGGCTAGAGAAAAACCAAGGGGCTCTGCAAGGGAGAAAAAACATGGGGGCGGGGGGCCAAGGGTGGGGAGATTAAAAGAGTCTAAGAGCGGGCGGCCCTTGCGCTGCGGGGGCTCGCCACCAGGAAGGGCCGGCCCCTCGCTCCTGAAGTGCCTAGGTGGCCACGCGGCGTCTGACTTGTGACCTGGCAGGTCTCCCGGCCTCTGACATTCTCACAGGCCAAGCACCTGGAGGGAGGGCCGCAGGCCGGGTGGAGGGGGCAGGCCACGACGGTGGGCGCGGTCCACGGGGAGAGACGGGCGGGCCCGAGCGGCCCTCCCCACGGCCCACGTGGGCAGCACGGCGGCGCAAGGGCCCTGGCTGCACTCCTGTGCGTCCCCCTGGGTCTCTGGATCCCTGCCAAGACCGGGGAGCCCAAGGGGCCCGGGGAGCCCAAGGGGCCTGCCCACGCCCCCGGGCGGCCGGCCCTACCGCGCCTCGGCGCGGCACTCGCCGCAGCGCACGCCGCCGTCCTCCTCCTCCTGCTCGCCCTCGTCCTCGCCGCCCTCCCGGTAGAAGCTCTGTCCGCAGCGGCTGCAGACGGCGGGCGCGCCCACCGCGTGCACCAGCTTGTGCCTGCGCAGCGCCGCGCCCTGCACGAAGCCCTCGCCGCACTCCACGCAGATGTGCGCCGGCTCCTCGCCGCCCGCCGC
>NW_006400098.1:368425-371589 GCF_000299155.1 Elephantulus edwardii | reverse complement strand
GCCGCCACGCCGGGCCCGGCCAGCTCGGGGTGCAGGCGCAGGTGGCGCGCCAGGCTCTTGGGCTGGCTGAAGCCGCGGCCGCAGCGCGGGCACACGAAGGGCTTGAGGCCGCTGTGCGAGCGCCGGTGCTTGGCCAGGCTCTTGCTCTGCGTGAAGCTGCGGCCGCAGTCGGGGCAGGCGTAGGGCTTCTCGCCCGTGTGGATGCGCTGGTGCTGCATGAGGTTGGAGCTCCAGCTGAAGCGCTTGCCGCACTCGGAGCAGGCGTAGGGCTTCTCGCCCGTGTGGATGCGCCGGTGCTGCACCAGGTGCGAGCTCTGCGAGAAGGTCTTGCCGCAGTCGGCGCAGGCGTTGGGCCGCTCGCCCGTGTGCGTGCGCTGGTGCCGCGTCAGCTTGGACCAGTGGCTGAAGCTCTTGCCGCACTCGTTGCAGATGTAGGGCGCGGGCGGGCGAGTGCGGGGCGGGGGGCCCGCGGGGGGCGCCGCCGGGGGCGGGGCCAGCTTGGTCGGGGGCCAGCTGGGGACGTCGTCATCGTCCATGATGAGGATGTCCACTGCAAGGCAAGAGGGGAGCAGAGAGGCGAGTCAGCCCGGGTAGGGGCGAGCCTGGCTTCCCCTTGTCTGCACGCTGTGTGCCTTCAGCAGGCTCCTGCGACCCGAGGCCCCCAGCACCCACCTCAGTCAGCAGCCCAAGGACTGCGGGGTCCCCAAGGGCGCAGGCCCAGCTGCGCAGCCCTGCTAGGCCCATGGTGGCAATGTCTCCGCCCCAGCCCGCAGGAATGGAAGCGTGACCACGGGACTTCCGGACCACCGTCAGGGGCAGGGCCCCCATGGGGGCGAACGTCTGCACTGCACTGTCCCGAAGGGTGAGGTGTGCGTGGTGAGGCCCATGGCGCGACAGATTAAGTGGCTTCCCTAGAAAGTGCAACCCCAAGCCTGCAGGGTTTGGCTCTGTGGGGTGAGGGCCTGGAGGACAGAGTGGAGGAGGACCTCCAAGGTGCCGCTGTCTCCCCGCCGTGCAGAGCGTGTTCTTCCACTCAGCAGGTGTGCATGCGCCATGAATCAATGTGTGAATGTGTGTGAGATGCCGTGAGGAGGGCCAGAACGTGACACAGCCACCACGCACACAAAGCCACACGTGCAGGAGCACAGGGTGACACGGCCACACGCACGCAGCCACGCACGCGGGAATATGGGGTGACACGGCCACACACATTCACACTCGCAGGAGCACAGGGTGACATGGCCATGCATGCGGGAGCACGGGATGACACGGCCACACACACACACACAGAGCCATGCACAATGGGAGCACAGCCACACACGTGGGAGCACGGGGTGACACGGCCACGTACATGAAGAATGGGGCGACATGGCCATGCATGCAGGAGCACAGGCTGCTGGGAAATGGCACGTGGACCTGCTGGAAGCAGCGCTGTCACTTAGGAAGCTGTAAGCCACGCACAAGGTCTGCTACTGAG
Source organism: Elephantulus edwardii (assembly GCF_000299155.1). Lineage (NCBI taxonomy): Eukaryota > Metazoa > Chordata > Mammalia > Macroscelidea > Macroscelididae > Elephantulus > Elephantulus edwardii. The sequence goes on along the minus strand of NW_006400098.1, from coordinate 370,112 downwards.
GCCTGGTCCTTGGGTGACCAGGGGCAGATGGCAGTCCAGGGAGGGGACTGACTGCTGAGGAGCGGCCATGGGGTCTGTCCCCAGATAGAACACATCACAAAAGGCCATCCTGAGCCATCACTCCGAGAGGGGCTCGCAGGAGCCTGGGCAGTGGGCCTTCAGGTGGACAGCTGGACACAAGGCGCCAGGCAGCAGGGCAAAGCCACCAGCTGCTCTCGGGGGAGCTGTGGCGTCTGCATCTGTCCCTGTCCAGGTTTGGGCCTGGACACTCGATGGAGGGCCACCTCCAACTTACCTGATGGCACTGGGGTGGGGGCTGGAGCACTTCTGAGATTAAAATACCAAGTTCAGGGTTTGTAAGAACGTAACTATGGCATACAGACATACTGAGACTATGTGCAGTGGCCGGGGTGGGAACTGGAGGGGGGGGTCACCCTTGGCCTCCCCGATGGGCAGGGGTCCCCGCAGAAACAGCTGGCCGAGCAGCAGGGCCATGGCCTCCAGAGTGAACCTGGAGCGGCCCTGCTTGCCGTGAGGGTGCTGTTGTGTCTCCTTTCATCCCTGCATGGTAAGCTGTGTGATGTTAGCCACACGCCTCCTGGAGGCCACACTCGGGCGATCAGAAGGCCGGCCCCGGGGCCGCTTGGGAGGAAGAGGGCCGACTCCATGAAGAGTGAGGCAGTCAGATCTTTCCAGGTGGAACCCTGACAGCACACAGGGTTAACTGTTACACTGTGGACCACAAGGTGTGGGGCAAGACCAGGCCATCTGTTTCCAGACGGAAACCTGGCGGGTTCCGGAGTGAGAACCGACTTGGTGACAGCGGGCCGGGCGCTCCCAGCTTCAGTGGTGGGGAGAGCCGCTCCATGGCCTCCCCTGCCCCTCACAGGGAACACACGGCCACCGTGACGTGTGCTGCACCTGCCTGCAGGTGTGTGTCAGGGACCTCACGGGCGACGAGGGGGAAGAACATGGGCAGAAGCTGTGACAGTGCCAGTTTATTGCAGCGGGAGATGCCGGGCCCTGGGCGCCGGGCAGACACACACATGGACACACAGACACAGAGACAAAGCAGCATACAGACACACACAGATGCACTCGCTGGCCCGCTAGGGCTGCCACCCGAGCTGCTCAGAGACCCACGTCAGCTGCTTTCACACTAGACCACCCCGGAGTCCAAGGGCCTGGGGCAAGGAACACACAGGCAGCTCAGTTTCCGGCCTGAGGGCACCCTGCCCGGAAAGCCTGGGCTTCACGAGGCACAAAGTACACAGCTAAGGGCCGGAGGGTCTCCTGACAAGGAACTCCTGAGCTGCAGGTGGCCCTTGGCCCAGTGTGACTTGGCCTCCAGCTGCAAGCTTTTTAAAAGCTGCGGCCAACACTTGAAACGTGTCCGATTTTGCAGGGCGACGTTGCCCAGGTCTCCTCGATGCCCTGACCCAGCCCAATGACCCTGCGCACGTCTCTGTGCCTGTGGGCTCTGGACCTGGTTTCCTGCTGGGTGTACAGGGAGCATGGGTCAGAGATGGACAGGGACAGGGGGACGACCATTAAGCCAGAAGGAACGATGGACCAGAGAGACCAGGTGCTTCCAAGGCGCTTTCCATAGTGACGGGCTGGCGGGGAGGAGGGGGCCTCAGCTACCGGGGGAGAGGGTCACCTGAGAGCACGTGAACCCCATCTACAG
>NW_006400098.1:367120-368050 GCF_000299155.1 Elephantulus edwardii | reverse complement strand
TGAGCCCCCATCTATGGGTGGCAGAGGAGTCCTACATGGCCCAGGCCTAGTAAGCAGCCCCTTATAGGAAGGGGGGGTCGGAGACACAGGACAGGGTTCAAACAGCCGCCAGGGCTGGTGAGGCCACTCACCCGGGTTTTCGTGGCTGGCCATCTGCTGGTCCTCGGAGTCCAGCGGCCCCGGAGACCAGGCCTCCTCCCGGAGCTCCATGTTGGGGTCCCTGCTGAGAGAGCAGGGGACAGGGTTGGCAGAACATCCAATGGGGCTGAAGAGCAGGGCCTCACTGGCCTGGGAACACTGGACCTCCAGACAGAGGCCCTGGGGAGTGGAGTTAAGGGCACAGGCGTGCACAGCAAGGAGGACTGACCAGCCTTCGGGGTGAACTCACGGGATGAGTAAGCGCGTGCCACACCCAGCCTGGTTCCCTCCAGGCGCTGTGGGCCTGTCTCCAACCTTTGTGCAGCGTGAGACAGGCGTCCAGGATGTGCACTGTGCACGCGCTACTAGCCGAGGGGTCAGCACTGCACGGCACGACTCGGCAGCCCCTCAGAGGAAAGGTCTGGCCATCCGTTCCCATTGTGACTGCCAGCAATGACCAGCCACCCGTCAGGCAGACGGCATTTCGCATTCACACAGCGCACCTGGAAACACACCTGCGTATCTATGCTTGTCAGGCAGAACCAACAGGCGCCACAGCCAGTGACCCCGAGGGAGAAAGACCACAGGCCGGCAGGTCCTACGCACTGGGCTCCTCTGTAACCCTGGGCCACCACCTAGACAGCCTGGTCATGTGATAGGCGCCAGACCGAGCCCTCCGCCTGGCCTGTGGGGGGGTGTCAGGTGACAGCACCAGCTTGCCCACCACCGTCCACTCAGACTCCCAGCAGCCTGGCCTGTGGGGGGCGTCAGGTGACAGCACCAGCTTGCCCA
>NW_006400098.1:363164-365985 GCF_000299155.1 Elephantulus edwardii | reverse complement strand
CTCAGGCCAGCAGCCTTTCCCCAGGAGCCTGCCCTCTCCCCAGGAACCTGCCCCCCACCTCAGGCCAGCAGCTTTTCCCCAGGAGCCTGCCCTCTGCACAGGAGCCCGTCCCCTGCATCAGGAGAGCAGCCTTTCCCCAGGAGCCTACCCTTTACCCAGGAGCCTGCCTCCTGCCCCTGGCCAGTAGCCTTCCTGCCCTTCTGCCTGGCAGCTGCTGGGCACCCACCCCTGGCTTGGGTAAGAGCTCTCTAGGAATGTAGGTGGGTGGACAGCTGACATGGACAAACAGATGTGACAGTGGCCGGAGAGGGGCAGCAGCCATGCCAGACAAGGCCTCTGCCTGTCCACTACACCCAGCCTTCTCAGAGAGCCAGCACCACACACACAGGAAAGGGTGGACAGAGAGGCACCCCCCCACACACACACCTTCCCAGCACCCGGAGAGCGGGGTGGAGATCCTGGCTAACTCTGTACAGTGGGTCAAATGGACTTGGTGGCCAGGCAGCTCAAGGGCAAAGGAACACAGCCAGGTCTGTCACCACAGCTTCAGAGACGGGGGTCACCGGGCACAGCCTCGGCCTGAGCAGGGGACGAGGCCACCACCTGAGAAGGGTGCTGGGACACACCGTGCAAGCCGGCTCCCCTCCTGTCCTGCTTCTCCTCCACTCTCTAGCTTGCTTGGGCCGCTGATGCAGCTTCTGTCCAGTCACTTCCCAGTGACCTGCATGGCAGAGCACAGCGCCCTGGGGTGGAGTCTGCATTCAGCTGGGCTGCAAATCAGAGGCTGGTTCAAATCCTCGCCTAGCAGCCAGCGGGCATCTGGCCAATGAATGAACGAACACCTGCCGGCAGCAAGTGGGCACCGGCCCAGCAATGAGTGGGCAGGCCCAGTGGACAGTGGGCACCTGCCCTGGCAGTTAATGGACACCAGGCCTGGTGGTTAGTAAACACCTGACCTGGCAGTGAGTGGACATCTGGCCTGCTTGTTGGTGGGCACCTGGCCCAGCTGTCAATGGGCACCTGGCCTGGCAGTTCTGATCCCAAAGGAAAGCCTGGTGGTTAGTGAACACCTGGCCTGGCAGTGAGTGGACATCTGGTCAGGTGGTGAGTGGGCACCTGGCCAGGCAGTGAGTGGACATCTGGCCTGCTGGTTGGTGGGCACCTAGTCTGGCAGCTCTGATCCCAAAGGAAAGCCCACCGCTGCCCTGTCCACTGCACCGTGAGGCCGGCACCCCTGCACTGGACTTGCCGGCAGTGGACGTCTCTAAGAGGAAATGGCCCGTCCTTCTCCCACAAGCAGTGGGGAACTGGCGTGCTGACCTGAGCTGCCCACCTGACACATACAGCACCACCCCTGGGGCTCCCCGGGTGTGTGCCCGGGACAGGAAACAGACGGCACTGGTGCTCACGTGGGCTCCCAGCACCCCAGCTCTGGGAGAACCAGCCACCACCACACAGGACCAAGCCCACTGTCACCTGGGGGTGCCCTGCAGGACAGTGGAGCCCCGGCCCTGCCCCAGGTGGGCAGCCTCGCAAACCAGGAGGAGAGTCATCAGATTCGGAATCTGGGAATTCACGAGCTGCTGTGGGGTTTCCCAGTGGAAAGGGAACGTGCATGCACTGAGACGTCAAGTGGCCCCTTCTAGTCTGGTCCTTGCTTTATCTTGGTGGTCAGGGCTGGACCCCCACATCTCCAAGGGGAGCGTCTACCACAGACCGTTGGGGGTGTGCACCTTCCTCATCCCAGCCGTAAACTCCACATCAGAGCACATCAAAGCTATGCAGACCTCCAAGGACACCGCAAACCCCAAGATGTACCAGAGGAACGCAAACCCCAATTACAAAAGGACGGATGCACCATTTAAATAAAGAAAAGGAAGGGCCACAGGGCTGAAGAGCTGGACCCAGGCGCCCACGGCCCGGCTCCGGGTCCACTTCGTCCCTCCCTTGCCAAGTAGTCATAAAGTGTTTCCACTGAAACAATTCATGTGCGGCTAAAAAAAAGCAGGGACTTTCCAGCTGAGGACCTACCCCCTCGCTCCCCGGCTTCCACCCTCATCCCGGCTTCCTGCACAGCGGCCGCTTGGTCGGGAGGAGGTGCTGGGGCCTGCGGACCACGCTGGGCACAGTGTCTGACCACTAACCACAGGCCCGCCGGCTGCTCCGCCTCCGGTGCAGATTTACTGCCCCGGACGCAGTCCTGCCGCCGCCCGGGGTCGCCGTTGGGGGGCTGTGCTCACCCACAGCCACACCCGTCTGGAGCCCAGGAAGACGGGCCTCCCCCGGGTGCCGCACAGTCCCCGCGCTGGACAGAGGCTCCGTCTCTTCACTGCCCGCTGCTCCGACCCCCTTCCCACCAGCCCTGGGCTCTGCCACCTCCCACCAGGGGTCCTCACTGTTCCTGCGGAGAATGCCAAGAAGGCCACAGCCTGGGGGCCACTGAGGCTAGGTGAACACTAAACCATTTCCCTGAGATCCTATTTAAACTGTAAACCAAATCTGCTCCCCACGTCGTCTGTAAGCCAAACAGATGGTGAACTGGGGACGGACCCCCACTTTAGAAGAGCTCCCTTGCTCCCTGAACTGGCAGAGAGGAGGTGAGAAAGGTCGCTGAACTCGGGACAGGTCTGAATGTGCAGACACTGCGATGGATCTAGACCAGTGCCCCTCCCTGACCAGGAGTCAGGGTGCCATCCACGAGCCAGAGACTCCACTTCCCAGGCAGTGAGGGGCAGGCCGGGAGGTCAGGCGGGGGGAGGTGAGGGGCAGGCCGGGAGGTCAGGCAGGCAGGGAGGACAGGCAGGGGAGGTGAGGGGCAGGC
>NW_006400098.1:354681-362880 GCF_000299155.1 Elephantulus edwardii | reverse complement strand
GGAGGTGAGGGGCAGGCCGAGAGGACAGGCAGGGGGAGGTGAGGGGCAGGCCGGGAGGTCAGGCAGGCAGGGAGGACAGGCAGGGGAGGTGAGGGGCAGGCTGGGAGGACAGGCAGGCAGGGAGGACAGGCAGGGGAGGTGAGAGGCAGGCCGGGGGAGGTGAGGGGCAGGCTGGGGCGGTGCACACGGGGCCTGCAGCCTGTGAGCCCAGGCAGCCTCTGGACGCCCAGGCCGTAGACACTATTCCTCTCCACTACTCCCCTCCTCCCCACAGTACGGAGCACGGTTCCCGGCTGGGCTTGGTGAACATGGTGGGATCTTCACTTGTTTCCCAATGGCCTCTGCTGGGGCAGAGGAGCCCGGGGCCTGAGCTCCCACCAGTTCTGCCCCTGGATGTCAGATAAACACCTGGGAACAGGGAGCACCAAGCCCGCATGCACGTGCGCACACACATTCCTCCCTGAGCAGCTTGGGGTCTGAACAGACAACCTTCTGGTCGGCAGCCAGCTGCCTTCTCCCCTGGCCTCACACCGGGTATCTCTCCTCTGGCATTCACGTCCACACCTTTTCTGACTCACCTACAAATCCTTTCCCCCACAGCCCAGGGCAGGCCTGCTTACATGGCCAGAGCAGCAATGAAACACCATGTGGCCAACACTCTAGGAGAGGACTGGTCCTGCTTTGCGCCTCCTCTTCTCAGAGGGTCCCCTAGATCTGGGACAGGATCTGAAAGCCAGCGACTGCCTGGGGGGCTGCAGCGGGAACTGCCCGGCCAGGGCCCATCCTGAGCTCCCAGCCTGGGTGACAGGCCCGGCCAGGCCCACACCGAGCAAAGGTGTGCCGGGCCCGGCCGGCCTCCCCTGGACTGGGATCGAAGCCGCTCCCTCAAAAAGGCTCCCGTCCACTCAGAGGTACCGAGGCAGAAAGGCCTGGCAGCCTTGGCTGGAGTGCCCTCTCTCAGACGCACAGCCAGTAGCCCAGGCCCCCTTTGACGCTGCTCTGGCCCCCGACTCTCACCTCTATGGCCTGCACCACCCGCAGCTGGCTGTGACCTGTGGACGGCCGAGGCACTGGGCCTCAGCTGCCTGCTCTGTGCAATGGGCTGTCGCAGTTCAGCCCTCAGAGCCTGGGGAGGAGCACCCGTGTCAGCTGTCCCTCTCCTGCCCACGTGCTCAAATGCTGGGCTGGGACCGCCGACACAACGACCAACAGCCCTGCCAGCCTGCACTCAAGTCATCGTGCGGCCGAGTGACGGACACTGCAGGGTGGGCCCTGGATACCCAACCTCCACCAGCAGATGCCCCGGGGACAGACGGAGGACCCCCAAGGACACAGAGGACCCCGAGGAGGCACCCGCGGGCTCCAAGGGCAGCACTCGCCCAGGGCCCAGCTCAGAAGACCGCAGGCCCAGGAAGGAGAGAGGAATGGAAGTAGTCAACATGGCCAGCGAGGACGACGCTGTCACAACGTGGGGGCTGCAGCCAGGGCCACAAAAAAAAAAAAGCAGATCCACCACGGGCCTGCTCCCCAGGCGCCCCCATCCCTGAGTCTGGGGGTCGGGAGCGATGGCTGTGCACGCAGCTTCCCTGCCGGTACTGGGGGACCTCGGTGAGGGCAGCCCCCACCCTCAGGAAAGCTGTGTGGTTCAGGCGCGTGGCGGAGCTGGAAGCTGAGGCCCGGCCTCCCGCCCCACCCAGCACTTCAAAGCCCCTCGAAGATGGGACGGGCCCTGGGGCTCCGTAATCGCTTCACCCTGTTCCAACCTCCAGCCTCCCCGGCACACACCAGGCCCGGGCCCTGCAGGGCCTCAATTAGCACGCACATCTGTTGGCTGGTCGGTTATTAAGCTCAGGAGACAAATTATTGTTATTATTTTTGTTATTAGGGCCCTGCCCACCTCCCCTGGATACGTGCCACCAATTACCCCCTTTCTTCTGCTGCCAATCTCCCTTCTGCTCCTGGAGGCCGCTTAGCTGACACCTCCTTCCCAGGCCTACCCTGCAGCCTCCCTTGACCTCTGCCCATGGCTCCCTCTGCCCAGACCACCTCTGCCCCCACACAGTCTGTCACCCACCACCCTCACGGCTCTCCACTCTCCACCCACTTCAGTAGCTGCGCCCCCCCCCCATTCCTCACATCATGTCAAGAACCCACCAAACGCACGGCTGCTTCTCTGTGCTCCCTCTACCATCCCTGCTGCGCTCGGCACACATCCGTTCTTACAGACACAGCACACACACACTAACAGTGCACACGCACACTGGGACTTGCACACACATGCTAGCATGCAGGTTACCATGCAGACACAGAGGTGCGCGCGCACCTGGACATCAAGGACATAACCTTCTCTTGTCCCTGCTGTGCCTCCAGGTCCTAATGCTCTTCCTTGCCGTGACCTCCCGAGGCTGGTCCCCTCCAGCCTCATCCCCCCCTGAAGCTGGCCCTCAGCCCTTCCCCCTCCTGAGTCTGGGCCCCGCCAGTGAGGCTGGTCCCCACCTCTCCCCCTCCCGAGTCTGGTCCTCACCCCATCACCTTCTCAGTGCCCCCTCGTCCTGCCCGCACCACCCTGGCTCCCATCTGCCTTTCTGCAGTCTCTCTACACCCACAGCCCACCAGTCTGTCCAAGTGACCCAACCACACTTGGGAGCGGAGCAGAGCAGAAGGACGGGGAAGGGGGGATGCCCTTCTCACATCCACCAGGACAGCCTGGAGGAGCCCGGAGGTACACAGGGGAGCACATGGGCATTAGCCATGACGTCTGGGGTCTGAACCCCGCAGTGCTCCGTGGGAGGCTGAGTCTTCCAAGATCGACAGCCAGGAAACCCCGGGCGGTTCCTCCCAGTCAGCGGAGTCCTGGGAGGAAGGGGGCTCCAGCGGGAGGGCTACCACGTCACAGCTAGGTCACTGGTTCTTGCCTTCCGTGACGGAGACCCGGGTTCTGGCTCCTGGACCCCAAGCACAGACAACTGTCGGTTATACTTCCAGACTCAGAGACCAGGAAGAAAGGTCTGGCAATCTACTGCTGAACATGAACCCATGAAAAGCCTATGGCTTGCAGAGGTCAGAGTACAAGCAACTATAGGGACGATGGGGGCCAGGATGTGCACGGGACACCCCGAGGGCAGCCAACAAGATAGGTCCACACAGCAGCAGGAGGGACAAGTGTGGGGCCAGGCTGTGCAGAATCGTGGAAACGGGCAATGCCAGGGTTATAGGGGACGACAGACGTTCCACACAGAGCCACGGCCCGACCCAGCTCGTCCACCCCCAGGTGCCCACACGACACCTGCCCAGCAGCTGCGCTCAAGGCCCATCACCAGGAGATTGGGCCACACGTCCACCAGCTGCTGACTGAACCAAGGGCGGGATGGCAGGGCCATGGGTCATCCTGAAGGGGCTATGCTGGGGGAGGGAAAGCTGCACCCGGCCGGGTCAGGACCACCTGACAGCTGGCCCCACGGCAGGCCTGCAGAGGCCAGAAATCGCAGGAGGACACAGCCCCTCTTTCTCCCACCGGGCAGCTGCTGACCCTGTGGGACTACAGAGCAGACAAGAGGACACAAAGGACTACAGCAAGCACAGTTCCATTTACACAAAGATTCCAGGCACTGCCTTGGAGCCACTTCCAACTCAGAGACCCGCCAGGGCAGAGGGCCACCCTACGGGTCCTCAAAGCCCAGATCCCCCAGGGCAGTGCCCTCCCCCCACAGGTCCTCGAAGCCCTGATCTCTACCCAGATCCTCCAGGGCAGAGGCCGGCCTCATGGGGTCCTCTAAGGTAAGATCTCTGCCCCCCCACAAGGCAGAGGGCCACCCCACGGGGTCCTCAAAGCCCCACAATCATCGCCTTCGGGAGATAGTGATTGGCAGCCATGGCCTTTCAGAGAGCAGTCCAGAACTTAACACCTTGCACCACCAGGCCCCTTTCAAGCATGCACAAGAGACAGAAAGATGATCACACAGCTTCCTCGGGCTGAGGGGCTGACAGGCACAAGGTTTCTTTAGGGTGTGGAGAATGTTCTAGGAGCCTGCCAGGTTGTGGTGATAATAGCTGTGAACCACTAACGGCAGGCTGTGAGGGGTGGCATATAAACTCCCTCAACACCACCAGTCCTGAACGAGTGCCCGCTCAGCCCGCGGCACCCACACACTGGCAGGAGCCCCCATCTCCAGGCCAATGCCCTCCCAGGTCCCTCACTCTGCTGCCTGGCCTCCGCCCCCTCCACCTGCTGCCTCCATCTCACCTTCCAAGGGGCCGCTCAAATGTCACCTCCTCCTGTTGCCCGCAAGTCCCCTGGTCTCACATGGCATGGCTGGAAGGGGCCCTGGTGGCACAGTGAATAAGCGTCACTGGTGTAACTGCACCAGTCGAGCCAAAGGAGGCGGCAGTCTGCTGATCTGAGAGCACAGCCCTGGAAAGGCGGGACAGCGGGTCCACTCGGCCCTGGGGCACCACAGAGGGACTGGCAGGTCTGCCCAGCAGGAGGGACACTCTAGGACACCCTGGGGGATGGCTCACACTATCCTATTCTATTCCACTGTTTGCCACGAGACAGACATTAACAGGTCTGCTTATCAGGACAGATGGCCTCGGACATCCTCTGGGCAGTACACTCTATTCTGTGGGGGCCTCACAAGGAGGATAAGGGGCTCTGCCCATCAGGGGGAGCAGCCCCAGATACCGTATGGGACGCTTCTACTCGGTCCTGAGGGGCTGCAGAGAAGAGGACCCAAAGAAAACAGGCGAGTGCGAGTGCAGGTGAGGATGACTGGGAACCGACGGCCGTGCTCACAAACACATTTGCCGTCATTTGTGGCAACCTGTTAACATACACACACACCCCCCCTCCAGACAGAAACCAAACCAAGGACACACGCTGGCAGCAGGCATCTCCCGTCCCCCCAGCCCAGTCCCAGGGACACAGGGACGATTCCCCGTCCTCCCAGCTGACCGACGGCACCCCTGCCTTCTCATTCGTCCTCTCCCACCAGATCTGGGTGAAGACTTCCCACGGGAATTCTTACTGGATCCCTCCCTGGTCAAGTGGGAGCCGGCCACGTTCACCGGTCACAGGCTCTGTTCCCTACAGGGGGAGGTCAACACTGTGGCTGAGAGGACAGGCCCTCGTGACAGGCTGCCAGCACTGGAATCGGGCCACCACGAAGCAGCCTCGAGGTTCTGACAAATCACTCCTCCCTGGGTCCCCGTTATCCTCACAGGGTCACTGCCGAGGCTGAGCCAGGTGACACAGGCTACACGTGAATGAGACTGCACTAGAGACAGACGACACGGGCTGAGGCTGAAGGAGATGACAGTGAACGATACAAGTCATCAATACAGACTGAAGCCAAGTAGGCTGACACAGGCCGAACAAGGGGGGACGGGCTGAACGAGGGGGCACGGGCCGAACGAGGGGGCACGGGCCGAATGAGGGGGGACAGGCCGAACGAGGGGGCACAGTGTGAATGACACAGGCTGCAGGAGGGGGCATGACTGACTTTAAACAAGACACCACAGACTGAAGCTGACACAGTGACGTGGGCTGAGGACACACTGATGTAACAGGCGGCATGAGGTGACACCCTGGAAAAGCCTGGAGGAGAATGTCACCCCTCTTTCACAGACGAGAAGCTGAGGTTTAGACAAGAGGTGATAAACCTGCAGCCACCCAGCTAAGAGACCGGGCGTACCTCCACACCTGCCGAGCTGGCCTCCCCTCCTAAGGCCCTCATGCATTCTCCCTATGACCCAAGATGAGGGGCAGCAAGCACGGTGTCCACTCCTGAGGGACGGAGGCTGGTCCTTGGACGGGGCACAGGACAGTGTGCGGGAGCGCTGAGAAAGGGAACTTGTCCAGAGCATGTCTGGGTCCCCCGACACCACCCACCCAGGTCTCCAGACTTGGGGACCAGAAGGGACTCCACACTCGGCATGAGAAAGCAGCCTGTGTCCTGTGAGTCCAGCAGGAGGGAGCAAGACGCAGAGGCAGCGGCGAGCGCGTGCACTCCAGGGAGGAGTCCAGGCCCAGGCCCGCGGACAGAGGGCACCGGGTCAGCCACTGTGTTCGTGTGTGATCACCCCCACCCCATCCAGGCCCGTGTGACAGGGCGCCAGGTCAGCCAGTGTGATCGTCCCCACCACCGTGTAGGCCCGTTTAACAGGCCAACGGGTCAGCTAGCACGAACATCCCCCCACCACTGTCCACGCCCGTTGTGACAGGGCACTGGGTCAGTCAGAGTAGCCCTTCAGGTCCACTGTGATGGTCGTCATGGTTGCCCCAGTTGCCCCTGCCCACACGCCCTGCCCTGAGGTGGGATCAGGAGGACTCCGCAGGTCACTCTGAGCTGGCTGTGCCCCAGGGGGTCCTGCCACACAAGCAGGCCTGGGTGGCCACTCCCACCCTGTGCAGAAGTGCGTCTCCTCCCTGCTCCAAGGTGCCCGAGGCTGGGGTCTTATGCCCATGGGCCTCCTCACACTGCCCGCCACCGGGGGTGGACACAGGAGCCCCAGAAAGCGGTGCTCAACGCCTGCCTCTCCCACAGGGCATGTGGACAACCCTTCTGGCTCCATCCCTCACGCCACGCAGGACCCTCAGTGACTTCCTGCCACCCACTCCACAGAATCAGGACCCAAGTGGGAATGGGGAAGCAGTGCACCATGACCACAGAGCTGGGGTCTCCTCCAAGAGCAAAGCGAGTGTGGCCGGCCCCGTCCTGTGACACTCCCTGTCCCCATCCTGTCGCCCCCACCTGCCCGGACAGAGGCTGAGGTCACGAAGGGAAGGAGCTGACCCTAGAGCTGCCTTCCTCCACCCAGAGGAGCCAAAGGCACCGCTCATCGAGCGGATCACGACCCCAGGTGACCCCGGAGGACAGAACTGTGCCACAGCATCTCCAAGGCTGGAACCGTTAAGGACAGAGGGAGCTCTGGTGGCCTCAACTCAAAGGTATGAGGTTCGAATCCATCAGCTGCTTCAAGGGAGGATGGGCAGCCTCCTGTGAGATTGACAGCCTCTGAAAATGCACTGGAGGGTCACCTATCGGTGGGTTCCGGCTCAACAGCACACAAGGAGGGAGCCCTGGTGGCTGAGTGAGAAGCTGCACTGTCAAGCCAGTGGCCCACGGTTCACGTCCACCAGCTGCCGCACAGAAGATGGGTCCTCTCGCCTCTGTGAGATTTACAGCTCTGAGGACCTGACTCTGAGGTCAGCCCCGAGTCTGTTCCAATGACAGCGCCCAACAACTGCTCACAGAAGCTGCCTGCCTCGTCCCTCTCCCCCGAGCGGCCAGTGTGGGTTACAACTGGGGCTATCTCAGCAGCCTGATGCTTCCTCCACAGTGCCACCAGGGTCCCTTCTGCCTCTGGGCCCTCCCACTCCCACCCGCTGACCCACCAGGGATGCCCTGGACCAGGCAAGGCGCTGAAGCCCGCAGGAGTGTCGAGGACGAAGCTCCCAGTTCAAGGAAGGAGCAGCGGTCACTTGTCCAGGGTCCCTGAGCCAGGGCTGCGTGTCCACCTGCGGCGGACGCAGGAATGAACTCTCAAGGGGACAGAGGCTCAGAACGACCTCCTAAAGGACTTAATCCCGAATCAGCACAACGCCAGACTGACCCCCACCCGGGATCCCAGAACTGTCCACAAACTTGACCACCCGGGGCCAGCGCCCCAGGTCACGCCCCCCCCAAGTCCCTGGGCACTGCGGACGGGGCCAGGCCAGCTGTCCAGGCCCGCGCCTCCACCCAACACTGTGCCATGGTCACTTCTGCTCCGTCGGACAACGTGGGGTCTACCTGTGACCCACCCCCCAAGACGGAGGGAGAGAACCTAAGGGCAGAGGCCCCTAGAGAGGAGTTCAGGCCACTGTTCTCACCCAGCACGCGGAGCACGAGGCGGCTGACCTTGACCTGTCCCCCCCACCCCACCCCGGAGGACGGGGGGGGTGGAGAAGGAGGACAGAGCAAGAATGAATGAGCCTCTCATGGGGTCGAAGGCCACGTGGGCCTGGGGGGGGAATCACGGGATTCGGGTTCATAGGGAAAGAAGGAAGCAAGAGCCCCGGGAGCCGCCCCCTCCCCGCCAGGCCGCAGCATCCGGTCAGGCCCCTCCCGGGCCTCCACTTCCCCGAGGAGTCCACTTCCGGCCACGGCCAGCGGACCGGGTGGGAGTTAACGGAGGGCGCCGGGGCGGGTGCGCACGCGC
>NW_006400098.1:343366-354220 GCF_000299155.1 Elephantulus edwardii | reverse complement strand
AAGGCGCACGCCCCCCGCCTCCGCCCTCCCCTCACCTCCGCAGGCCCGAGGCCGCCGCGCCGCGCTCCTCCTCCTTTCTCCTCCCTGGCGGATGGTGGCAGCGGCAGCAGCGGCGACTCAGACCCTGGGGTCAGGGGGACGGGCGCCCAGGCCGGAAGTGACCTTCCCGGCCGCTTCCGCCAGCGCCGCGGCCCCCCCTAACCACCACCACCACCGCCGCCGCGGCCTCCTCCCGGGTCCTCTCCGCTCTGGGGAAGGGCGAGCCCGGGGGACCCCAGCCTGGGCACCCCTCCCCTCCTCCCTCTCCGGCTCTATGGGTCGGAGCGGGCACCTTGGGGGGCCACTTCCGGACGCATCGAGGACACTGGCCCTCCGTCCACGCTCTATGGCGCCTCACGCCGAGGGGCACCGGGCCCCGCCCCCTTCCAGGCCAGGAGGCGCGGGCTCGGCCCGTTAGGCGGAGACTTCCGGGTGTCGAGGGAGGCGCCCCCCCGCGGCCCGGCCCGGTGCGCCTCGCTCTGCGCCTGCGCGGGCCGCTCTAGCCCGGGGGTGCCGGTGGTGGCGGCGGCGCTCGGGGACGCTCGTGCCACGCCGGGTCCTCCTGGTGTCTCTATCGTTGTAACCCCTTCCCTGCCGACCCCCAGTCTAGCTGGACGATCAGTGGGCTCTTCTGACCGTCGCCCCGCGTCTCCATCTGTCCCCACTACCGCCCCCCTCTTTCTCAAGTGTCCCGTTTCCTCTTCTTCTAAAAGCACTCCGTGCCATGCTTCCCGGGCTTCAGCAGGCGTGTCAGCTGCTCTGTGCACATGTTGTACTGTCAACGGGTCTGGGCGGAGATATGCAAATTACGTACCTGTTGCCCACCTGGTGGGATTGGACCGTTTACTAATAATGCAAAGAAAGGGGGGGGGGCATGGCATCCCTTGGGGGTGGTACCGTGCAGATAAGGTGTGTGGAATTTCTACCGTGGAGAATCAGTCCATTCTGGGGTCCCACTAGGTTTAAAGGTCGTTGCAGAGGTGGAATGGGAGACCTCATGACCATCAAAGATGGAGAGTGGGGGAATCAAGACCGGTCTTGTGAAGTAGAGCTCAGGCATGCCTCCTCTCTCCGGCCTTTTGACCATCCCGACTCCAGCCACACTCTTTGCTTGTCCTAGGTTCCCTGAGTCCTTGCACAGACACAGATAATGGGGCTCACTAGGGAAGTAGCAAGATAGCTACCAGTCAGCATCAGGAATGAGTCAGGATTTTTCTCTACCTGCAAAGCCACTCAGTTTGATGTGTCTGAAACCAGTCACAATGCCCTACCAGCCCCCAACCCCCCGCAACCTCTGTTACTTTGCCTCTTGTCCTCTCTGATGTCACAGCTCTGTCTGTCTGTCTCCTGGATCAGGGAAGTTGTCAGAGCAGGGATTGTGGGTCCAAAGGATGCACTCTGCCTCCATCTCTTCTTGATGGTCTCAACTCAAACTCACCTGTTGAGCTGGAACCAGCTCATTAGAGCTGGCAGTCCGTTGCATTTCAGGAGCTGTAAATCTCACGGGAGGAGAATTCTCTTCTTTCGCCTGTGACGTCGCTGGCGGATTTAAAGCTTTCTATAGACTGAACTCTCTGTTCAGAACTTCCCAGAGCTCCTCTTTCTGCCTCTTGAATGGGTCATTTTCAACCTAGTAGATGGCAAAGCTGACCAATCTGGTAAGGTTCCATACAACCTTATTTGAATGAGAATCAATGGGTTTGAGTGATGGCACTGGAGAAGAGTATTGAGCATACCATGAACTGCCAAGAGCACAAACAGGTCTGCCCTGAAGAAGGTGAAACCAGGTTGCTCTTTGGAAGCAAGGATTTTGGGAGTGAAACGGTGATGGGGTGGATGGTACCGGTCACCAGATGCGACCCAAGAACTGATGCCAGTGAGCTATGGTATCGGGGGAGGGTGCTGAATACTGTCGTGGTGCTGGTGGTTCTGTGCCATCGAGTTGCCTCTACCGTGCAGGCTGCCAAGAGAACAAGCTGTCTTGGAGGGAGGGGAATCAGAGGGCTCCTTAGAGGCGGGGGCGGCGGGGGGTTGTGAAACCTGGTCTCACAGACTTTGGACACGCTGTCTGAAGGGCCAGTCCTTGCGAAAGGTGGAGGGGTCGGAGGAAGAGGGAAAGACCCTCAACGAGACGGACAGACACGGTGACTGCAGCACTGGACGCGAGCGTGGCCGAGATGGTGCGGATGGCACAGGACAGGACCGGCTTCTGATCGCCGGTCACAGGGCCGCGATGAGCAGGTGTCCGCTGGATGGCATCCCACAACGACACAGCCTCGCGGGCTGGAGCCCCAGGAGTCAGCCCTGCGCAGGTGCCTCCCTCTTCTGGTCCAGTGACAGCAGCAGCTGCAGTGGGCGCCCTGTCACCCAGAATCTCCCGCTGCACCCCCTTCCCGTCCAAGAGCCCTGGTGACTGGAGTGAGGTTCGTGGTGGGCTGCTAAGCCAAAGGGTGGCAGTGTGAATCCACCTGCCTCTGCATGGGATAAAGGCGGGCGGGGCGGGGGGGGGCAGCCTCCAGTCACGGAGCCAGCACCTTCTTGTATGGCTTGGCTTTGGAGGGGTTTGGGGCCTGCTGTCCAGTTGACCCCCTATGTTACAGGGCAGAATTGAGCTCCCAGAGGTTAAGTCCTCGGCTGCTAGCCAAAAGGTCGGCGGTTTCAAAGCCACCAGCTTCTCCGTGGGAGAGAAGACCTGTTCCCATAACAATGACCACCTGGGCCACACCGTGGACAGCTCTCCTCATCACGTGGCACCTCTGGGAGTCTGAATCGTCAGTACCCGACAAACATCTGTAAAGGATTTGAGCCCCCTGTGTGGACTCTTTTCAGGATGTGTGTGTGGGAGACATCCCTCTTGAGACACGTCTTGAGACACGTCTTGAGACACGTCTTGAGACAGAGATGTGCGTGAGGAAACATCACTCTTCTGCGGCGCTGGAGACCAAGCCATTGACTTCCTTACTGAGCCCCAGTGGCTGCCAACAGAAAGGTCGTGTGGCCCGAATCCACCAGGCGCTTCTAGAAAGATGGGCAGTTCATCTTTTAAAGCTCTGCATGTTCTAGGACCGGACTTTCTGTGGATATTCGAGGGAGGGTCACTGTGAGTCAGAACCAGCCCACCAGGTACCAGCAAGAGTGTGAAATCTTAACGGGAGGACACCGGCCAGCTCTCCCCCTGAGCGGGACCCGTGGATTCAGACAGCGTCGCATGCAGAACCCTGCCCCTCAGAAACAGTCACGCCTCCACTGTCAGTGGGGGCCTTAGAAGGCAGAGTCCGAGGGAGGGTGGTCAGGGGCTGAGGCCCACTCCACAGCGCTGCGTTTGTTTTGTCATTTCTGGGAGTAGCCCTGGTTTCGCAGAGTTCAACACCTGCAAGCTGAAAAGACAGTGCCGTCTGCTTCCTTCCCTACGACTGCTGTTGTTAGGGTCAGGGAGTCGACTCTGCACCAGCCTGACCCTGGCCCTGGCCGGCCCCATCCCCACAATCTCATTCATGCTCAAGCTCAGTGTCGCTGTCAGCTGTTTCCGTCCCTCCTGGTGAGGGCCTCTCCCTCTGTCTCTGACCCTCTACCTTCCCCAAGGCCTGGCCCCTCCAGACAAGGCGCCCAAAGTCTGAGATGGATCACCCCACCCTTGCCTCTAAGGCACACCCTGCTTGAACTTCCTCTAAGACAGTTGTGTTTGTTCTTTGGGAAGGCCGTGGGGCATTCGGTGCCCTTTGCCAACACCACAGTTCATCTTTGTCCTTCCTCAGTCCTTGTCCACGTTTCAGGTGCGTATACCGAAAAGACATCACTAGAGTCAGATGCACCCTAGTGTCTAGGCGGACCACCTTGCTCTTTTGCACTTTGAAGAGGTCTTTGACAGCGGCTTTTCTCAGTGCAATGCGACTTCTGATTTGTCTTCTTCTGCCACGGTGTTGATTGTGGATCCAGGGAACGTGAAATCATTGGCACTTCAATCTTTCCTCCAGCCTTATCTGTTCAGGGGTTGCAGGGTTTTTTCCTTGATATTGTTGAGGTGTAAACCATAGGAAGGCTGTAGTCTTTGATCTTTATCAAGCAAGGACGTGCGTCGCCTAGGTTACAGCGGAGTCAGCCCTGAGGAGGCAGAGCTGCTCGGCCTCCAGGGTCGCTATGACGATGCAGTGACCAGCGTGCAATGGCTCTTTTTTACAAGGAGACCAGTGGCAGCTCTCTCTCCTTGGGGAGCCATTGGTGGGTTCGAACGTCCAACCTTTCTGTTAGCCTCCAAGCAAGCCCTTACCCACTGCACCGCCAAGAATCAAAGCTCCGTTGCCACTGAGCTGAGTGCAGGCAGAATCGGGCTGTCCGCAGGGCTTCCAAGGCTCCTGAAGCACACTGCTGAGTCTTCTTCCCTTGCAGCGACCGGTGGATTTGAACCGCCAGCCTTTCCGTTTGGTTCACCATCAAGCCACCAAGCTATTTTCAAAGCAAACCCACTGCCATTGAGTCAGTTCTGATGCCTTGTGATGCTTCACTGGGTTTCTGAGACTCTTAAGTCCTTGTAAGAGGAGAAATGCCCATCTTTCTCCCTAGGAACGGCTGGTGGATTCGATCCGCTGACCTTTAAATTAACAGAACAACTTGTAACATGCTATGCCACCCAGAGCCCCTTAAAAAAAGAAAAATCTCCCAAACTTCCTTCTTGTTGTTAAGTGCTATCTAGTCATAGGCGACTCATAGCAACCCTGGGAAAGAAAGTCCTCAACACTTGTGTGACTTTCATCCTCTCTCCAGGTTCATAGGGTTTCCGGAGGCAAGCTATTTATGGAAGTGGATGCCACTCGGGTCACAAGTAAACCCCCCAACTCAGATGGCGCTGTCTACATAGTACACTTTCTGTTCTCTAAAATGCTTCATGCCCAAGGAGAGGATGAACTTAGATGAAATGAATCCCGATGTCCTGCTTACGAAGGACTGCGCCCCCTGACTCCGCCAGACTGACCCCCGCAGCCTGAATTCACGCTGCTGCTGACTGAAGGCTGCCCTGGCAGTCACACAGAGGCCAGGCCAGTTAATGAGCAGATTGTAATTGGGATTGGTAAACAAACAAACCATAAAACCTGTTCAACCTTTTCCCTGCAGGCGCCCATGCTCTCAGAGCTGTAAAAAGCTTAGCAGAAACACTTCCTGTAGATTTCTGTTTCTTCTGGGGAACTCCACCAAAAACGAAAAAATTACAGGCAAAATGTTGGTAACTTTTGCTTCTAACTTCGGTGATTTGAACAAAGGCTCTTAAGAAGCGAAGGGTTTCCCATTCAGTAATTTATACACACGTAGCTACAGTTCCCAGGTGGTAACAGCACTCTCCCTGCTTCCTCCCTGTGTTCCCCATTTCCACCTGTCCTTTCATGTCCCGTCCTGCCGTCTGGGCTCTCTTCCAGGATAACTGCTGACTTTGTGGTTGTGTATGGGGTTTTCCTGAGGGGCACACTTCTCCCTGATGGTGGCGTTCACCTTCTAGTCCTGGCTGAAGGTTGAGTCACAGGGCTGACAGGTGACTGCAGGCCACCTCAGGCTCCCACCAGGCTATGTCGTCTAACAGCTCTGCTCCACTTCTGCTGAGTTTAATTCCTCATTTTCCTCCCATTTGGTCCAGGACGTTCTACAGTGACCCCTTTACTAGTGGCCTGCACGGTCGTTCTTCCAAAAGGACCGTCTAGTTCTGGGGGCTGTGCCCTGCGGAGGGTGGGTTTTGCAGAGACCGCTCAGTGGGGCCCTCACTTCTTCCTTTGTGTTCTCACTTCTCTTCCCTCGTGTCTGCTCCAGACGGTGGAGAGACCACGAGAGGCCCATTGGGAGGTGAAGGAGGCCGCCCGAAGCTCACGCGTCGCTTCTCTCCGAAGCAGGTGTGGAAACACCACCTCTGAGAATTACATTGTGCAGATGGAGTTGGCTGTCCCCGCGGTCTGTGGTCCCCGGGCACTATCACAAGTCAGGAAATGTGGCCCCATCTCCCGACTACGACTCTTAGCGACCCCACAGGGGCAGAGGTGCCTTTGGGCACCGTCCAGGTGACGGAGTGTGAACCTGGGCCTGTCCAGTGGCTGCTTCATGATCCCTATATGCTCAAGCCCATTGCTGCAGACACCATGCCAACCCCTCCTGTGGGGGGACCCTCTGACACTGACTTTCCCAACAGGAGGTCTCTTCCTAGGTGTGTGACAGGAAGTCTCACCCTCGGGGCCTCTGAGGGGCGCGCTGGTGGTGCCATCCTGTAAGGCAGATCTGTTTGCGCTTCTGGCAGGCCCTGCTGGACCCATAAAGCCCGCGTGACCAGGGGAGATTGCAGCTTGTGCAATGTTGACTGGGGAGAATGACCCCCTCCCCCCAAACCAAACAAACCAATTTGCTCCATAAACTCCCACCCAAATCACAATAAAAAGTTTCACCAAGTAGGAAAAAAAAAAAAAGGAAAAAAGGACTTGAACAGTCGAACTTACAGGAGACGTGATGGATGTCAGGTTGTGATGACGCAGGATATATGTTACTTTTTAAGGAAATACAATAATATAGGAATGAAAATGGCCACGGCCTCGGAAAGCCTTTCCTCGGAAAGCCTTTGGGGTCAGCGTTCTGCCCTCACGTGAGAAACCCCTCGAGTTAGAATCAGCCCAGCAGCGTGAAAACAACAACAGTTTGGGTTGTAGGAGACCAAAAGCCAATTGGCAGAAGCAGGCCAAGAGGCCGTCCTGTCTTCCATCTCTTCTAGGGTTTTTTTCTGGTTATTTTCATTTGACTGACAGTTTTCAGGCCATATTGGTTTTACACAGAACCGTCCGTAGGCATCTGGTCTTGGGACGTTCATTACCGTTGAGTAACGTAATTAATAGTCAGTTCAGGGTCCCCAGGGAGTTGGGCAGCTGACCAAAGGTAATCCCTCTTTGACAGAACCAGCCAGCCAAGTCCTTCTCCCACAGGGTGGCTGGGTGGGTTCAAACCACTCACCTTTCGGTCAGCAGCTGACCACTCTAACCACTGTGCCACCCACCAGGGCCTCCTGCTAGTCAGAAGCCAGTCCAAGCCCAGACCCAGAGCCACGGAATTGTTTGCAACTTATAACCTCCTCCCCATGCAGCCCACAGGCCAGGAAACCCTCGGGAGCACTTCCACGCTGTAAGACGGGGTGCCAGGACTGGAGAGGGGCCCAGGGCAGTGTGTCTGGTTTGGGGGAAACCCGACAAAGAGGAGGAAGGGAGTGCTGGTGGCTTGGCTGTGTTGCACCGCTAACCCGAAAGCCCTGCCTCTCTGCTGGTTCAAGTCCAGGAGCTGCTTCCGAGGAGAAGGACGGGCCGTCCCCTCCAATGCGATTTACTAGTCCAGATGGGTTGGTATTGTTGTTAGACCGTATCTGGGTGACCACTCACAGTGACTCCTAAGAACAACAGATCTGAACCTTGCCCTATCCTGTGCCATTCACGCCAGCTCCAACTTCCTCGAGCCCCGAGTCACAGTCACTGCGTTAATCCAGCTTGGTCTTCCTCTCTTTCTCTCACCCTCTACATTTCTCAGCCTTTCCCCAAGAAATGTCCTCTCGTGATAACATGCCCAGACGAAGTGAGACAAAGTGCCACCATCCTTGCCTCTAAGGAGCATCCTGGCTGCACTATTCCCAAGACAGACTTATTCTTTGACAGTCCATGGGATATATAATTCAAAGGCATCAATTCTTCTGGCCAGTAACCTTCAGATGCCTAGGAAGCAATCAAAACCACCATGGCTTGGATCAGGTGCACCTTAGTCCTTAAACTGACATCCTTGCTCATTACCACTTTGGAGAGATCCTTGACAGCAGACTTTTCTCAGTGTGATACATCTTTTGATTTCTTGACTGCTGTGACCAGTGGGTGTTGATTCTCAAGTGAAATGAAGTCATCGACAACATCAATCTTTTCTCCATCCATCATAATGTTGCCTGTTAAAGAGAAGCCTGTGACAGTCCACTGGAGGACCAGCTCCGAGTGGGTTCTGACTCTGTGGCAATGAGTTTTGTGGTTGGTCAAGAGGAGGAGTCACATACAGCCCTCCCCAGAGCGGAAAGAACGGGGAGATGCTGTCACATGGCTTCCTGGTCAAATGACTGACCCTTTCCAGCTGCCCCCATCCCACCCTTCCGCTCTCTCCTGCAAACACCTGAGCCTTATGGCAGCTGCCAAGTGCAGAAGACCCAGGAGTGAACCCAGCCCGTGTCTGGCCCGAGGCTGTCTCGCAGCTTTCCAGCAGCTGCACAAAGGGAAACCGTTAATTAGTATTTTGAGTGATAATTAATGGCAGCTCTACAAAGGACCAAGGCAGCTTATGAGGAGTGCATGAGGGAGAGGCCCTGCCACTGGAATCCTCTGCCTGGGGCCTGGGAAGTTGAATGAGCCCTACTTTCCTCAGTCACCATTCACAAGGGTACTGGGCCTGGAACTCTAGGCTGTGGGGCTGCGTGGGGAGGAGCTGGGGTCTCTGTTACTGGGACATCAGCACGGGGAGGGATAGAGCAGCAGTCACAGAAAGCTGGTGGGGGCCCCAGCTGGAGGGTGACAGGACACTGTGGGGAGTTCCCAGGACACACCTGGTCTAGGTTTATTGGGAGAAGTGGTCAGGGATGGCTTCCTGGAGGAGGTAACATTGGCAGTGAACCCGGACCAGGTTAAGAAGAGTAGGGCCATTCCAGGGCGTCCTGTCTTTATTGCATTTGCTACTGTTGCTTAGATGCCACTGAGTCAACTCAGACTGGGACTGGGGTCTGAGTAGCACAGTGGCCAGTTAATGTACTGGGGCAGCTAACCAAAAGGTTGTCAGTTCGAATCCACCAGCTGCTTCAAAGGAGAGAGACAATCTACTTCTGTTAACGATTGACAACCTCTGAAATCCAATGTAAAGTCCAAAAAGATGGTAGTGGGTTTTTCAATAGCATTTAAAAAAGAAAGAAAGAGAGAAAGATGGAGAGGGAAGGGAGGAAGCGACGGAGGGAGGGAGGAAGGAAAGAAGGAAGGGAGGGCAGGCAGGCCAAACCACCTCATTGCTGTTCACGTGGAAATGATTCCTAGCTGATCCTATGTTGGGTTTCCAAGGCTGAAATCGGCCACTGGAGGAAGACTGCCCATCTTTCTCCGTCAGAGCTGCTGGTATTCAAACAGCCCTTGGGTTAACATTTCTATTCCCATGACTCCTTGGCTATCCCTGCAGTTTACAGCCAAGAAGGCCTCACGGAGCCCAGTTAATATAAAAATCCAGAAGGGGTGGGAGAGGGTGTAAGCAGAGGAATGTGGACGTACAGGGGGGAGAGGGGATTAATCATTGGGGTATGCGGGAAATTGAAAGAATTTGTTCGAATTTGTATTAGAATCTTGTAAATAAACTAGTGAGAAAATATTTTCTTTAAAAAAAAAAATCTCTAGAACACCTGGTGTTGCTACGAGTTAGTGGACGAAAGGCACTGGGTTCCTTTAGCGCTTCGTGGGGATCCGCATCCCGCTATTAGGCAGCGAGGATGCATTTGTGATGGGTCCCTGGTTAATCCACAGATGATTACCAGATGAAAACGCAGCCCACCATGCAGCCATGCAGTATCAAGGACCCGCAGGTCCCCGGGTGGTGGTGCAACAGGTTAAGGCTGCTAAAACAAAAGGCTGGAGGCACTCCACCCAGCTTCAGAATCAAAGACCGGTGACCTTCATCTGAAGCAGACCAACTGGAGACCCACAGAAATGCACTGCGTGGGTTTCCAAAGCTGGGGCTTGGGGGCGGGGGGGAGGACACGCCTGGGATCACCAGCCCTTTCTTCCGCGTCGCCCCCCCAGGTGTGGTCCAGTGGTCAACCTTCCTCGTAACTCCGAGATGACGCTGTGCACCACCCGGAGGGCACGTTAAGATGAGAGAGGGCGGCCCATCGCGGACAGCGCGGGCTCTCCTTAGTTCTGTGTCCATGGGGGACAGGGAGGAGATGTGCAATCCATTGTCAAGGAGACTCATCCTCCGGCTCCTGATTGGCAGGACACCCTGGCCCGACCCCCTCCTCCTCTCTTGCGGGTTCTTCAGGTCCGAAGCTTC
Source organism: Elephantulus edwardii (assembly GCF_000299155.1). Lineage (NCBI taxonomy): Eukaryota > Metazoa > Chordata > Mammalia > Macroscelidea > Macroscelididae > Elephantulus > Elephantulus edwardii. Next base: position 344,116 of record NW_006400098.1, on the reverse strand, counting down.
GTTTAAGCGGCCAGCAACGTCCAGCCTCTCCTGGTCTCCACGACAACCTCCACTAGCAGCCCCCGCCTCTTCCACGTGCCCTACGGCTGCCCCTTTGGCGGGTCTGCGCATGCTCAGAGTTTGTGCGCGGGCCAATGGGAAACGGCCCTCGCCGCCACGCTTCATGGGAAATGTAGTCCGTAGGTCTGGGTACTAGCAATGCAGACTCGTGACTCGAAGCTGAGCCGGCGAAGGTTCACTGGACACTGTCCTTGCTTCATCGACTCCTGGGAAAGTACAAAGTGCGACGGACTCTGAGGCCTATTGGCACTGGGGGCGGCTCCGCCTTGGAAGTGTGGGGGGGTGGGTGTTGGTGTTTTTTTTTTTTTTTTTTTTGTCTCGCTGCCATTTCAAGACACGCGCATGCCAACGGCCAATGGGAATCCCTCCCCGCCGCGGTGCTTCTTGGGAATTGTAGTCCCCCTGGATTCGAAACGCGAGCTCCCGCGGCGCACAGAGAGGCCACGCCCTGCGTACCGGCGGTGACCAATAGAAAGCCGCCCAGGCCGCGGTACCCCCTGGGAAACAGAGTTCCAAGGGATGTGTTTGGAGCGGATGCGGGGGCGGGGCCGGGGAACCGACGAGTTTGGCGCAAGGCCTGCCGGGGTATGGAGTCCCCCGTGCGCATTGTGCGCATGTGCGAAACGACGAGGGGGCTCGGGGGGCCTCGCCTGGGAGCGCGAGGTGAGCGAGGGGGGCACCGGCGGGAGG
>NW_006400098.1:336529-343083 GCF_000299155.1 Elephantulus edwardii | reverse complement strand
GAAGCTGGGTAGTGGGCAGCTGGCCGGGACCCCCCATTCTTTTTTGGAAAGGTTTGCGGGGATGGGGGTTTAGGGAGGGGGAGGGGATTGGCTTTGGGCTCGAACCACCTGCGGTTCCGAGGGAGCAAGGTCTGGCGAGCAGCTTGGGGAGAGGGGGAGCCCCTGATGCGCTGCCCATGGGCGTCGGAAAGGACCCGACCTTCGTTTATTATTGTCTTAGACCCTTCTTGGCTTTTACAAGCGGAGTTTATCGCGGTTTGCGATTCCTCATGGCCTTGTTTGATATTCTCCCCCTTGATCGCTACCTTTTTAGGTTATAAGGGACCCTGGTGGCCCACGGTGTGTGGTCACTCGGCTGCTGACCAGTGGCCTGCCTTTCGAGACCCCCCCCAGGGCATTTGATTTTGGTGAAGCTGGAGGTCCCCTTAAGGGGCTGTATTTCTGCTTCCCGCAGGACCGTTGACTTTTTCTCTTCCTTAAGATGTGACAGTTTATCTGCTTTCATCAAGATTTCACTCCCTCATCTGCCTTCACCTTGCTACCAAGTCCTGGCTGGTCTTACCCCCAGCAGGTGTCCACAGGCTGTGAGCAGTGCAGGAGGGGATTGCCCAGCTCTTCCCCCACCACTATCCCCCCCAGAAGCAGCTAGTGGATTCGAACTGCTGCTTTTGGGGTTGGCAGCATCCATGCCTACCCTCTGGACCACCACAGCTGCCTTTTCACATGGAAGGAGCAGTTCTCTGTCCTGTGATCACTACTCTTAGTGGGTCTGTGGATAGGGGGGCTCTGGTGGGCTAGTGGTGAGGGGCCACATTGCATGTGGTTAACATCTACCGCTTCCTGATGGGCAGTCCCCTCCCGTGCAGGTAGCTGCCTTCAAAGACCCTCTGGGGCTTGTGCTGTAGGTTGGTGCAGACCCGAGCAACAACAACGCGGACGGGGAAGACGTTCTCTTGTTTCAGCCTGGGGGACGGTGACATTCCTGCCCCGCGCTGAGCCAGACCTCGTCACTTCCCCCATCTGAGCTTCCTTCCTTAATTTGGAGCCTGATCTGTGCTTTGCACGTCTCAGAAGTGATTTGTTGTTGAGAACACACACGGTTGGGATCCTCCTTTGGAAAAGGAGTACCAGATTTCCAAGTGGAAGTCCTGCCCCCTCACTTAGGGCGGCCTGCCTTGGGTCTCTAAGGCTGTTAGGTGGTGAGGGAGGAGACGGGCCAGGCTGCTTCTGGAGGCTGGCGGTGGCTCTCCGTCGTCTGGTGGAGTCATAAACCGGAGCCTGGGGGACACCGTGGTTAAGTGACTCACTTCAGTGGCCAGCTGGAGGCCATCGGCTTCTGTCACGATGTCTTAGAAACCATGGGTCCATTCTTTGCCCTCTGGGCTCACACACGTTGGGACAGGCCGTCCTCTAGAACCTGCAGGGGTAGCCCTGGTGGCCGAGTGGCTAAGGAGCTGTGCTGCCCACCAGTTTACAGCCTCTGCAAACCGGCCGGAGGGTCAGCTGTGCGTCTGTTCTGCTTGGATGGCGGCTCACCCCGAAGGCCAGGGGTGCTGAGGCTGTGGTCTGCCTCAGGGGGTTGCATCTCTCTGAGCTCCCCAGGAGAGAGGTGTCTGAGCGGTTAGGGCCGAGGGGGCTGTCCTCGCCGTCAGTTGTTCTCCTTGGATCTGTCCGTCAAGGCCACTCGTGGTGGTTGTTAATACTTGTTGGTTACAGGGTGACCGTTATCACTTGGGGCGCCCTACGAGGTCACAGGGTGTGATCTTCAGGGATCGTCTTTTGCCAGGCCTTTCTTCCTGGCTGCCTCCGCGTGGGCCTTGCATAACCGAGTTCCCATCGCACGTTTTCAAGCCGGGGACACCTTGCTGGGAAGTGGCATTGTGCAGATTCGCTCTGAGTAAAGGATCTATCCCCCGGCGAAGCAGGGAGCTTTTAGGGGTGTGTTGAGCTTTGTCCTCCCCTCTGAAAGTTCGAATCCACCGGTGACCTGCAGCAGAAAGAGGGGCCTCACTCTCTGCTGTGGGAGAGACAGCCTTGGAAACCCCTCCCGGAGGGCCAGCTCTGAGCGTGGACAGCAGTGTGGAGTGAGCCCACCCAGAAGGTTGGAAGGTTGGCTGTTTGAGGCTGACTGTTGGCCGCCGAGGTCACAGCTATGAAAAGCCAAAGAAAGGAATCCCGCCTGAGGTTTAACCGCAGCGAGGGGGAGAAGAGAGTGACCAGAAAGGGCAGCTGGCAGTCAGAGTGTGAGGAAGGAATAATGCTGTTAAAGAAATGTTAATAAAATACCGTGGTTTGAATGAAAACTGGTCAAAAAAAAAGGAACTGTCTTCGTTCTGCCTGTTCATGGGCCAGGAGCCCTTGGGGACAGCTCTGCCCCATCCACTGTGACTGCCAAGCTGTGGTCCACGTGCCTGGGGGACATTGCATCTCCAGGGGGGACATTGCATCTCCAGGGGGGACATTGCATCTTCAGGGGGGACATTGCATCTCCAGGGGGGACAGTGCTCTCCAGGGGGGACATTGCATCTCCAGGGAGCACGTTGCGTCTCCAGGGGACATGTGGCAGTGCGTGGATTCGTTTCTGCTTGCCCAGCTGGGGTGGCCCAAGCGGGCCCTGGGGGCTGGAGCCCAGGGCTGCCAGCAGGAGACGCTGCCCGGGACCCAGCGGGGTCCAGCCCAAGTGTGCGGGCCGAGGCTGTGAGCCTGCAGTGGACAGACCAGTCTTCACCCAGAGCTGTGCGCCTGGCCGCCTCGGCCTCGGCCTCCTGGGCAGACCCTCGGGGAACGAAGGAGCTGGCTTCCTCAGTGTGTTCACCTGGTGGTACAGCAGTGGTTAAGAGGAAGGTCAGCTGTTCGGACCCAGCAGTCCCTGCGCAGGAGGAGAGCGATGGCTTCCCTTAAGATGGTCGTGGCCACTTAGCTGTTACTTCAAGCTTTGTGCGAAAGGAAAACTCCGAAACCATGACGTTGGGGACTCCACACAGCCCACCCCTCGCAGCTGACCATCCGGTGATCTCAGGCTGTAAATCACACCAGAGGAGATCACCCAGTTTCCTCCCGAGCAGCTGCTGGGGGATACGAACTGCCAGAGCCGTGGACTCTGGACGCTGGGTGCAGAGCCCCCCAGGAGTGTGTGCGCACGCTGGGTGAGCTGCAGCTCTTGGTGCCCAACGTCCGATTTCTCCTGCCTCCGTCCGACCTCCCCTGCCTCCGTCCGACCTCCACTGCCTCCGACTGACCTCTCCTGCCTCCGTCCGACCTCCCCTGCCTCCGACCAATCTCTCCTGCCTCTATCTGACCTCTCCTGCCTCTGTCCCATCTCTCCTGTCTCCAACTGACCCCTCCTGCCTCCGACCGTCTCTGGACTTGGCGTGAATGTCTCCCTGTGACTTTGATGGGTTGCGAGGCTGTCTCCATGACACTGTTGTTGTTAGGAGCTCCTGACCGCCCTGTGCAGCACGCCCAGGCCCTGCCTGCTGCTGACCCTCCTTGGGTGTCTGCTGGCCTTGGCCCAGCTCCTTGAGGGGCCCCCTCTCTCCCCTGAGCCTCTGTTCCCTGAGCAAGGACCTGGAACACACTCGGGGGCCGCTCTCCTCTGCTTGCAGGTGGCGTTCAGTTAGATCCCCGGGATGGCAGGGGCTGTGCTCCTGAAAGGTTAGGGGGTTCAGGTAGGGAGTCTCTGCTAACCCAGAAGCCCCCCCTTTCTTGTCACCTCCTGTGCAATTTAGGGCCTGGGGAACCTGGGGGAGGGTCAGCTGTGAGCTGGTTCCTACGCTGTGGCGTGTGTGTGTGTGTGTGTACACACAGCTGTGCTCTGGAGGGTTGCCTGTGGCCAATATTTTGGCAGTAGGTCACCCAGCCTCTTTCTGGGGACCTCTGGGTGGCCATTAGCATCTGGCCACTTACCTGTTTTTGTCCCCCACTGCCACGCAGGTGGCATTGACCGCAGCGTCCTGGCCAGGGCTGCCAGCACTTTCTGCCAAGATACAGCTCGTGGGCTCTAAGGATTTGAACCCACTTTTTTGGGGGTCAGTGTTTACAGCATGTACTTAGGGGGACAATATCACTTATACTAAACACAAGCAAAATCCTGCTGGCGATTACCCAGGAATGACTGGAACATGCAGTAACAGAGAACTACCAGAAGTACAAACTGGGTGTACAAGAGGCCGTGGCTCTAGAGACGTCAGCAACGTCAGGTGGATTTTGGCCCAACGTAGAGCGTACCTGAGGAACGTCTTGTCTGTGTTTCAGTGACTGTGCAGAGGCATTGGACTGTGTGGACCACAACAAGCTGTGGCCGACTCTGAGAAGAATGGGAGTTCCAGAACACTTGATTGTGCTTATGGAAAACCTATACTTGGACCAGGAGACAGTCGTCAGCAAGGAAACACTACATGGTTCAAAATTAGGAAGAGAATGTGTCAGGGATGCGTCCTGTCTCTATACCTCTTCAGTCTGCATGCAGAATAGATCATCCCGGAGTCTGGACTTGATGAGGAGTGTGGCATCAGGATTGGAGGAAGGCTTATCAACAACCTGGGTTAATGCAGATGACACAGCCTTGCTTGCCAAAACTGAGGAGGACCTGAAGCATTTGCTGGAGAAGGTCAAGGACTGGGGTCTTAAATATGGGTTAAAGCTCATTAGTAAGAAGATAAAGATGCTCACCACTGGGTCGGATTGGCAGCACCCTGGTGGACAGAGAGGAGATTGAAGTTCACAATTTCAGCTTGGCTTGGCCCTGCAGTCAACACTCCTGGGACCAGCAGTGAGGAAATCAAAGGATGAATTGCATGGAGGAGGTCTGCTTTCCAGGAACTCTCCAAAGTGCTGAAGAGCAAAGATGTCAGTCTAGAGACTAAGGTGCACCTGATCCAGGCTTTGGTCTTCCTAGTTACTTTCTGTGCATCAGAGAGCTGGACAGTGACTTAGGATGATAGAAGGAGAATCGATGCCTTTGAGCTGTGGTGCTGGAGAAGAGTGTTGAATAGACAGACATCCCATAGACCACCAGGAGAACAGACAGGCCTGTCTTGGAGACGGCGAAACCAAGTTTCTCCTTGGAGGCAAGGATTTTGAAGCTTTGTCTCATATACTTTGGACATGTTGCCAGGAGGGACCAGTCCTTGGAGAAGGACATCATGCTTGGAAGGGTGGTGGGACAGTGCGGGAGAGGGAGACCCCGCATGAGATGGATTGTCACAGTGACTGGGGCAGTGGCATTAAGTATCCTAGTGAGACTGGCTCAGGACAGGGCAGTTTCAGGGCTGTTGTTCACAGAGTCGCCATGAGTTGCATGTGACTCAATGCCACGTGACATCAGCAATCATTCTTTTACTGTGTGTGGCCTTTCCTTCTGCTCAGCTTGTTTGTTTATTATTTTTTCCTCCTTGTCCTCTTTCTCGCATCCTTATTTACCGCATGGTTTTATTCTCTCTCTGTAAACCTTTCCTTAGCTTTTTTTTTTTTTCAGTATTTAACTTTTCTTAGCTTGTTGTTACTGTGCACTGGCAAGTAGGAACCGACCCATAGCAGACCCTCCAGTGGGTTTTCAGGGGCAGTAAATGGCACGGAAGATCGTCCTGCAGCTGATGGATTCGAACCATGTACCTTGGGGACTGCAGTGCAGGTTCTTCCCACCAGTGGGCCTTCACCTGAACTGTGTTTTTGTGATTGACAACGTCACCCCGCACAGTTTGTACTGGATTCATCCACGTGGTGCAGTTATTTCGTGGATCCTTGGCCATTTTACTGGGATAAACAGTATAAAGTGACGGGCTTTGATAAGTAAATTGCATTCATCAGTGCTAACTGATGTTATAAGACAAAATGTTTATGGACGAGTCTGCAATAGGCTGTGGAAACTTCCGCTCAGATATGTGGCTGAGTACCGTCGCTCAGAGCTGACTGGCTCAGCCTCCTGCGGGTCCTTGGAGGGGAGAGGAGAGGAGGGGATTGTCCACCCTTGACCGTGAACGCCTGCCTGGCCCTGGCGGCACACGGCTTTCCCCCCAGGGCTGTGGAGCTCCCCCAAATGCACACCAGGGAAGGACACCGTGCTCACTGACTGTCTTCTCCCTGCAGGTGTCACCATGGAGATGTCGTCCCCCACGCAGGCCCTGGCGCCCCTGACGGTGAAGCAGGAGTGCCCGTCCACGCCCGAGGGCCCCGCCCTGGACTCGCCCTGGCGCCGCTTCCGCCACTTCCACCTGGGGGACGCGCCGGGGCCCCGCGAGGCGCTGGGGCTGCTGCGGGCCCTGTGTCGGGACTGGCTGCGGCCCGAGGTGCACACCAAGGAGCAGATCCTGGAGCTGCTGGTGCTGGAGCAGTTTCTGGGCGCCCTGCCCGCCGACGTGCAGGCCTGGGTGCGCGCCCGGCAGCCCCGAAGCGGAGAGGAGGCCGTGGGCCTGCTGGAGGAGCTGTGGGTGAGCATGGCGGGCGTGGGCCACGGGCACGCGGACAGACAGACACACACACACGCGCGGCGTCGAGGCCGTGGGCCTGCTGGAGGAGCTGTGGGTGAGCATGGCGGGCGTGGGCCACGGGCACGC
>NW_006400098.1:334623-336400 GCF_000299155.1 Elephantulus edwardii | reverse complement strand
TGGGCCTGCTGGAGGAGCTGTGGGTGAGCATGGTGGGCTCCAGGGATAGACAGACAAACAGATACACGCCCATGCCCCCCCTCCATTCCCGCGTACACAATGCAGCATCCCGGGAGTCTCGGCACCCGGCCCTCCTGCCCTTGCTCTGCTGAACTCGCTCCTCCCTCCTGTGCACGCCGCCACCTGGTCCTCCCCCTGGACACACCCGTTCTCCCTCCTCATGCGCACATCGCCACCTGGTCCTCCTCCTGGACACACCTGGTCTCCCTCCTCCTGTGCACGCTGCCACCTGGTCCTCCCCCTGGACACACCCGTTCTCCCTCCTCATGCGCCACCTGGTCCTCCCCCTGGACACACCTGCTCTCCCTCCTCCCCCCTCCACACCTGCACCCACCGCCGTCCACCCTTTGGGGTCAGAGGCAGCTTCCCCTTGGCAGTGTCACCTCCTGACTGTCCGGGTAAAGCGTAGCCCGCGTGCACATGAGTCACCGCCCCTCGCAGGGAATCTGTGTGTCAGAGTAGCAGTGGGCTCTGCGGGCTTGCTGGCGTCTGATTTCTCAGGTGGAGATGGCCAGGCCTTTTCCGGGGCAGCTTGCAGCAGGTGACGTGTGGCGTGCCCCAGCCAAGCTTTGGGAGAATCGCAGCTGTGACCATGGGCCCGTGAGCAGGGCCACTGTTGGTGTGGGCTTTTGGAAGTCACAGGTGTCGGCCATGCCCCTCGCTCACTGTCTCACTGATGCTGGGTCAGACCAGCTCACAGCTGACCCTCCTGCGGGTCTCCTAGGCAGGATCCTGGGTGGAAGGGAGGGGCCCTGTTTCTCCGTCAGAGCGGCTGGGGGATTTGAACTGCTGTCTGGCAGCACACCTGGACTGCCCGCGGGGCTCACGTAGGTGGCTCTGGGAGGAGCACGGTACTCCGGCCGTCATCCTTTGGCTTTGATGCCCCCCCCCTTGCTGTGTGGAGATGGACCTGGGGTTTGGGGGCTCAGGTGGACGTGCAGGTCTCCGCATTGCTGGACCTCACCCAGGCCTGTGGCTTTGAGCTCGTGGGGGTTGAACTTGGGCGACACCAGATGCTGGACATGGCGCCCGGAGGTGCCCCTAGGCTTCTGGCGAGAGGGGTCCCAGCGAGGGAGGCTGACAGGCTGTGCACAGTCTGAGGGGGTAGGCGAGGCCGGGGGTTCACCCTGGGGCAGCCTGGACACCGTGAGGGCAGCAGAGTGCCAGGCGGTGTGGTGGTGGGGCCCCGCTGCTCGCCCAGGGTCACACGTCTCGGCTGATTCAGTCCACCGGCTGCTCTGCGGGAGGGAGGGGCAGTCTCCGCCCGTGCAGTTCACAGCCCCAGACACCCAGCGGAGGGTCAGCTACACTGGGACCGCGACGGTGATGGGCTACAGACGTCTGTAGAGAGGATCCCTGGTGGCACGGTCGTTAAACACCCAGCTGCTCACCCGAAGGTCGCCAGTGCCAGGAACCCCAGAGAATTATGTGGCAGTCGGTAGACCTTCACCCGGGAACCCCGGAGAACCGGCTTCCATGTAGACCTTCACCCGGGAACCCGGGAGAACCATGGGGCAGTCGGCTTCCATGTAGACCTTCACCCGTGAACCCTGGAGAACTGGCTTCCATGTAGACCTTCAGCCGGGAACCCGGGAGAACCATGTGACAGTCGGTAGACCTTCACCCGGGAACCCCGGAGAACCAGCTTCCACGTAGACCTTCACCCGTGAACCCGGGAGAACCATGTGACAGTCGGTAGACCTTCACCCGGGAACCC
>NW_006400098.1:327437-334488 GCF_000299155.1 Elephantulus edwardii | reverse complement strand
CTTCCATGTAGACCTTCACCCGGGAACCCCGGAGAACCTTTTCCACGTAGACCTTCACCCGTGAACCCCGGAGAACTGGCTTCCATGTAGACCTTCACCCGGGAACCCGGGAGAACCATGGGGCAGTCGGCTTCCATGTAGACCTTCACCCGGGAACCCCGGAGAACCGTTTTCCACGTAGACCTTCAGCCGGAGAAGCCCTCTGGGCACCTCCGCTCTGGTGCAGGGGCCACGGTGAGAGAGTTCACCCAGGGACGGCGCACTTTCATGGCCGCCTAGTAAGTGCTCATTCAAGTGCTGTGGGCAGGTGTACAGACGTGCGGAGGCCGCCTCTGTCCATCCTGGCCTGCGGAGGGCAGCATGCCGGCTCCTTCCCGAGGTCTGAGGAGTCTGGTCAGTTGCAGATGCAGGAAGGGGCCTCTGGGTGGGTGAGATAGGGACGTCACTCGGCGTCCAGCCCCGGCCACACAGCCGTGAGGGGCAGGAAGAAGGAGCGGAGGGGTCAGCTGCTGAGGCAAGGTGGACCTGGCCAACTGCAGGAAGTGCCCCAGCCAGGCCACATCTCAGAGGTGAGCATTGCAGGCGAAATCCGGAGCTCAGGCAGCCGGGCGGGCGAGGCACAGCACGGGGTGGGGGGACGACGATGACCCTGGTGGCTGAGCGGGTAAGTGCCAGCTCGGGAATGAAGAATCGGCAGGTCCTGGCGTTTCCACGGAAGAAGCAGCTGGCGTTCCACACGCGTGAAGACAGCAGCCCAGGAACACTGGACAGTCTGCTGTGTCACCGTCAGTGTGAGATAGAAATGACATACAGAGCAACAGGCAGTTAAGGTTCCTGCTGACACAGCATTTCTATGCACCGCTTTGAAATTCCAAGGTTGCTGGTTTGAACCCACCCAGCAGCCCTTTGCCCAGTGCGCTCTACCCAGCCACTTGCCTCCGGTAAAGGTTATAGCCAGGAGAAGCTGTGGGGGCCATCCAGCTCTGTCGTGGGGTCGTTACAATCCAGAGCTGACCCGGTGGTGGCCAGCAGAAGCTCGTAGGTGCGTAAAGCGGGAATGATTGCAGAAGCGACCATTCGTTGAGGAAAAGCAGGGTGCATCCATGCAAGAAAACTGATAAAACAGTGCAAACTTCCAGCAAGCGAATTAGTGCGGAAACCCGAGACGCAGCACAAACGCACGCCAGCAATGAAAGCGGTCCTATCCACGGGGCCAGGCAGATTGAAAACTGCCGGGAAGCCCAGTCTCCGCGTGGCGGCAGTGGTGGTGGTGCTGTCACGATGAGGACAGCTCAGCGTAGAGACTCTGACCAGCAGATCGGATCCCTGACCTGTCCTGGGCCGTCACGTCCTCTCTGGAGCGCATCGTGGCAGTCGCCGTGTCAGTCCACCTGGTTGAGGGTCTTCCTCTCTTTCGCTGACCCTTCACCGTTCCAAGCCTGGTGCCCCTTTCCGAGGACTGGCCTGTGACTCCTAGCGACCCTGTAAACAACTGCTGGAAACCCTCCTCTGCCCTGTGCCGTCCCCACCACCTCCACGCATCTGCTAATTTGCCAAACTGGGGCCTCACGAGTGGCTGTGGTGCTGGGAGCTGTGACACCCGCCTTTCGTCTATACCAGCAGGTCCCCCATGTGCATTGCAGAACTTCAGACTAAAGCTGCCGTGGGGTTAAGGTTAAGTTTAGCTGCTGTCATTCCCCCCCCCTTTTCATTTTACTGTATGTTCTATGGCTGTATGTTCTCGTCGTAGAGTCCAGCTTCTCTAATAAATTGCTCAGCATACAGACTGAATAGGTCTGGACAGAAGATACAACCTGGTGCACCCCTTTCTCAGTTTTAAACCCTGCAGTGTTCCCTTGCTCTGTTCGCACCACAGCGTCTTGATCTAGGTCTAGATTTTTGCGTGAGCGCAGTTAACTGTTCTGGGATTCCCATTCTTCTCAGCGTTAGCCAGGACTTGTTAGGGTCCCCACAGTCAGACGCCTTGGCGTAATCAATACAGCATAAGTAGACATTCTCCTGGTGTATTTTTTTGCTCTCGGCCAGGATCCGTCTGACATCAGCACTGCTATCCCAGGTGCCCCAGCCTCTTCTAAATCCTGCTTGAACTTTGGCAGCTCCTCGTCTGTGAAGAAGATCGTGGCATCAAGATCACAGGAAGATGCCTAATAACCTTTGTTACCCAGATGACACAGCCTTGCTGGCCGAAAGCGAGGAGGGCTTGAAGCACTTGTTCTCGAAGCTCAAAGGGTATTGCCTTCGATGTGGAGTGTGTCTCAGCGTCAAGGAAAAAAAATTCCTACCATTGAACCCATAGGCAGCGTCATGATGGAGAAAAGATTGAAGTTGTTAATAATTTCATCTTACTTGGATCCATAGTCAACATCCTCGGTACCAGCCATCAGGAGATGCGGAGACGCATTGCACAGGGAAAGTCTGCAGTCAGGGACCTCTCCAAATTATTGAAGAGCAATGATGTCAGTTTGAGGATTAAGGTGCACCCGATTGAGGGCATAGGCACCCGATTGAGGGCATAGTCTGCAGTCGCGTCCTGTGCATCTTGAGAGTTGGACATGGTCTAAGGATGGACAGTAGGAGAATGGATGCTTTTGACCTGTGGTCTTGGAGAGGATGTTGGACATCCCGGGGACAGCCAGGAGAACAAGTATGTCTCGGTGAGGGTGCAGCTGGAGTGCCCCTTGGACACGAGGAAGGTACGGCCCCATCTCACGTGCTTTGGGCACGTCGCTGAGAGAGGCTGTGCCGTGGAGAGGACCAGGGTGCTTGGGAGGGTGGCGGGTCAGTGCTGGAGAGGAAGACCCTCGGCCAGGCGGATTGACACGGTGACTGCAGCAATGGGCTCGCGTGTGTCAGGAAGTGTGAGGTGCTCACACGAAGGGACAGGGCTCAGATCTGTTGTTCAGAGGGTCACGATGGGTCACACTTGATGGCTCAGAACAGGACAGAGCTGCAGAGTGTACCCACTGAGCAGTGTGTTAACGACAGCCGTCAGTGACGGGCCACTGATCGGGCAGCCAGGCTCTGCCTGTTTCGAGCTCTTCGTCCGTTAGAATAAACTCCGCTGCCCCCAGAAGCTCTGTAAATGTAAGTTCAAGTACGATCTCACATCCCTAGTGCTTCAGGAAACACCCAAGGCATGCCTTCTTGTGACTGGCCAAGGTGGTTCACTTCGAAGGCGGCTTCGCGAGACTTTGTGATTTTGGCTTTTAAAAATTATGCGCGAGCCTTCATCATATATCTCGTGATCGCTGGGAACCAGATGGCCCCGTTTGCCTTCTGTGGAGGGCCTGGTGGGAGGAGAAAGCCCGTGAGGGGTGTGTGTGTATGTCATACCGTCAGCCTGCAGCTGCTGGACTTCTAGCCACTGTGTCACTCGATACAGCTGCTGGTATAAAGGTCAGCCTACACACACACACTTAGGGTACACAGTTCAGTGGTTGACAGATGGCTTGAGTCCCCCGGCGTGGCAGTGGCCTTCCCCCAGAAGACTCGTTGAGATGTTTTGACTGACCTTGGACGTGCCATCCTTGCACGGCCCTGTGGTGTGTGACAGTCCGCCCTTTTCATGGGTTGTAGGTAGATGTTCTGGGGTATGCTGGCGCCATCATGGAGGGCTACCCCAGCAGGGAAGGGGTCAGTCGGTGCTGTAGAAAGAGACCTCCGGTTCAGAGGTTGACTGTGGATAGGAGTCCGGCCCTGGGCAACCAGAAAACCTCCAAGCCCTTCCCTCCCCCGAGCTGGAGGGCATCGCCTGTTGAGGTGGAGGAGAAGTGGGCTCGGTCGGAGTTCCGGCGGCTGCCGTCCTCAGGAGGCGGGTCCCCAGCCTGCCACACATCCCTGGACATGGCCCAATGGCCAGATGGCCAGCGTCTGATGACTGGTGGTTGCTGTCAGCTCAGTTCTCATGACCGGACTCAGATCCACTGTGTTTGGAGTCGCTGGGAGGTGTCCTCAGCCCCCAGGGTGTGCTGCTTGCCAGGCCTGTCTGCCAAGGCTTAACTGCCAGCCTTCTGGGCAGGAGCTGAGGGCCTAACTGTGCCGCCCACCCCCACGGTCCCAGAGCTGACGCCGACGTGGTCGCACTCCTGGAGGACCGGGTGGATTGTCCTGCAGGGTTCCAGGCTGTCAGGAGCTGCCCGCTGCTCTCCTGGGAGCTGCTGTGGGTTCCCACTGCCCAGCACGATGCCTCCGGGCTGCTGTTTGGGGCTGGGAGGGAAGGATGGCGGGGCACGGCCTGGCTGGCCACTCTGGGTACGTGGGAAGTGGACAGATGCGGGCTTGCGGGGGCAGCCCGTCCACCGGGTTTGACGATAATCCAGAAGGGGCAGCGGGAGGAACGTGCGTGGAGCTCGCTCACCTCTCTCAACCTGCAATGCGGCCTCTTGTTTCAGGGACCCACGAGCTCCCCGAATCAGTCATCGGAGACGGGGGCCCCTCGGAATGTGCCGGAAGCCTCCGGGCTCTTTGTGGGGAAAGAAGGTAGCGGGACGACGATTCCACTCGGTGAGCAGCCCCGTCCCACCCCGTGTCTGTCCCCAGCATCCCCCTTGTCTCCGCCCCAAGGGGAGGCCACCGCCTGTCCATCCACATGTGTCCATCCACACGTTCCCTGCTCTGTGAGTTTCTGGGGTCCCCCGGGTGTGCTGGTGCCTGAGCTGGGCACCAGGACCAGGGGCGAGTCAGCCCTCGTGTTGGGAGCCTCCCACAGCCACACCGAGGCCCCAGGTTTGTCCCTGGTTTCTGTACGGTCGGTCGTCTGCAGACTGTTTCCTTCGTGGACCTCGTACTTGACCTGATTATACTGGTCAGGGCCGCCTTTAAAAGCAGCCACAAGGTGCCTTTTTCCCCCCATTGTATTATTTTTTACATGTACCGTCAAATCAGATCTGACTGATACAGGAGGAGATTGCCTTTCCTTCTCCAGCAGAGCATCTGGTGGATTCGAACCATGTACCTCTGGATTTGCAGTGCAGCATCTTGCCACTAGGCCACCAGAGTTCCCTAAGGTGCCTTTTTCTAATTGGGAAGTTTTTGTTTTGTTTTTAACTAAAACTTTTTTTTTCTTTCTTCTTTTGTTTCTTGAGTGAAGGTTTACAAATGATTAGGTTTACAGTCATAGACATTTTTGTTTTCCAACATTAATTTAAGGGACAGCGCAGGAGAGGAGGACCCTGGATGGGCTGATCGAGTAACTGGGGTAGTCAGGACAGGCGTGTTGGAGTCAGTGAGACGGCTCAGGACAGGGCCGGCTTCAGAGCAGCTGTCCACAGGGTCGCTGTGGGTCGCCGGCGACTCCACGGCCCCTGACAGTTGTTACCGTATCTGGCCTTTCCCTGCACCCATCTTACCTATTTATTTTTATTGCTTTTTTCCTTCCTGCTAACCTTCAGATACAGAGCTCACAGTTTTTAAAAAATCTTGTTGCCAAAATACCCTGCGTCCCTTTGGCCCCCAGAGGGCACACTCTGCCTTCAGGAGGCCGGCTGGAGTCCCAGCTCAGTGAGTCAGTGATTGACAGTGAGCTCAGGCGGGTTCCCTGGGGCCCTCCGGAAGGTGAGGCCAGGGAACGGGAGGGTGGTGCCTCCCAGCCAGCCCCCCCAGCTAGCTTTCTCATCCGCTGCACCCCAGCAGCCCCCAGTCCAGTGTGGCCGGGATGCCCGGGCCCGGGCCTGGTGGCCACTGTGGAGGGCTGTGGGTGGAGGCAGCTCGAGGCTGGCTGCCCCGGGAACCTGTGCCGATTGTGTCCTGACTTGCACATGGCACCGTGAGCAGAGGCTCTCGAGTCAAACAGCCGAAACCCGAGGCTGCTGCTCTCTGTGGACTTGAGTGGGCACTTTGAAAACTGGAGAAATCCGATAGTGGTTTATCTGTCCCTTACACTACCCCACCGTGTCTGTCCCGACGTCCTCTCCGACGCAGGTCTGCCCACTCCGAGCAGCTCCTCCCGCCCCGCCGTTCATCCATCCCTCTGTTCACCTGTGCAGCGCTGTCCATTCGTCCAGTACTCTGCCCTCGTCCCTCTCTTCATCTATCCACCCAGCCATGTGTCTGTCCAGTGGCCGCTCACACACGTTGAGTGCCCACTCTTATCGGCCTCTCTCTCCAGTCACCTGTTCCTCCCGCTGAAGTAAACTTCCGTCTCTGCTCACCCGTTACTCAGTCTTCAGACCCACCTGCCCAGCACTTGATACCACCCTGTCAGCCCACCGTCCACCTGGCACCCACCCACTACTCTGGCCTTACTAGTAATGCTACCTGCTCACCTACCCTTCACCCAGCCCCCTGCTAGCGTCCGTCACTCCAACTTCTGGACTGTCTGGTCATCAGGCCACTGACCCCTCACCATCCACCCCGTGTCCCTGCCAGTGTCGCTCACTCCACCTGCTGACCCCTCACCTCCCCGCTGACCCCTCACCTCCCTGCTGACCCACCGTCCACCCCCTGTGCCCCTGCCAGAGTTCATCACTCCATCTGCTGACCCTCACCACCCCACTGACCCCTCACCTCCCCGCTGACCCCTCGCCATCCACCCCCGTGCCGCTGCCAGTGTCCATCACTCCACTTGCTGACCCCTCACCTCCCCACTGACCTCTCCCTCATCTACCCAGCTGTGCCCCTGCCATCATCGTCACTCCACCCTGCTTACCCCTCTCTTCCCCGCTGACCCCTCACCTCCACGCAGACCCCTCACCATCCGCGCACCTGTGCACCTGCCAGTGTCCATCCCTCCACTTGCTGACCTTATACCTCCCCGTCGACCCCCTCAATCACCCAGCCATCCTTGCGCCTGTGGACCAGTCATTGCGCATAAGGACGTCCACCCTTCAGCTCGGCGTGTGCCCTCTTCACCGCACCTCGCCCCGCCCTGGGTCCTCCCGCCCTCCCCGGCCGTTTACAGTGTGCCTGCCCTGTCCATAGTAATGGGGTCACTGCGGCAGGAGCTTGCCGTGCGGCCTCTTCCATGCGTGGAATTTGGCCCCTGCCCCTTTCGCTGCCCCCTGCCCGGCACCCCCCGGTTTCCCTCCTGACC
>NW_006400098.1:311410-326746 GCF_000299155.1 Elephantulus edwardii | reverse complement strand
GCAGGGCTCCTTCCCGGGCTGGCCGCTGGCTAGCAGGGGCGCAGGGGCCCTTCCTGCCCTGGCTGCAGAACTAACTGGTGCCACCCTGGGGCCCTGCCTGGCCACAGGCCTAGCTATACACTCGGGTGCCATCCACAGGCCCCTTCCCAGGCTGGACACTGGCCCAACCGTCTGCCTGGTGCGTGGGTGCCGCCCACGGTCCCCACGCCAGCCGCCCCAGGCCCTACCCAGGCTGGACACTGGACGAACCATATGCCTGGTGCACGGGTGCCGCCCGCGGGCCCCTGCCGAGGCTGCCCCTCCTTCCCCTCCAGCCCTGTGTCGCAGCCTCCTGATTCCCCATGTTTGCCCTTACATTCCCCTCCCTCTGCAGTGCCTGGGCCCAGCCTCCTTCCTACTCCTCCTGCCCAGGGCCCGGCCACAGCCCCCTTCTCCCGCCCCACCTGGGCATGCAGGGGCAGAGGCAATGTTCTGGAGACCCAGTGGGGTCACGCAAAGCACCTCAGCAGGGACCTATGGGCAAGGGTCCTTAACCCAGACGAAGCAGAAGAGAAAGGACTAGACCTTGTGTGCACCCCCTAAACCAGGACAGCATGGGGGCTAGGAGGGCAGGGAGTGATGCCCTGACCAGATGGACATGGGGCCTGGTCCAAGACCCCCTTACTCGCCTCTGCATCTGGACTGTCGTGGGATGTGTAGAGGTACCTACAAGGGGGCAGTACGTGCCGGGTAATAAAGTCACTGGCCCTGCGGGTGTCTGTCCTGGGTGTCTGTCTGTCCTGGGTGTCTGTCTGTCCTGGGTGTCTGTCCACAGCGTCAGCAGCGGAGGCTGGGGCAGGTGAAGGGCAGTTCTGTGTGGTTAACTCCCTCGTGTCTAGCTGATGGGAAAACCCTTCACTACCTTTTAAAATAGACACTTGACTGTCGCAAAAACTAGGTGTAGGAACATGGCACACAGCTCAAGAACTTCTACATGAGATCGAGGACTAGCAGGCTTTCTGTAAAACCAGCAGAGAGAGGGGAGAAACGCCTGGGGTGCGTGGACCGGTCAGCTGCAGCCTGGTCAGAATGGGTGGTGCCACCCGCCTTCAGCGGCTGTGGCCTCTCCTGGTACATGGCCCTGCTTTCCTGCTGTGAGAAGATTGACACTACAGCTCTGGACGGAGACAACTTGGATGTTGCAATGTTTGCCAAAACCTTGGTGGCTAGATAAACAGCTGGCTGGCGCAGTTGTCAGCCTTGAGAGAAGTTGGAACAGGAGCATGAGTGCGACTTCTGGGTTCTTCTCGTTCCCTTCAGAGGGAATAGCCTTTGCCTCCGGCTGGACCCAAGAGACCAAGTGTGGGGGTCATGGGGGCTCACAGGTCAGCCCTACTGGGGACCAGAGGCCCTGTGTAGACGTCAAGCAAGGGTGGGTGAACTGGAGACTGGCTCTGAGTGGTCAGGGTGCATCT
The DNA here is from genome assembly GCF_000299155.1 of Elephantulus edwardii. Lineage (NCBI taxonomy): Eukaryota > Metazoa > Chordata > Mammalia > Macroscelidea > Macroscelididae > Elephantulus > Elephantulus edwardii. The sequence goes on along the minus strand of NW_006400098.1, from coordinate 325,292 downwards.
CCACCCTTGGAAACCCTGAAGTTACCCGCCCCTGTCCCCCTACCCCGGCACCCTGAGCGAATTGATGTTCTGAAATTTCCGGGATGGAGATCCTGTGAGAAAACTCCCAACTGCAGGCAAAAGTCAGGGAAGCAGTTGTGAACATAAAGGTTCCTAGAAACTCTTAGTAGAGACCTGGGCATGTATGGTGTGCTAGATCTGGCTAGCCCCATTAATGTAAATGTTGGGAGAATCTGTGGAGGACCCCTCCAGCGTGCCAGAGAGTAGCTGTACCTGTCCAAAGCCATGATATTTTCATTTGCTCCCTGTGTGTGTAAAAGTTGGACAGCGAAGATGGATCACAGTGTTGGAGGAGAGTGCTGGACATCGCGTGGACTACCAAGAGGACAGACGCGTGTCTTCGGGAAGTGCCGTGTTCTCTGAGCCAGGAATGGGCAATCTGCGTCTCACACACTTTGGGCATGTTGCCAAATGAGACCTGTCCTTGGAAAAAGGCATAATACCCAGAAAGGTGGGGGGTCAGACAGAGGAAGACCCCCGCCCCCCCAGATGGTTCACCACGGCTGCAGCGATGGGATTGCACTTGTCAGGGATGGGGCGGGCAGGCCAGGGCAGGCGGGGTTCGGAGCTGTTCACAGGATCGCTAGGAGTTACAGTCCACTCGGCACCATCACCAGCCCCACCTGCTCCGGTCCAGTCGCCTCCATCAGGGAAGAACAGCCGTGGGCATCATTGATGGCCGTGGACATGTTTGCACAACCCCCTGCCTGCCATGGCTCACCCTCCAGTGGGTTTAGGAGACCTGCTGACCACCTGCCTTTCCAACTCTCCTTCCTCCTCTCAGGACTCCCGTGTCTTCCTAGAAAAAGCCTGCAGCTTCTCGGAGGTCTACCAGGAACACACCTGCTGCTGCTTGCGGGCTAACCCTGCCACAGAGCCCCGAGCCCCCGACCCACCTGGCCCGGTCGGGTGTGTTAGAACCTCTCTAATAATAATGGTCACCACTAGTGTTGGGAGAGGAGAGCAAAGGACTACTGGTAGGAAGTTTTATTTTTCTCCTCGGGGGGGGGGGATAATCAGAAGGCTTCTGTCATCTGGCCGTGACAAAGTGACAGGTGGTGAAAGTTAAACTTGAGATTGTGTAGTTGCAACAGGCTTCAGAGGAAGTGCAATTCATTTGCCTTCATTGATCAGACATACAAATACTGGTGTTTCGTGGAAGCAAGCGTGGTGAAGCTTCATCTCAAGAGGGGCCAGTCTTTGGAGAAGGACACGTGTTGGAAAGGTGGAGGGTTGGAGTGGGGGAGGAGCACTCAGTGAGGTGGATTGACGTGGTGACTCTCAACATTGAACTCCAGGGCACTGAAGATATTCAGGAGGGCACAAGATAGAGCGAGGTTCAGATCCTTGGCTTTGAGTTGCAGTTGATGGCACGCACCAAGGAAAAAAAACAATGAGTTGTAAAACAGTGAAATAGTTTGAAATGTTTGTGGAAAAGGCAAAAAAGATGGGTGAATCACTACAAAATGCTACAGGGGTAAGATTGACAACAATCCACTTAAAATGGAAAGAAGATAGGAAATCCTCTTCACCGAAGACATTCAGACGGCCGACCAGCTCAGTGTCCCTTCAGACCCTCGCGTGGCAGAGGCCGAGAATGGCGAGGGCAGGGCACGGTTCACCTCTGTCCTGTGCAGCAGGGTCATTGTGAGCTGACACCAACCGAACGACACCAAACAACACAGCAGTGAGCTTGGCTTTGTGTTCATCTCTGTCTCAGAACTTACCCCCCACAGTTCTGCTGGGAGGGTTTGAACCACCAACCTTTGGCTAGGTAGTCAAGCTCAAAAAAACGTATAACAAACACCCAGGGGAGGGTCTGGTGAGTCAGGGCTGCGTTTTCTCCTTTCTGTACCATCGCCAGCTGTTCACCTCGTCGAGCTGGGTTGGAGGCTCAACTTGAAAGCTCTGGAGAAGCGTCTGTATGACGGGGACGCAGAACGGAAGGGGTGCTGGTATGTGGGAGGCAGGAGTGGCTGTTATTTCTGGTCTCCCCCACAGACCCCTCCCTGAGGGGTGGTGTCAGGGGCGGGAAGATGCAGAAATTGGCTATCGGAGTGACAACCGTGAGCCTGTGATATGGGTCAGTGACTGTGTAGTACAACTTTCTTGTGTCTCTTTGAAGATCTTAGCCTGTAAACCTGGGGAAGAGCCCTACTGGCTGAGCGGTGGGGACACTCATCACCAGACCCAGAGGAAGAGAAAGCAGCCGGGAGTTGCAAAATCTCAGAAATCTGTGGATCGGTTGTAATTTGTCCTGTAAACTCAGGACAAGCCGGAATTATTTTGACTGATGGTGCATTCGGTTTGGTGTAAAGGCAGTCTCTGCGTGGTGAAGGGAGGTCCAACTATTGGGCATTCTGGACAACTATGTAGATCCTGTTACAGGAAAATGACATGCATATTGTTGTTGTTAGGTGCCATCAAGTCACCTGCGACTCATACCCTATGTACAACAACCCTAAACCCTGCTCTATCCTGTGCCAATCTCACTGTCTCTGACACACCTACTGCCATTACCCTCATCACTGAATCAATCCATCTCATCAAGGAGCTTCCTTGTCTGCACCGTCCCTCCACCCTCTCAAGCATGATGTCCCTCTCCAAGGACTGGTCCTTCCTTGCAACATGTCCAGAGTATGTCTGAAGAAGCTTCAGAATCCTTGACTCCAAGGAGCAGCCTTCTTTAACCCTCTCCAGGATGAATCTGTTTGTTCTCCTAGCAGTCCATGGTATATTCAACACTCATCTCTGGCACCACAGCTCAAATGCATCAATTCTCTGTCATCCCTAGTCACTGTCCAACTCTCTGACGCATAGCACATAATTGCAAAGACTAGAGCCTGGATCAGGCACACCTTAGTCTCCAGCCTGATGTTGTTGCTCTTCAGTACTCTTGAGAGGTCCCTGACAGCTGACTTTCCCAATGCAATTCATCTCTTGATTTCTTGGCTGCTGCTACTAGAGTGTTAATTGAGGAGTTAAGCAAACTGAAGCTGTTAACAATCTGTCTCTTCTCTGTTGATCATGATGCTGCCAGTTGGCTCAGTGGTGAGAATCTGTTTTCTTAATGTTGAGCTTCAATCCATATAGAAAGCTGCAGTCCTTGACCCTCTGCAGCAAGCGCTTCAGGTCCTCCTCAGTTTCAGCAAGCAGGGTTGTGTCACCTGCATAACGCAGATTGTTTATGAAATCTTCCACCAACTCCTCCTCATACAGCCCAGTGTCCCGGATGATCTGTTGTGCATACAGATTGAAAAGGTATGGAGACAGAATACATCCCTGGTGGACACCTTTCCCGATTTTGAACCATGCAGTGTCTCCTTGCTCTGTTCTGACGGCTGCCTCCTGGTTCTAGTATAGGTTTTGCATAAGCACACTCAAATGTTCTGGGATTCCCATTCTTCTCAGAGTCAGCCATGGCTTGTCGTGATCCACACAGTCTGAAACACAGACATTCCTCTGGTACGCTCTGCTTTCAGCCAAGATCCATCTGACATTAGCTATAATATCCCTCGTACCACGACCTCTTCTAAACCGAGCCTGCAAGGTGCATATTATGGTTCATAACAAGGAAAGGGAAGCTTGACCTTCCCTGGGTTTCATACTCAGGGTTTCAGAACTCTGCTATGAAATAGGGGCCCTGTGAGGGTAAGAGTACAGTCACATGTTGCCGGAATGGGTATTAGGAGGAGCCTGACTGTACGTGTGTGTGTGCACTCATGATTGTTCCAACTATGACTGGATTCTGTGTGGTAAACAAGCAAACATCATGCAAACCCATAAAATCAAGTCTTTCTGAGAAGAAGGGATTTCATATTAATACAGGCAAAAGAGAGTCTGGAGACTCTGGGGTCGCGGCCCAGGAGGACAAAGGGGCTGACACTTGGGAACCACGTGGCAATCAGCACGGCCGTGGGCACCAGCCACCAAGCGGGAGGAAGCAGATTCCTCAGAAAGACCTGGAAGGCGGAGGAGAGGGCGTACGAAGACAGGAAGGTGCCCAGGAGGACGAGGATGGTCTGCGTGGCTCTGATCTCGGGCGAGGACTTGGGGGTCGCGCTGTTCCTGTGGAGATGCCGGACCCGCCGCTTGTGTCTGTACAGGAGGAAGACCATGGAGCCGCTGGCCCAGAGCGTGAGGCCCAGAGACACAGCGTCAGGGACCAGCAACAGGGCCGAATGCAGCCAGTGTGCCTCCCTGTCACCAGGGACGGAAGAGCACTGGCCGTAGACGTATTTCTCAGCAATGGTTTTATTTCTCCAGTTGCCAGTCATGTACACGGGGAAGATGATGTTTACCAGCACGTGCAGAAGCCAGCACGAGCCGACAGAGACACCCGTGGACCTGGGAACCTTAACCTTCAATCCTGCCCACCTGGAGTTCCCAGGGCTGATGGCGATGGCCTGGAAGACACTTAGAAGACAGGCGCTGTCGAAGGACATGCCCCTGCCCACCCTGTAAACGTAGAAGACGAGTTTGCATGCAGAATCGTTGAAGTATTTCCACCCGAAAGCTGCCATGACCTGGGGGATTCCACGGGACAGGAGCACCATGGAGTTGGCCACAGTCAGAATTACAGAGCGCGTTTCTGTTTGGCAACGAAAGACTATTTCTTTACAGGGTTTGAGAAGCTGAGTGGATTTCCCACCCTTCCTTGCTCTACATTACAAGTATGTCATTTTTAGAGAATACCTGTGACAATTCTCAAGAGTCCTTTACAGTTGAAGGAAACACAGATTTGCTCACACTACATCCTTTATGCAACTACAGTTACTCAGATTCCACGATCTTTGGAATCAAGCACCAAGAATCACTGTTATTGTGTCCGACTCTAAGTGACACTGGTTGCTGTTAGGAATTGAACTGGGTTTCATGACCCTTATGTCTGTTGTAATTCAGTTCCATGCTTCCTGTATTCCACCGGACCAGTTTGGAATCCAAAATGTTTCCTTATTCCAATATGATCACTTAGCCTGACCCTGACAGATCATGTTCCCTTACAGGAGAAAGAAAAATACTCCCCAAACTTCTTTTAGCTGCTGGCACAGGGAGCTCAATGTGGTGGCCATGGCATCAGTACCAGCCTCTGAGGGAGACAGCCAGACACTGGAGTCCCGTTATTTTATTCGGTGTTCTCTCTTCCCCATAGAATGGAAACTTGCCACCAGTGATATCGAGAGTGGAGGCTTTGGGAGATAAAGACATCTCTGGAAAACGTTCTCAGTTGCTAATTACCAAAACAAATGACAAGTTTCTAGTCAGGATCTTCTAAAGAGACCTTGGAAGTGTTTGTGGCATGTTTTTGTCTGGGATCCTGGAGACAGACAGGATCTGAGGCAGGGAACCGGGAGCACTGGCTTCTAACAAGAAGGAGACTTGACCCTCTCTGGATTCTCCACTTCCCCACGCATGGCTTTTATGCCACCCCAATTTTTTCTTATTTTCAGCCTTAGAATTAAAAAAATACTTAAATATTCATAAGGAGACAATATTGTTGTTGTTGTTGTTGTTGATAGCTGTCGTGTCAAGGTTGACTCATAGTGACTCTATGAACAAAAGACCTAATACCTTTCCATAGCTATCTTTGTTTCTCCAAGTTCATAGGGTTTCCAGAGGCATGTGGTTTAGGAAGTGGATGCCACTCCTGCTTCCAAACCTGTTTTACAACTGGGAGCTCCACCAAACACTGTTCACATTGGGAAACCATTCTGGTATACCCCAATTGTATAAGGTTCAGCATCACAGGAAACCCAGGTTACCTCATACAGCACATTGACAAAGAGTGATGTGCAAAGTGGAAGAATGTTCCTGCAGATAGAACAGCGCTAGTCTCCTTTAGCAGTGGTTAAGTGTTGTTGAGTTGAATACAACTCAGAGTAAGCTTTGCACAGAAGACGTGAACTGTTCTATGATTAACAACATTTCTGTACATTTATAAGAGAGTTTGTTAAACCTGGTAGCTATTATTATTATTATTATTATTATCTAGTTTTCTGAATAGTGCAATAAGGAGTTGTTGTTGTTGTTTTAAGTGTCTTCAAGTCATAGGCAACTCATAGCGACCCTATGAAAGAAAGTCCTCGACACTTGCGTGCGTGACTTTCATCCTTTCTCCAGGTTCATAGAGTTTCTGGAGGGAAGTTATTTATAGAAGTGGGTGCCACTCCCGCTTCCAAGATTGCTTTAATCGGGGAGCTCCACCAAACACTGTCCACCAAACCCCAAACAACCAGCTCATGAAGTAAGTAATAGAAATAAGAATTCACTGCTTTCACTAAGCTTGATGCTTATGAATTTTGTAAGAAAAGAGAATTTACCACTATTGATTTATCCAGCTGTACCAAGAGGCCTAAGTTTAGAAATATTCTTTGAGAGTTAATGAGTCCTTCATAAATAAGACTCAAGTACCACATTGTTAAATATGTTGTTCTTTTATATTCCCTTAATAGAGCTTTTCTCTTTCTTTCTTTCTTGCTTGCTTGCTTTCTGGATCCTTCTGGCACAGGAAGAGATTGCCCCTTCTTCTCCAGCAAACCATCTGGTGGATTTGAACCACACGCCTTTGGATGCCAGTGCAGCTTTTTGCCACTAGGCCACCAGAGCTGCCTCAGGAGGGAGGGATGGAGACCCAGCTGCCTTCAGCCTTGTGGCTTCAGGCCAGTGTTACAGAGCCCTCTTTGTCCTTCCAATTTTGACATTTCCTTCCCCCTCCCTAGTCCGACAACAAGCTTGGGCAAAGGCTCCTTGCCATGGGGTAGCAGTCCCAACGTCAGCTCCATCTCTGGTTCTCTGCTATAGCTGCTGCTGTTATCAGACCTGATCTGACTGGTGCGGGAATCTTTGGCTCTGAAGGACGCATCCTGCATTCTCTGCTGTCTTTTTTCCCCGTTGGTGAGATTTCCAATTTTCTATCACTGAATTTTTTTTTTTTTATGGTGAGAAAAATTTATATTTAGAATTAGCCCGCTGGACTCAGTTTAGATGATCCCAATTTTGTTGGCAACATCCAAAGCATCATAATCAGGAGCAAGTCGAACATAGGCCTTCTTCTCTCCATCAGGCCTGATTAAGGTGTTGACCTTGGCCACATCAATGTCATAGAGCTTCTTTACAGCTTGTTTAATTTGGTGTTTATTGGCCTGACATCCACAATGAACACAAGTATGTTGTTGTCTTCTATCTTCTTCATGGCTGACTCAGTGGTCAGGGGAAATTTGATGATGGCATAGTGTTCAAGCTTGTTTCTCCTCGGAGCGCTCTTCCAGGGGGTATTTGGGCTGCTGTCAGAGTCTCAGCGTCTTAGGCCACCGGAACGTGGGTGACGTGCGGATCTTCTTTTTTTTTTTGGTTGTGGACGCCCTTCAGGACGCCTTCTTGGCCTTCAATGCTTTTGCTTTAGCTTCAGTTTTGGGAGGAGCAGGGGCTTCCTTCTTCGCTTTCGGCGCCATCTTCGTAGAAAGCTCTACCACTGAATTTAATAGCAAGACTAGCCAAGCCCCTCATGGATAGACTATCATGCCCTATTTGCATAATCCCACCCATCCACGTGCAAAGTCACGTTCAGTGGATAGGAAAGCCGTCTTGAACAACAAACCCTAGACACCACACAGGGCCTACGGGGGAGCAGTAGCAACTGTAGCAGCCTTCAACCAGAGATTCAACACGCTATGACTTACAGCAGCTGCCCCACGGACCCAGAGCTGGGAATTTCACCCAATCTTGCCGGAGGACTGAAAGAGGAAGGCCATAATTGGCAGGACTAAGGATTTTCTAACACTGGTGTTAAAGCCACAAGACTGAAGCCTGAAGGACCTGTGAGTATACAGCTCAGAAACTCTCCAGAGTGAGAACTTGTATCACATTGCTACCCTGAACGGTAACTGGTTAACTTCTCTAATAAGCCTTATAATTGTGAGTCTGGTTCTATAAGGTCTGTGTGGCTATTGCAACAGGTATCGGACCCAGTACAACAGTAAGCTTGCTGTTGGAATTAGAAGCGTTGGAGACATGTCTGACCTTGTGGAAATTGGCTTTATCTTATGGGTGCTGCTGAGAGGGAAGTTAGCCTTTGTGGAGTTTGTGGAGATTAGATTTGGCCTTCCTCATGCTGTGCTTACGCTTTTTCCAGTTAATGTCAGGAGCTGGGTTCGGGGTTCACTGCGCTGGGTCATGATTCATGAAAGCATGAGATTACATAAGAATACAAAGTTAGGGGTTTGAGAACAGAAGTAAAGTTCAGATGGCTACTTTTGTTCAAAAGTACAAAGATGAAAAGTTAAGAAACTGCTTTTGGCCTGAGCAAAGGACAACCTGGTTTCGCCCTCTCGAGGACAGACCTGTTTATTCTCTTGGCAGTCCGTGATACTCAACTTTGTACTCTTCTCCAGCACCACAACTCGAAGGCATTGATTCTTCTACTGCCCTCAGTCACTGTCCAGGTCTTAGATGTTGTTGTTATGTGCCATTAAGTCGCTTGAGACTCATAGTGACCCTATGTACAAGAGCCCTAAACCCTGCTCAATCCTGTGCCAACCTCACTGTCTCCTCCACATCTATCCCCATTACCCTAATCATTGAATTGATCCATTTCTTTGAGGATCTTCTTCTCTTCTGCTGTCCCTCCACCCTCCCAAACATGAAGTCCATCTCCAAGGACTGGTCCCTCCTTGCAAAATGTGCAGAGTATGTCAGATGGAGCTTCAGAATCCTTGTCTCCAAGGAGCAGCCTGATTTCACCCTCTCCAGGATGAACTTGTTTGTTCTCCTAGCAGTCCAAAGTATATTCAACGCTCTTATCCAACTCCACAGCTCAAAAGCATCAATTCTCTTTCTCTCATCCCTAGTCACTGTCCAGCTCTCTGACACATAGCACACAATTGTGAAGACCATAGCCTGGATCAGGTGCACCTTAGTCTCTTTCCTGACGTCATTGCTCTTCAGTACTCTGGCGAGGTCCCTGACAGCTGACTTTCCCAATGTAATTTATTTCTTGATTTCTTGGCTACTGGTACCAAGAGTGTTGATTGTGGAACTAAGCAAACTAAAGCTGTTAACAATTTCAGTCTCTTCACTGTCTATCATGATGCTGCCAATTGGCCCCTTTGTTTTCTTAATGTTGAGCTTCAATCTATATTTAAGACTGGAGCCCTTGACCTTCTGCGGCAAGCACTTCAGGTTTTCCTCAGTTTCAGGAAGCCGGGTTGTGTCATCTGCATAATGCAGGGTGTTGATGATTCTTCTTCCAATCCTGATGCCATATTCCTCCTCATAAGCTCAGCCTCCTAGATGATCTGTTCTGCATATAGATTGAAAAAGATATGAATATAGGCCACATCCCTGGTGTACACCCTTCTCTATTTTGAACCATGCAGTGTTCCCTTGCTCTGTTCTGACGACTGCCTCCTGGTCCAAGTATAGGTTTTGCATAACCACAATCAAGTGTTCTGGGATTCCCATTCTTTTCAGAGTCAGCTACAGTCTGTTGTGATCCACGCAATATCTTTTCTTCATCAATGAGTCAAAGATAGTCATCTGGTACTCTCTGCTTTCATCCAAGATCCATCCAACATTAGCTGTAGTGTCCCTAGTATCAATGGCCTCTTCTAAACCCAGCCTGCATATCTGGCAGTTCTCTGTTGATGTGCTGTTCCCATTGTTTTGTGTGTGGTAGAAATGAAATTAATACTGGGCATTGTAGATTATAGAAAGAAAAGTTGTGTAAATCTACTTTTGGCCAATACTTGACTGATACACTAACAGGAAAGATTTGCCGTGGAGATATGCTTGCTGGAATTTGAATTTGATAGTAGGTATGGGAGCTTAATCAAGGGATATGCTTACTAGAAGTTGAGTTTGATAACAGGCATGAGAGCTTAATCAAGGGATTCTTTCTGCTGAGTAAATAATTCAAGAACCTGGACTATACGTAAAAAAAATGTGGCACTGGATTGACAGAAGGTCCTTAACCACCAGCCTTACACAGATGACACAATCTTTCTTGCTGAAATTGAAGAGGACTTGAAGAACTTACTGCAGAAAATAAAAGGCTTCAATGGGTTATGTCTGAAGAGCAAGAAAATAAAATTCCTCACCACTAGACCAACATGCTCATGTCACGTAGCTCACATCCTCAAGTCTCCTAGTCACGTAGCACACATCCTTAAGTCACGTATGCACTTTCCTGTGTCACATACTTACATTCTGCTTATACACACTTTAGACTGTAGGACTCGTTACTGAAAACAATTTGTAACTTTATAAGCACAGGATGGAGTCTGCACAGTCCTCTCTCTGGAGAGGAGAAAGAACACCATCTCCGTTTCCCAGAGGACTCTTTGCCGCCGTGGGACTGCTTCTGGTGCAGATACAAAGTAGACCAGGACTACTCTCGGAGTGGGAATGGACCATCGGAATGCCCCCAGCCACCTGGGGAGTGTTGGCGGGATTACTCCCCGAGTCTCCAAGAGGGCTTAGGGGACAAGGAAGGAGAACTTTGAATAAGGATGACCTGTGAGCTGTGGTGTTGGAGGAAAGAAGCGAACATCGCGTGCACTGCCCAAAGAACAATCGGGGGAGTCCTGGAGAAGGGGCAGCCCGAGTGCTCCTTGGAGGCAAAGAGGATAAAGCTTCATCCGACATGCTTTGCATGTTGCCAGGAGAGGCTATTCCTTGGAGAGGGACATCATGGTTGCGAAGGTGGAGGGTCGGCGAAAGAAAGACCCTCAGCCACACGGATTGACACAATAACTGCAGCAACGGGCTCAAGGGTGTCAGAAATGGGGAGGATGGCACAGGATAGGACTGAGTTCAGAGCTGTTGTTCGGAGGGGTCACTGTGACTTGTACTGGAATTGACAGCATCTAACAACAAGAATGCACCTGATACAGGCCATGGTCTTTGCAATCACTTGTTATGCATCAGAGAGCTGGACAATGACTAGGGAGGATAGAAGGAGAATTGACACCTTTGAGCTGTGGTGCTGGAGAAGAGTATTGAATGTTCCATGGACTGCCAAGAAAACAAACAGATTCATCCTAGAGAGGCTTAAACCAGGCTACTCCTTGGAGGCAAGGATTCTGGGGCTTCGTCTGACATACTTTGGACATGTTGTAAGGAGGGACAGGTCCTTGGAGAGGGACATCATGCTTGGGAGGGTGGAGGGACAACAGCGCAGGAGGGGAAGACCCTCTATGAGGTGGATTGATTCAGTGACTGGGGTAATCGGAATGGGTGTGTCAGAGACAGTGCGATTGGCACAGGATAGAGCACAGTTTAGGGCTGTTGTACATAGGGTCGCTATAAGTCGCAAACGACTCAACGGCATATAACAACAACAACAACAAGAAGCAGCAGCTACCAGAGCTCCCTGGTGATCCATAGCGCTTTTAAATGTGTAAGATTAATTTTATTGTTGAGAATTGTTGTTAAGTGCTGTCGAGTCGCAGGCGACTCATAGCGACCCTATGAAGGAGAGTCTGCAACACTTGAGTGTCTCTCATCCTCTCTCCAGGTTCATAGGGTTTCCAGAGGCAAGCTATTACGGAAGTGGATGCCACTCCTCCTTCCACGCTTGTTTAATCGGGGAGCTCCTCCCCACTCTCTGTCCACATTGGGTAGCCAACCATTAACGCATCTGACACATCCTTTGTCACAGTGTTCAGCCTCACAGCAACCACAAGTGACCGCAGGACGGCAACTTGCACACCAGGGCTATACGACCTAGAGGAATGTCTGAACAAAAACAATGAAAGACAGGCCGGAGGGCCACGAACTAAAAGTCACCCACCTTTGTCTTGGTCACATTGTTTTCTCTTCGCTGGGCCAGCTGATCTCTCTCTCTCTCTCTCTATTGTTGAGAACAGACACAGGAAATTAGAACTCATTCAGTTGTTTCTACTTGTAGAATACAGTGGTAATTAGCTTCTGCAAGTTGTGCAACCCTCCACAATCTCCTCTTACGCTAGTTCCTCTTCTGCTGATTTAACTCATTGCCTGTTTCAGTCTGATCTGCTGGAGGAAGTGCTTTTGAACAAACATTCAGAGGGTGAAAAAGTACAGTAGTTCTCCAGCTCAAAGACTGTCAATGTGACTGTTGTATACAAGAAAAATGAAAACACAGGGTGGGGAAAAGATAGGGGAAACCGTGGAGGTGGCGGAAGGGCAGCCCAGGATCGACGGTTTTCAATCACCAGTGACAGTAAGAATCCAGCCCCCAAACTACTGCTGCTTCTGAATTAGACAAACAAGCGGTAATCCACAGTGCAGCCGCCTCCTTACAGCCCCAGGCAACCTCACCTCCTGCCCCTTCAAAGTTTTCGTTCCCTGCAATGTGTTCAAATGTTTTGTTTTCCACTCACACCTTTTTCTTCTCTGTGACATGGTCGTTTTAGGCTCTGGTGACTTCTCCCCAGAGGACAGCTTTTCGCTGACCTGCCCAGAGAAGATTGAAAAACTGGTCTTAATTACACAGGAAGCAGGACAGATGGAAGTGTCCTCTGCTTTCAGACTCTCAGGGGGCTGTTAGGGGACTTGTAATGAGACCCAGAGTGTGTGGTTTCCTTTGTGTAAGATGAGAGGCTAACTAGCAGCCAAAGTTAACTGGACACTACTTGTCATTCTCTGTCTCAGGGGAGGACAGATTTAGTTCAGCGCTTATTTTTAAATATTTGAGATGCTTCTTTCTGATCACGTTAGTTATGGATTTATAGACATTTTTATAACCGTACCGACTATGTAGTAATTATTGTAGATGTAATATATTAATTACATAGGTTGTTATTATAGTTGTGATACATACAGTGCAGTATTTTATGTAACGTTTTACATGTTAGTATTTTACATATTAACATGTTAATTAGTTAACATGTTAATGTTTCACATATGTTAATATTCTTGTTTTATTGTATTTTTAAAATTAATTTTAATGAAAGTTTACAGAGACTTAGGTCAATCATTGTTGCACTTTTCTCCCTGCCCCCCCAATTCACTCTTCTCCTTGAAAAGAAAAAGAAAAGCTCTTTCATTGTTATGCAGTCTCTCCCCTCAAGTCCACTTCACTGTGCAACCTTCACTCTGGACTTCTGCAATGACAAGAACACACGTTCATATGTCCCTTTTAAACAGTTCTCTCCCTCATCTCTTTCATTGCCGTATACATTATTGAACCCATCTTTCTCAGACTCCCTGCAACCCCAATGTCAGTCCCGTTTTACAACAGTGACACCATGCAGTATTTGTCCTTTTGTGACTGAGATATTTCACTCAGCATAATGTCCTCCAGGCTCACCCATTTTGTATGATATTTCATGAGTTCCTTGTTTTTCAGTGCTGCATAGTATCCATTGTGTGAATATACCAGAGCTTCTCTATCCATTCGTTTGTTGTTGGGGCTTATTGTAATTAAAAAAAAATTTATTTTATTTTATTATTTTTTGTGTGTACCATCAAATCGAATCTGACCGGTACAGGAGGAGATTGTCCCTCCTTCTCCAGCAGAGCATCTGGTGGATTCGAATCACCCACCTCTGGGATTGCAGTGCAGCTTCTTGCCACTAGGCCACTAGAGTTCTCTGTTTTATTGTATTATTATATCTAAAAAAAATTATGTTTATATCATACCATACTCACATTATTTTATTAATATGTAATGGTAGCAGTGTGTATAACATGACTATGATGCTAATGCCTGCATTTGAAATGATTTGTTGCTTCTTTTTAGCATCCCATAGCATATTCAATGTTCTTTGCCAATACCAGTGGGCCAATTGGCAGCATCAGTATGGACGGTGAAGAGATTGAGATAGTTAACAGTTTTAGTTTA
>NW_006400098.1:300919-305200 GCF_000299155.1 Elephantulus edwardii | reverse complement strand
GGGTGTGCTGGTGCCGTCTACTATTAATGTCCCTGAGAGGGCTGTCAGGGGACTTTTTAATGAACCTGCGAACTTGCAGCTCAGATGCTGCCTGATGACTTTCGAAAGTGGAATCAGAAAGTTAACTTGAGCTTCTGCAAAACATGTTTTGTTACTTCTCAGTCCTGAGGGTGGTTGATTTAGTGTCAGCGCTGATTGCTAAAGTTTTACTGTCTATTTCTCATCGGGTAGATGATACATGTGTTTAAATATTTATATATATGTATATATAATGTTATTGTAACATATGTTAATATTAATATATAAAAAGTATACATGTGATGTATTATACATGTAGCATATTATTACAAGTAATAATTGTTTGATACTTGTCTTGTGTCATCCTCACACTTCATGACACACTAGAGCCCATTGTGACAGTCACTATCTCAGTCCACCTGGGTGAGGGTCTCTCTGTCCCTCACCGACCCTCTGACTTTCCAGGTACCATGTCCCTCTCTAAGGAATAGCCCTCTCCTAGCAACGTGCCCAAAGTCTGTGAGATGAAGCTTTATCATCTGCTTCCAAAAAGCACTCTGGCCGCACTTTGTCCAAGACATATTTCTTCATTCTCTCGACACTCCATGACATGTTCAGTACTCTTCTCCAGCACCAGAACTTAAAGGCGTCAATCCTTCTTCTGTCATCCCTATTCATTTTCCAGTTCTCAGATGCATAACAAATGATTGGAAAGACTATGGCCTGAATCAGATGCACCTTAGTCCTCATACTAACATCATTGCTCCTCAAGAATTTGGAGAAGTTCCCTAACTGCAGAGTTCCCTAGTGCAATATGTCTCTTTATTTCCTGACTGCAGGTACAAGGGGTGTTAATTGTGGATCCAAGTAAGATGAAGCTGTTGACAGTTTAAACTTTGAAACTTTTTTCTTTAACTTTGTCCCATCTATCATGATGTTGCCTATTGGTGATAAGAATCTTTGTTTTTTTGATGTTGAGATGCAATCCATATGGAAGGCTGTATTCTTTGATCTTCTGCAACAAATAGTTCAAGTTCTCATCTTCATCAAGCAAGAGTGTGGCATCTGCATAACATAGGTCATTGTTGAGACTTTTTCTGGCCTTGATGCCATGCTCTTCTTCATAGATTCCACCTTTTCAAAGAATTTGCTTAGCATTCAGATTGAATAGGTATGGACAACAGTGACACACTCCTTTCTCAGTTTTAAACCACATAGTGTTCCCTTGCTCTGTTCACACAACAGCCTCTTGGTCTGGGTAAAGGCATCCCAGGAGCACAGTCAAGTGCTCTGGGAGTCCCGTTCTTCTCAATATCAGCCACAACTTGTTACGATCCACACAGCCAAATGCCTTTGCATAGTCAGTAAAGCACAAGTAGACGTTCTTCTGGGATTATTTACTTTCAGCCAGGATCCATCTGAAAACAGCAACGAGATCCCTGGTACCACTGTCTCTTCTAAATCCTGCTTGAACTTCTGGTAATTCCCTATCTGTACTATTTAGGCTGTTACTTGACAATCTTCAGCATTATTTTGCTTGTGTGTGATATTAATAATATTGTTCAAGAGTTTCCACATTCAGTTAGATCACTTTTCTTGGGAATGAGAATAAACCTGGACCTCTTCCAATCTGCTGGCCAGACCGCTGTCCTCCAAATTTCCTGGCATAGACCTGTGAGCACATCCAGGGCTGCATCATTTAAGTGAAGCAAATCATCAATGAAACAATTGGCATCCTTTCAATTCCTGGGGCCTTATTTTTTTCCAGTGCCTTCAGTGCACGTTTCACTTCCTCCTTCATTCCCATTGGCTCCTGCTCGTACGATACTTGTTGAAATGTTTCAGTTTCTGTCCGTCCTTTTTGGTACAGTGACTGCGTATTCCCTTCATCTTCTTTTGATGCCTCCTGTGTCATCCAGTGTATTGCCCATCACATCTTTCAGTATTGCGACTCAGGGCTTAAATGAATTTTTGTGTCCTCTCAGGAAAACATTTCTTGAGAAATGCAGAATGAGTTTGTCACTTTTTGTACTTCGATTCCAGCTGTCTGAATATTCCGTTATACTACTCTGTCTTCTCGAGCTGCCCTTTGGAATCTTCTGTTTAGCTCTTTTACTTTGGCATGTTTTCCCTTTCTTTTGGCTTCTCAATAACCCAGATGTATCATTGATAACTGGTGACCGGCATGGCAGAAGTTGGAAACAGTGAAGAAGGAATATGGGCTCGTGAAAACATGGGCTCGGTGATAGAAATGAGGATGGAAATAGAATAATCAAATACTACCTTTTTGTGTGATACTATCGTATTTGGAGAAGGAGGCAGTCGTCTGAACAGAGCAGGGAAACACTGCTTGGTTCAAAATCAGCAAAGGTGTACACCAGGGATGCATCCTATCTCCGTACCTTTTCAATCTACAAGTGGAACAGATTACCCAGGAGGCTGAAGCCTGCCTTATTCTGAGCCAGTCTTACCAACTCTGACCACCTACCCTCATTGCCCCGGTTACCGTATCACTCCATCTCATCCGGGGTCTTCCTCTCCTGTGCTGTCCCTCCACCCTTGTGAGCTCGATGCCGTTGAGCTTCAACCTGTATTGAAGGCTGCAGTCCTTAACCTTCAGCACCAAGCGCTTCAGGTCCTCCTCAGTTTCAGCAAACACTGTTGTAGTTAAGTGCCGTTGAGTCATAGGCGACTCCTGGCAACCCTATGAATGAAAGTCCTCGACACCTGAGTCCGCGACTTTCCTCCATTCATAGGGTTTCTGGAGGCAAGCTATTTACGGAAGTGGCTGCCAGTCCTGCTTCCAAGCTTGTTTCAACCAGGGAGTGCCACCAAATATTGTCCACCATGGGTAACTGTTACCGCATTTGACACATTAGTGTCACAGGGTTCAGCTTCACAGTGACCACAAGTTACCTCTGTACAGCAAGTGGACACACACAGCAAGCACTAGGCCACCATATATCCTTAGTGATTTGATTTAGTGATTTGATAAAACGCATACGAATTGAAAATGATCTACACCTTTTGATTTTTTTTGAATAATGGTTACTCTTCTAAGTAGTAACTGGGATGAAGTACAAGTTATTGTTGTTGATTGCCGTCGAGTCGAGTGTTACTCACAGTGACTCTATGAACAAAAGACCTAATGCCTTTCCATAGCTATCGTTGTTTCTCCAAGTTCATAGAGTTTCCAGAGGCCTGTGGTTTAGGAAGTGGATGCCACTCCTGCTTTCAAACCTGTTTTACAACTGGGAGCTCCACCAGACACTGTCCACATTGGTATTTGATATCCCCATGGCACAAGGTTCAGCATCACAGCAAACCCAGGTTACTTCACACAGCACATTGACAAAGAGTGATGTGCAAAGTGGAAGAATGTTCCTCCAGATAGAACAGCACTAGTCTCATCCAGCAGTGGTTAATTGTCCTCAAGTTGAATACGACTGAGAGTATGTTTTGTACAAAAGACCTAAACTCTGTTCTATGACTAACATCCTTTCTATACAGAACTCTGTCCTAGAACTACCATCATTTATAGAGTCTAGAGAGTTTGTAGCATTTAGAGAGTTTGTAGAGTTTCCAGAGGCATCTAGTTTAGGACGTGGATGCCTCCCCTGCTTCCCAGCATAAATCAATCCGGAAGCTCATCCAAACACTGTACATAATGGGTACGTAACCATTACGGTATTTGGCAGGACTATGGAACAGTGTGCAGCTTCATGGCAATACCAAGTTGTTCAGCAAATAGACAAAAGATTGCTGTGTCATTCAAGGAATATTCATTGGAAAATTAATAAAATGAATAAATTAAAACCCTGTGGGGTTTTAAGTCAACGCCTTTGAGCAGACTTCCCATCCAGGTAAAAAGGCTCAAGGACACTTGTTTTGGGGGTGGGGGGAGAAGAGCAGTAATACACATCAAACACGGTTTCCTTAGAGGGAGACCATGCTTAGAAAAGTGGAGGGTCAGTGAAAGCGAAGACCCTCAATGAGATGGATTGCTGTAGTGACTGCAGCAATGGGCTGTGCATGTCAGTGGTTAAAATAGTGCAGACAGCACAGGGTTCAGATCTGTTGTTCATAGAGTTACTATGAACCATAACTGATAGCAACATTACTACCATACGGTGTCTCTCTGGAGACTAAGGTGCGCCTGATACAGACCATGGTCTTTGCAATCACTTGTTATGCATCAGAGAGTTGGACAATGACTAGGGAGGACAGAAGGAGAATTGATGCCTTTGAGCTGTGGTGCTGGAG
>NW_006400098.1:296181-300819 GCF_000299155.1 Elephantulus edwardii | reverse complement strand
GCTTATTGCTGAAGTCATCATGTCAATCTATTTTGTTGGGGTCTTCTTCTCCTTCACTGACCCACCATCTTTCCAAGCATTATGTTCCTTTCCAAAGAATAGCCTTGCCTCTAGCCACATGCTTAAAGTATGTGAGATAAAGTTTTGCCATCTTTGCTTGCAAGGATCATTCTGGCTGTCCTTTGCCAAGACAAAAATTCAGATAAAAATTCAGAGCCCAGGAAACTAGGTACAGAGTTAACATGCGTTAGATGTTTATTGACTTTTATATTAACAAAATATGTTTTTACTCTTGACAACATTCACTCAAGAAAACAAGTAAAAATATTGGCTTCATTGTATATAATAATTACAAATATGCTGATATTATTTTTTTCCTTGCATTAAAAATTACCTGTCAAAATTCACTGTGGTGGTGGTCGTGGTGGAGTTTCATCGAGTCAACCAGGGCTCAGAGAGATCTTATAAACCTCATTTCAGAACCTTGCTGTATCCTGTGCCATCCTTATAGTGTCTGAGATGCTTGAGTCTATTGTTAAAACTCACGCGTCCATCTATATTGTTGTCGATCTTTCTCTTTGTCTCTGATGTTCCATCTTTCCTTGCATGATGTCTTTTTCTTTTTTTTTAATTATTATTAAATTTTATTCGTTTCAATGAACATTCACAGGGATTCTGGGCTTTCACTCCTTCATTGCCGCACCATTCTCTCCACCCTCCTCCCCAGTTTGTTCTTCTTCCCCGCCATCCGAATGTCAAATATTTTTAACATATGATAATTTTCTAGGCTGAAAGGAGGGTGCATCCGTGAGTGTTAGATTACTGTTTTTGTGTTTTTAAAGTGGATGTTAAATTATTAAGAACCCTGACACTGCAACTGGTTTTTGTTCTGTACTGTCATTTCTAGTTTAAAAACTCAAGAGAAATTAACATTAAGCATTCACAAAACAGAATAAAATACAAGATTATTTTAAACTTAACAGAAAAAGATAGGAAGAAAATAGAGCAAGTATCGTGAACAGAGTAAAAGTAGGTTGGCAGCGCCAATCATTTTATAATGCCCATTAGAACATTAAAAATATGAATTAAAAAGAACGCATACTGTATAACAACACTGTTAAAAACAGGACTGAAATTGGGGCTTTGGGGAGAGACTAGGAAACGAGTGGATAGATAATGAACACAGCATTGGAACAGATGAGGGAAGGTACTGTTCAAAAGGAAGATATGATTAGGTGTTCTCTGTAGGACCATAATCAGGGGCAGAAGGTGCGTTGCAAAGTGGAGTAGAGGAGTAGTGTGGAGGGAGAGGAAGGAAAATGCACAACAACAAATGAAAGAAAACGGAACTTTTCTGTAAACTTTCATTAAAATCACAGTAAAAAATGTAAAAAAGAAAAATGAACTGCTCAAAGCTTAATATTTTTTTACTGTATTTTGTTGGACATATTTTTCCAAGCAGTACTATATCAATAAAGCAGAAAATATGGAATAAAAAATTAATAAAGCATTCCACACGCATGCAAAAGCCTGCTGAAGATTCTCCAAAAATGAGTGGAACAGGTACATAGACAGAGAACTGCCAGAAATATAAGCCGGGCTTAGAAGAGGTCATGGCATAAGAGGCATATTGCCAGTGGCAGATGGATCTTGGCCAAAGCCGAGTACCAGAGGAATGTCCATCTGTGTTACATTGACTATGCAAAGGCATTTATTTGACTCTGTGGCTCACACAAATTGTGAGTGGTCTTGAGGAGAATGGGAATTCCTGAACACTTGATTGTGCTCGTGTGACACCTATACTCAGATCAAGAAGCAGTCCCCAGGACAGACCTCGGAAACGCTGCATGGCTCAAAATCAAGAAAGGAGTGGGTCAGGGACGTGTCCTGTCTCCATACCTTGGTGTCTATGTGCAGAACAAATCATTTAAGGGAGGAATGTGACATCAGAATTGGAGGAAGACATGTCAATGTTATGCTGATGACACAATTTTGCTTGCTGAAACTGAGGAGGACCTGAAGCGCTTGCTGGAGGTCAAGGACTGCAGCCTTCAATACAGATTGAAGCTCAACATCAAGAAGACAAAGACTCTCACTACTGGGCCAATTGACAGCACCATGCTGGATGGAGAAGAAATTGAGGTTGTTAACAATTACAGTTTGTTCAACCCCACATTCAACACTCTTGGGACCAGCAATCAGGAAATCAAAAGATGAACTGCACTGGGAAAATCTGCTGTCAGGGACCTTTCCAGAGTACTGAGAAGCAATGATATCAGTCTAAAGACTAAGGTGTGCCTGATCCAGGCCATGGTCTTTGCAGTCACTTGCTGTGCATCAGAGAGCTGGACAATGACTAAGAAGAACTGACGCCTTCGAGTTGTGATGCTAGAGAAGAGTCTTGAACATCCATGGACCAACAAGAAAACAAACGTCTGTCTTGAAGAGGGTGAAACCAAGTTTCTCCTTGGAGGCTACAATTTTGAAGTTCTGTCTCATTTACTTTGGGCACGTGGCCAGACGGGACCAGTCCTTGGAGAAAGGCATCCTGCTTGGGAGGGTGGAGGAACAGTTCAGGAGAAGAAGACCCTGGGTGAGATGGATTAATACCGTAACTGGGGTAATGAGGTGAGGTGCGTGAGAGTTAGTGAGACTGGCTCCGAACAGGGCGGGATTCAGAGCTGGTGTACAGAGGGTCGCTATGAGTTGCAGGCAACTCGACAGCTCATAACAACAACAACAACAACAACATGCGATTGTAACCAACTGATGACCTAATACGGTGAGCTACTTTCCACTTAAAATCACCTTTAGAGTTAATGTAAGCTATTATTGTACTAGTATCAGTCTACCCATCTTTGTTTTTAAAATTAATTTCTTAGGGGAGCTCAGGAGGCCTAGTGGCAAGAAGCTGTAACTACAGTCCCAGAGGTGCACGGTTCGAATCCACCAGATGCTCTGCCAGGGAAGGAGGGGCAGTCTCCTCCTGTACCAGTCACATCTGATTTGACGGTACACGCACGCAAAAATAATAAAATAATAAAAAAAATTAATTTCTTATTTTGTATACGGGTTTGCTTACAAAGTTTGCATACATTTTTTTTACACCAACTTCATTCACATTGTGTTTCATTACAATCATTAAATCAATTCGTACAATCGTTGGAGGAAGAATCGTCAATGTTATGCTGATGACACAACCTCTATTTGTTCTATTTTAGAAAATGAATCAACGTTGACATATCCCCACCAGTGTCCGGTCTTGTTGGGGAATTTTCTAACAGTATGGCTTGTACACGGTGCATCCAAACATACGCATATACAACATCCTTCACATCCTTCTCATCACATGTGTTTGGATTTTCTGTGATCAATAAACAAATAAATACACTTAGGGAAAATAATATATAATTATGTATTTCTGATAAAACTATGTCACTTCTTCCTCATCTATGCAAAGCAGAACCTGGAGACCTTAGGCGGTTCATGAGAATAAATGGACTGATTGTTGGGTAACACAGAGAAATCATTGCATCTATGTACAGCAGCCACTGACTGGGAGTGTAAGAAACAGACACAAAACTTTGAAAGACTGAGGACAGGGTATAGAAAGACACAAAGGTGCTCACCAGGACAATAATAGTCTGTGTGGCCCTGGTCTCAGGCGAGGCTCTGGGGGACACATTCCGGTGGATGTGTTGGACCTGCTTCTTGTGTCTGTACAGGATGAAAACCATGAAGCCACTGGCCCAGAGCATGAGTGCCAGACACACAGCATCAGGGAACGACAACAGTAGTGTATACAGTGTGTCCAAGATTTGGTCATGACGGACGGAAGTACATAGTCCATAGGTTTTTTTAGCTGCAATGGTGTCATTCTTCCAATTGCCAAACACAAATACAGGGAAGATGATATTTACCAGTACGTGCAATGCCCAACAGAGGACAATGGTGACGCCCATGTACATGGGAGCCTTCGTCTTCAGCTCTGCCCCCCAGGAGTGGTTGGGGCAGATGGTGATGGCCTGGAAGATACTCAAGAGGCAGGTGCTGCTGAAGGAGACGCCTCTTCCCACTCTGTGAACATATAACACGAGTTTGCATCCGAGATCGTGGAGGAAGTCTCTCCACCCAAAAAAGGTCAGGACCTTTGGGATTCCTTTAGTAGTAACGGCCAAGACGTTGGCGACAGTCAGATGCAAGAGAGTCAAGTCGGTATGCTTTAACTTCCGGTGAGTGAAGTAAAGAAAGAGGTAGTGGAATAGAAGACAGATGTTACCCAGAATCCCCAAGACAGTCTGCAACAAGAAAATGATTCCTAAGAGTAAAGTGCCGGAGAGCATCCTTGGAGCTACTGGTGAGCGATGTTTGTCTTCAGAGCTGGAGGTTCCTGCGTGACAGGGAACGTGGGCCACATGAACTGTGTCAAATCAAACCAAGTACTCATTCTCCACCTCCCGTTCATTTCCTCTTCTTTAGAAACCCTGAATGGAGATTTCTGGGGATATTGCCTTTAAGAGCATTTGGAATGAATGCTATGAATACTTTACCTGTGGTTGTCGTTAATGTTGTTGTTGGGTCGTAGGCGACTCAACAACCCTATGAACGAAAGACCTGAGCACTGTTCATAGAGTTTCC
>NW_006400098.1:286190-295096 GCF_000299155.1 Elephantulus edwardii | reverse complement strand
ATTAATATAATGAAAACATTTAATATTGCGCTTGGTTTTGCTATCATTTTGGATTTTACTCTTCTCAACTGAAAAATCAGGAATCGACCTTGAATACTGGAATACAACTGTGAAACTCACATTTTATGTCAGAAATTGATCAGTATTTAGCAAAGAGTAAAATAATGCCTTAATAAAGATACATCCTAATGGAGAAAACAAAACTTTATGAAGTTTTATAAGTGAAAATTTTCATCACATTTTATTTTGTGACCCAGTGATCACAAATTACTGGTCATTCTTGCGTCATGGAAATTCACATACTTTTAAGGTACACGTTGTAGCTAAGAAGAGAGTGCATAGGATTGGCAGAAGTGATCAGCTGGCTGCATTTTGAAGCTTGATATCTGTCCAAATGTCCACCCTGCTTGAATAAATGTGACAAAAGTCTTTTGGCTCTGCCTTTAGGAACCTGGAGGCACCCCACTCCGTGAGCAAGCCTTTTGCTCAGTGACATTGTGCTCTCTTGTTTCACAAGTCAGAAAATCCCAAGTCTCCACTGTTCCTAATTGGCAGGAAAGCCCAGTATAAACACCAAGTGTGGGAAGTCTCCTTCTGTTGCTATGGTTTACAGGCTGCTGGATTCCACCATACCTGTTGCCTCTGGCATTATTTCTCTCCCTGTAATTTTAAGTAGGAGATTCTCGGCATAGAAACTCTAGGTCCTAAAGTTGCACTGCACTCGTAGGTGCTTCTTGGGTGGAAGTGAGGTGCTTAATACTTCACTTTTACCTTAATACCTTGTGGGGTAAGTCTTGGATTCCTTAATATCTTGTGGGATGTCAGAACTGACCTGACTCTACAAGGGTTTAAAGGTTTTCATTAACTACCTTCACAAGTGTTTCGTGAATAGCATTCACCTTGATAGCAAGTAGTCCAGTACCCTTGGTAGACCATGACAACCTTTTTTCTTATTTTTTTAAATTATTTGTTGAGTGTGTACCGTCAAATCAGATCTGATTGGTACAGGAGGAGATTGTCTCTCCTTCTCCAGCAGAGCATCTGGTGGATTTGAACCTTGCACCTCTGGGATGGCAGTGCACCTTCTTGCCACT
The DNA here is from genome assembly GCF_000299155.1 of Elephantulus edwardii. Lineage (NCBI taxonomy): Eukaryota > Metazoa > Chordata > Mammalia > Macroscelidea > Macroscelididae > Elephantulus > Elephantulus edwardii. The sequence goes on along the minus strand of NW_006400098.1, from coordinate 294,002 downwards.
AGGGCCACCGAGAACCTTATTTCTCTAGTTGCACTCAATGGAGTGAAAGGCTACACAAATGTGGTTCATCATAATCCAGTCGTGTGTGTGTGTGTGTGTGTGTGTGTGTGTGTGTGTGTATGTTTCTTAACACCATTATTTTTTTATATATGTACTGGGAAGCAGAAGTGGTATCCATTTACTAAACTAGATGCCTCTGGAAACTCTACAAATTCTCTGAACTCTACAAACTCTCTAGACTCTATAAATGAACAGAAATGATGGTAGTTGTAGAACAGAGTTCTGTACAGAAATGATGTTAGTCATAGAACAGAGTTTAGGTCTTTTGTACACAACTTACTTTCAGTTGTATTTGCCTGATGACACTTACCCACTGCTAAGTGAAACCAGTGCTGTTCTATCTGGAGGAACATTCTTCCACTTTACACATGACTCTTTGTCAATGTGCTGTATGAAGTAACCTGGGTTTGCTGTGATGCTGAACCTTGTGCCATTGGGATATCAAATGCCATAATGGTTTCCCAATATGGACAGTGTTTGGTGTAGCTTCCAGTTGTAAAACAGGTTTGGAAGCAGGAGTGGCAACCACTTCCTAAACCACATGCCTCTAGAAAGTCTGTGAACTTGGGGAAATGACAATGGTTATGGAAAGGCGTTAGGTCTTTTTGTTCATAGAGTTGTTATGAGTTGCACTTGACTTGACGGCAATCAACAATAACAACAACAACAACAACAACAACATGCTCTCTTAATTTAGCATAGTGATATTTTAGTTGATATTATTTTATAACTCATTTCCCTTACTTTGTAAAAAAATGTATTCCATAGGTCAGTATCAGTTTCTGAATAAAACTTTCAAACATATTAATGACACGCAGAGCCAGTGATTTCAGAGGTATATTACACGACCTCTCTCATGAGCAGGTCCGGATCAGTGAGCCCAGATTAACTCAATATTAGCATGAAAATAGACTGATTGATGCTTGATTTTATTCTGGGAAAAAAAACCCCAACAATATTTATCACAGGAATTACTGTGCAATCTTATATTGTGTTCTCAACGATTAGAAATGAGGAACTGAGGGAGCTCTGGTGGTCACGTGGCAAGAAGCTGCACTGCAATCCCACAGGTACTCAGTTCGAATCCACCAGATGTTCTGCTGGAGAAGGAGGGGCAATCTCCTCCCGTACCAGTCAGATCCGATTTGACGGTACACACACACACACACACACACACACACAGAGAATAAAAGTTTTTTAAAAAGAAGAATGTACAGTAGTGCAAGCCCTAAGAAAAGCAGCTTAAGATTTCCTACGAAAGTTGGAAAGATCATTTGATCTATCCACGCTCAGACCTTTTTGATGACAGGTCCTTTTCCTCCCCACGCTGTAAGCCTGCCCAGTTACAGTGAAATCAATGCTTCAGCACAGAGCATCTGTGCTCGTTCAGACCTGCCTGCAGTCTGGAATAGCTGCTTATTTCATTTAAGACACCTTATGGGTTGGCACAAATTTCCTGCTGGGCACACACAGCACATTACAGTCCCAAGCAAGTAGGGGGGAAAAAAGTGAATCCTGCAAGTAAAACTAAAAAATAAAGTGAAGAGGCATTTTCTTTGTTTTCCAAACATTTGAACCGAGCCAGCTCTGGGGCACAGCCTTAATAATATTAGCGAGCGGCTGAATTATGGTTTATAGACTATTTTGGAATTTTGTTTAGGACTGCTTCCATTTGAATATATTTTCTAGGAAAGACATTCTGAAATTTAATGTTGGCTGAGTAACCATATTCTTAATGTTATAACTTGTTCATAAGGTGTCACATTTGTCATTTCCCATCGCTTTAGGACAGAAATTTGGAAGCCACAAACAGTAAAATACTGTTGTTGTTTTTGTTAAGTATCGTCTAGTCATAGACGACTCATAGCGACCCTATGAATGAAAGACCTGAGCACTTGTATAACTTTCATCATTTCTCCAAGTTCATAGAGTTTCTGGAGGCAAGCTATTCTGGAAGTGGATGTCACTCCTGCTTCCAAGCTTGTTTTAATCGGGGAGCTCCTCCAAACACTATCCACCATGGGTGACGGTTAATGCATTTGACACATCAGTGTCACAGTGTTTATCATCACAGCAACCACGACTTACCTCTGTACAGCAAACAGGCAGACCAGTGCTAGACAAATTAGAAGAAAGTAAAATACTAAAAGTTCAAACACTAATGATTTATTCTTTGAGCCTGCAAAAGTTTAATGTATTAACTTCTTGGCTTGTTGAAGGCTTAAATAAGCTTCCTTTTTTTAAAAAAAAGAAATGGGGGGGGGACTAAGAAGTGGTAAAATATTGGAGAGTAATGATACGCTAACTTTTTGTACTGATCACTAGATTAATACTTAAATTAAGAAGAATTGGCCGTGAGGTGAGATTTGTGAGAACTATTGACACTTCAGATATTGGCGGAAAATGAAATCAGCAAAGCATGGCATCTTGTGCCTTTTATACACCGAAGTGGTTGATATTTTTTTTTTATATTACAGTATTTTCCAATCAGAGAAATGGCACAATATTGATTTAACTGTAACCATTGCCATGTGGATCTCATTGTTAGCAAATGCTCTTACGCTTAAATGCTGCCTCTCTCTCTTTTAGGAGGAAATGATTCTCCTTTCAGCAACAGACTGTTGGTGTTTTCAGGAGAGACACAATCACTATTTCCATTAATGCAGCATATAACAAATAGAGCCAACACATTTTAATTCTAGAAGCGATAATTTAGATATGCTATCTCTGCACAGGATTCTATGATTCATCATATCTTTCAGCCTGACTTGAATTCCAGCAGAGACATGCTCCAGGCGTACATGTAGTAATCCGGATTATTAAACTTAAATAACAATAATCATTATTCTTGAGGCTGGTACTAAAGGCAGTACGAGCTATCATGCACTGAGGTAGGGTTGTTCACTCAATCTCTTTGTTATAACTAACTTCAGTCAGAATTTCATGCAACCTCTTGTGATAACACGTCTTTACAAACACAGAGGGTTTCCTCACTCCAGTATGCTCCCTTGCACACAGCCTTACACAGAATTTGCCTCTCAAACGGAACGAGAACACACTCACCTGGTCTTGTCTTGCAGATAGAGCTGGTGGGCACCGTGTGATGGTCATGACTCCCAGGGAAAGTGTCTGAAAGGAGAAGTCTGGACCAAGGTGCCCTGATATTTACTTGATTCTCGGTCATCTCTTCCCTGTAGATGCTAAAAATTATCGTTTCACCTCTTGAGGCATTGACAGTGAAGTCTTGGGGAGATGAGAACATCTCTGTAGACTATTTCCCCAGTTACCAATTCTCAAATAAATTACAAATACCTCCAAGGAAGCTATCAACATGTTTTGGAAGGGCTCTTTCTTGTTCAGGACCCTGGAGATAGATAAGGTCTCTTGAGGGAACAGGAAATACTATTGACTTGTTGAATAAAAAATCGACATGTGGGAGATAGGAGTAGCTCAGAGTTCTCTACTCCTTTGAGAAATTCCCCAACCGCAAGTCTTTCTCATCTGCCAACCATGAGTTCCTCCATCATTTAGGTTTTGAATAAAGAAATAGGATGAGACAAAATAGCTAAGGATTTTAAAAGAGATACAAGTAAAAAGAAAATATTCATAAAGCACAATAGCAATAATTTATACAGGAAATTCTTACACAGCTCAACATGAATAAAAATGGGCTTTTTGAGAAGAATATACTCTAGCACTCTGTATCCAATAATGTTGTTGTGATTGCTATGCGCTGTCAAGCTGGGACTAATTCACAGTTGACTCTTCTGAGGGTTTTCAGAGGCAGTAAACTGCCTAGGAGGAGATTCTTTTTCTTCCACGGAGCAGCTAGTGGATTTGAACATCCATATTTTTGTCCAGTCATAAAAAAAGGTGATGTAAGATAATGTAGAAATTATCAAACAATATCATTACTATCATAAGCAACATAAACTTTTTCAATAAGCAACGTAAATCTTGCTGAAAATTAGTGAAACAAGGCAAGAACAGTGACAGAAACTTGGATTCAGAAGAGACCATGGAATGGTATTTTCTTCAGAGGGATCTTGGCTGAAAACAGAGATGAAGAGAAAGATGTTTGCTTGTGTTTGACGTTTGACTGTGTGGATCATGATAAATTGTGGACAACTTTGAGAATAGTAGGAATTCCAAAACAGTCAACGATTCTCAAATCATGTGAAGCTCATTGTTAGCAAGAGATCTTACACTTAAACGCTGCCCCCCTCTCTTTTAGGGGGAAAGTATTCTCCCTTCGATCAACAGACTGTGGGTGTTTTCAGGAGAGACACAATTGCTATTTCCATTAGTGCCGCATATAACAAATAGGGCAAAACCTTTCTGTTTTTCTTTCATTTGTTCTGCTTTGTGTACAATTATTCATCACACTGAATTTAATGCGTGTGCACTGTGTCTTAAATAATCTTTCATCTTCATGCACATTGTTTTACACAATCATTGATTTACGTTATAGAATTGATTACTCTTGACCTATGTCTATCATTATCTTGTCTTCAAATCCAGGTTCAAGCTTTCCTACTCTTTCAGCTCCCCCCAAAATCATCCCACTCAATTCTGCTAGCCTCGTGATTTCCCTCTTTCCCATTTTTCCCCCCATTTCTGCGTCCTCTTTTTAACATTTATACACAACTTATCCAGTTACTCTTCCGTATTTACCATAATGGTCTTACACAGTAGAGTCTGCTCTTATAAGACAGAACTATTTCACTCAGCACGCTCTCTATGTTATGTAGCACTTTATAAAATTATTGTTTCTCAGTGCTGCGTAATAGTCCAGTATGCGAATGTATCATCATTTCTCTATCCACACTCTTGGTACCAGCAGCCAGGAAATCAAGAGATGAATTGCATTGGGAAAGTCTGCTGTGAGGGACCTCTGAAGAGTACTGAAGAGCAACGATGTCAGACTGGAGACTAAGGTGCACCTGATCCTGGCTATAGTCTTCACAATTATGTGCTATGTATCAGAGAGTTGGACAGTGAATAGGGATGACAGAAAGAGGATTGATGCCTTTGAGCTGTGGTGCTGGAGAGAAGTGTTGAATATACTATGGACTGCTGGGAGAACAAACAGGTTTGTCCAGGAGAGGGTGAAGCCAGAATGCTCCTTGGAGGCAAGGATTCTGAAGCTTCGTCTGACATACTTTGGGCATGTTGCAAGGAGGGACTGGTCCTTGGAGAGGGACATCATGCTTGGGAGAGTGGAGGGACAGCACAGGAGAGGAAGATGGATCGACTCTGTGATTGCGGTGGTGGGAATGAGTGTGTTGGAGATGGTGAGGTTTGCACAGGATAGAGAAGCATTTAAGACTCTTGTACATAGGGTCGCTATGAGTCGCAAGCGACTCGACATCACATAACCACAACAACAACATTCTAACGTTGACGGGCATTGGGGCTGTTTCCAATTTCTTGCTATTGTGAATAATGCTGCTATGAACAGAGGGGTACGTATCTACATTTGTGCCTCGGTTATGATTTTCCTGGGGTTATTCCTAGAAGTGGAGTAGCCGCCTCATATGGGATTTCTATGTTCAGCTCTTTGAGGAAACGTCAAGCTGCCTTCCAGAGCGCTTGCACCATTGTACAATCCCCCGAACGGTGCCCGAGAATCCCAATCTCTCTGCATCCTCTCCAGCATTTATTGCTTGCTGTCCTGTTAAACTTTGCTTCTGCTCCCGGGGTGATAGGATACCTCGTTGTTATTTTGATTTTCACCTCTCTGATTGCCCATGATTTTGAACATCTCTTCAAATGTCTGTTCATCATCCAAATGGCTTCTTTTGTGGGAAGTCTTTTTACGTCTTCTGTCCATTTTGTTATGGGGTTTTCAGTGTTTTTCTTGTAGAGGCCCCTGTATTGTTCTGTAAACTTTAGTTATGAGATTTTTGTCTGGAACGTCATTGCCAAATGGTGGGGTTTTTTTCTTCTCATTTTTAGGCTTTCTTTTCACCCTCTTGGAAAAATTTTGCATGCACATAGGGACCTGATTTTTTAGAAAGCCCCATTCATCTGTTTCATCCTCTCTTCTTTGTGCTTTTCTTGCTCTATTTGTAAGCCTTTTTACACCATAGGGTAGGGCTTCTATCTTTCTATTTTGTCTCTTATGAGACTTATCTTTTTGGGTTTTGAGCCTCCTGAGCCTCTGATCCACCTTCAGTTGATTTTTGTGTATGGTGTGAAATGCAAATCCTGTGTTACTTTTCTGCAGTTAGATATCTAGTTTTGCATATTGTGTGAGATGTGAATCCTGTTTCAGTTTTCTGCAGGTACATGTCCAGTTTTGCCAGAAGCATTTGTTGAAGAAGTTGCACAATCGTTCTTAACCCCTTTTCCAAGTTGTTTCTCTACTAATATAAACTTACTTTCCCATAACACTCGAACTAATTGGAAAAAAATGATTTTGAATGAGTATCTAGAAAGTGCAAAAGCACACCAAAATATACTTCTTTAATAAGATTGTAAAGACTGAACTTTCTAGTGGACAAGATAGGCACATGGGTTGGGAAGAGAATAAAAGAAATGGATAATTTTGACAGGGAGTAGAAAGGAAGAGGGGGAAGTTACTGGATCATCACCAAAATAAAAACCACGCCATCGATTCTTGCCATTGCTTAACCAGACAAAAAGAAAACACCCGCTAAGTTTACAAGTTGAGGTTGCATCATTTTTAGCTCCAAATGAAATCCCTCTTGCCATTTCAAACTTTTAATTGCTGGTACCTTCCTAAAAATGTGTTTATCCTTTAGTTCCTCTGAACAGCAGCCTGATTGAGTGTTCGACTCTGGTGTCTTCCCCAGAGGAAAGTCTTTTCTTACCTGGCCAGAGATAATTGAATCATTTGTCTTAATTAGACAGGTGCTAGGAGAGATGGGTGTGCTGGTGCCGTCTACTATTAATGTCCCTGAGAGGGCTGTCAGGGGACTTTTTAATGAACCTGCGAACTTGCAGCTCAGATGCTGCCTGATGACTTTTGAAAGTGGAATCAGAAAGTTAACTTGAGCTTCTGCAAAACATGTTTTGTTATTTCTCAGCCCTGAGGGTGGCTGATTTAGTGTCAGTGCTGATTGCTAAAGTTTTACTGTTTCTGATCATGTAGATTATGCATGTGTGTAAACAGATATATAACATAGAATAATACTTTTAACATATATATTATGTAATAATATATGTAACACATATAATCATATAATAATACATATAACAAAATATTATATTATATATAGTACATTACACATGATAATTATGTGACCTTATGATATAATATTTTACTACATTGTATTAATGAAGTTATACTGAAGTATAGGGTTTTAAAAATTTATTAATATATTAAACTGTTACAAAATACTATGTTACACATGCAGTAAAGGGGGCCCTGGTGGTGCAGTTCTTAGAATTTTACTGCTAATTTATAGGCTGTGCACCTCAGCAGGCTTTTTTAAAGCTACAGATAGATATAGAAAGGTAAGTATACATACATGTGTATGTGTCAAATGCGATAATGGTCACCCATGGTGGGCAGTGTTTGGTGGAGCTCCCCAATTAAAACAAGCTTGGAAGCAGGAGTGGCATCCACTTCCGAAATAGCTTGCCTCCGGAATCTCTGTGAACCTGGAGAAGAATGAAAGTCACCCAAGTGTTCAGATCTTTCATTCATAGGGTCGCTGTGAGTTATTTATGACTCGATGGCACCTAATAACAATGAGATATATATAGATATATTGTATATATAAT
>NW_006400098.1:279061-282733 GCF_000299155.1 Elephantulus edwardii | reverse complement strand
TTCTTTTTTTTCTTTATTGTATTATTTTTACGTGTCCCATCAAATCAGATCTGACTGGTACAGGAGGAGATTGCTCCCTCCTTCTCCAGCAGAGCATCTGGTGGATTTGAACCGTGTACCTCTGGGATTGCAGTGCAGCGTCTTGCCACTAGGCCACCAGAGCTCCCTATATTACACCATCTTAACAAGTCCCACTGAATCCTTCCTATTCCTTCACTCATCCATCTGCCCACTGACCTCTACTATCCTGGTGATGTACCCCCTTTTCTGCTTGATTCGTTCTCAGATGATTAACAAGGTCCTTGTAAAGGAATATCTGCTGGCTGTTTAACGAGTGGTTGGATCAGGGTTTTCAGGCAAAGTCCCCACCGTGTAATGCATGGAGGGCTGAGATATAAATGACTGATTCTGGTAGCTGAAAGATAGAGCTTTGACAGGACTCTTAGCTGAGAAAAGCTTGCTGTGAGCAGACTGGCAAAGAAGCAGAACTATATGGGATTAAGTGCTATTGAAAGTGCGTCACTAGCTCTGAGCTGGGCTAGTCATTAGCTGGGAGACCGCCGACAAGAGAACCAACAGTGGAGAGACCTGGCAGAGGTCTAACAGCAAAGAGCAGAGAAGACAGGTGAGCAAGTGCCAACTCTCGTGGTGAGCTGGGCCAGTTGACAGAGGAAAGGAGTAGAGTTGAGAGGCACTTGGGACAATTGTCTCTGGGAGAACAGCATCTGAGGGAGTTCAGTGCATTGCTGTGAGCACATCGCGGTGAGCACTGCAGTGAACACATTGCTGTGAAGACACTGCGGTGAAGGACCCTCTTCAACAGCCTTGCAATAACTATTCAAACTCTGTTCAGTGACGAAGGAGCTGTGGTCACCGGGTCCACAGGCAACTTCGCTGCCAACCCCAAGTTCACACCTTTCTGGTGGAATGAACCCACTTCTCCTGAGTGCAATCTCCTCCTGAGTGATGTTCAGTCTCAGAAAGCCAGTGGAGTGCAAGCTGCTACTCAGTTCTGACCCCACAACGGTGAGTCCTTGTTTTTGTGCTTTAGTGTCATGGGTGAACATCTGCTGTCAGAAATTAGATTGTTGTGAAACAGAATGAGAGACAATAACTTTAAAAATTAGCATAATGACTACCTGATTCAGCTCTTTATAGGAAGTGATTAGGAAATAATCTCTTCTTGTTGTTAACAGCCAGTTAAGAATATGGTCAAATCACGATCAGAATGGTAGTGCAAGAGAAGTGAGGAGGGGCAGGTTGTGGGGGTGCAATCATTGCACAGTTCACTCTTGTGTGCTTATTTGGAAGAGATTCATATTTATTCTCATTCCCAAGAAAGGTGATCCAATAGAATGTGGAGGTTATAGAACAATAACATTAATATCACACGCAAACAAAATATTGTTGAGGAACATTAAGAAATGGATGTGTGTATCATTCAGTAGAACCAAACTATATCAGGCCCTCCAATGGGTTTTCAGAGGCAGTTAATCACACGGGAGGAGATAGAACAGTGCATTTCAGGGAACTACCAGAGTTCAAGATGAGGTTAGAAGAGACCTGGGCACCAAAGATATCATTGCTGATGTCAGATGAATCTTGCTTGGAATCAGAGAATATCAGAAGAATGTCTATTTGTGTTTTATTAGACTGTGCAAAGGCATTTAATTGTGTAGGTCGTTAAACTAAGGTTGGCACTGAGAAAAATGGGAATCCCAGAACATTTAATTGTGCTCATGTGAAGCCTAAACCTAGATTAAGAAGTTGCTGTCTGAACAGAGCGAGGGAACACTGCATGATTTTGAATCAGGAAGGGGATGATGTGTCAGGGATATATCCTCTCTCCATACCTATTCAATCTGTATCCTGAGCAAATGATTCACGAAGCAGGACTCTACAAAGAAGAATGTGGCATCAGGATCGGAGGAAGACTCATCAACAGCCTGTGCTATGCAGATGACACAAGCTTGCTTGTTGACAGTGGGCAGGACTTGAAACCATTGCTGTAGAAGACGGAAGATAACCATCTTCAGTGTGAATTACATCTCAACATCAAGAAAGCCGAGGTCCTTACCGCAGGGCCACAACATCATGATAGGCGGAGAGAAGATTGAAGCTGTCAGCGATTTTGTATTTGCGGTGTGCCTGAACGAAGCCAGCGAAAGAGAGATGAAGTTTAGAGTTATACCTTTTATCCAAGCGGAGCTCCCGGGCGAGTTCTCTGTACTGAAGGGACAGAGCAGAGAATTCAGAACCTTGGGGGATTGGGGAGGATTTTTTAAATTTTATTAATTTTAATGAACATTTACAGAGCTTTTGGATTTCCATGCATTTGTTGTTGCACGTTTTTCTCTACCTTCACCCTCCCCAGTTCGCTCCTCTCTTTGAAAAGCAAAAGATAAACTTCTTCATTGGTATACAAACCCCACCGCCCCTGCTCCCGGCCCCCCATACCCTGAATGCACTCCACTATGCAACCTTAATTCTGGATTCCTGTGGGAGGAGTTTTAATAACAGGGTCTTCAGGGAAGAAAGGGGGTTGCATTCTACTTCTTCCTTTACGGTCCACAGTGGGTTCAGCTAGGCAGACAAGGTCGTTTGCACTTTTTATCAGCAGCAGTCAAAGCCATCCATGTTTGAATTCTGAATTATTGTTCTCCCTCCTGGCCCCCTTGCCCAGGGGCTTAACAGATTTCATCTTGCTTGGATTAAAAAAAAAATCAATACCGATGAAACGTGTGACACTGATGAGTCATATATGAAAATGGTCACCCATGATGGACAGTGTTGGGTGGAGCTCCCCGATTAAAACAAGCTTGGAAACAGGAGTGGCAACCACTTCCATAATAGCTTGCCTCTGGAAACCCTATGAACCTGGACAAAGGACGAAAGGTTATGCAGATGTCCAGGACTTTCGTTCACAGGGTCGCTATGAGTTGTCTACGACTCGACGACACTTAACAACAACAACAACAACAACAACCCATAAAACACAATGTAAATAAAAGGCTGTGTAAACAGTGTATATGAATAAAACATACTGTGAAGGTATTATGATATGAAAATCAAGAAAAAATATTTAACAAAAAATCAATACCCTTGGTACCAGCAGTCAGGAGATCAAGAGACATTGCGTTGGGTAAGTCCCCTCAGGGACCTCTCCACATTACCGAGGGGCAATTTAAAGATCATTTAAAGTCAGTTTAAAGACTACGGTGCGCCTGATCCAGGCCATGGGCTTTTCAATTACTTGCTTTGCATCTGAGAGCTAGGGCCCCATTTTAATCAGTTCAGTTATCCCTTGTCCCCCACCGACCCCCCAGCATGAGCTTCATCTGGTCCTATCCCATTGATATCCACCCTGATATTCCTTCTGTCTAGCCTCTCCTTATTTCTGTCTGACATTAGTTGTTTCTGTACCTAACCAAAGCAATGAAATAGATTATCCACATGTTAACAGCTTTAACATAAGTAAGACTTTTCTAAAAACAGAGAGTGAGCAGTCAGGTTATTCTGAAGGGGAAAAAACATCCCCTACATCCTAAAGGCGTACACCCTTCCCAATTTTGCAGAGCAGATTATCCGGGAGGCTGGGCTCTATGAGGAGAATTGTGGCATCAGGATTGGTGGAAGATCTATTAACAATCTGCATTATGCAGATGACACAAC